>NC_143018.1:38913069-39239748 GCF_055824585.1 Amblyomma mixtum
GTCGAGAGTAACGAAGCCAAGCCGTAGCCACGCGCCAATAGCAAAGCCAAGCCGTAGCCACGCCGCAAAAACGAAACCAAAACTTCGAGCAACTTTGAAAATTTTTGTTCGGATCCGCAAATAGTATGAGGCGGAAATTTAGGACGCTAATTATGGGGGAAAAACCTCGTATTATACGCGGGTTTTTACGGTACAGCCGCGCTTGAGGGAGACTGCAACAAAGTGGTTCGGCTAGCTGCAAAGCATATATGCAAGGGGCGAGTGCTGTGTAGAAAAGGCCCTTAGACCTACTGGCGAGGGCATGCGCGCGGGTGGGCGGGCATGTCTGCTTGCACAGAGACCGGCAGATGCGGGCAATGGGCTTTCCTCCTCGCACTGCTCCTACGACCAAAGAGCTAGCTCAGAACTCCGCAAAAAGGGCGGTCAGCCAATGGTTCACGTGGCCCGCAAGTCAAGCCACAACTGGCAAGCAGGCCACTGCTAAGCACATCACTATGTGCACAACACTCTGTAGCGTACGTTTTCAGCGCCATGCTGATCACTGGCAGTGTGCATCAGCTGCGCTCCTAGCTTTGTAGCTCGGCAAACCTACAGGCCTCTGAGAACTCTCAGCGGGGCCCAATTCACAATCAGTGCACTGAAAATTTTGCTTGTTTCGAAGCTACATTAATTGAAGTATTTGTCCATTTTTGTGAATTGAAGCTACCAAGGATCAACCGTGCTCCTCTGTAACAAATCAGTGCAGTCAAAGGCATGAACTGTTCTCGGGAACTTCAAGCAGGCAAGATAAAACGGCTTCTTTTGCAGTAATAAACTAGTCCAGCATGCTTATAGCCTTCTTTTGTGGAAGTCTTAGTCACTGAGTGGCAACATGAAGGTAGGGACTGATCAGTAAATAATGAAAGCACCGAACCCTGCTTGTAAGAGACAAAAACTCCTCTACCGCACATGTTTGTTATAAAAAGGGTTCAACTGTGGTACACGGGAGCTTCTCATCAGTTTCCCTGCATCTGTTGTGTACATGGTGGAAATAAAGATCTGTCTTGGCTTGCCATCTAGCCGTCTGTTCAGGATAGGGCTCTCTCCGAGTGTCACGTTGCAGCGTTAGCAGTGAACCTGCGTAAGAATTCTGCCAGGCACATTTCTAGTTCAGTAAGGCGTGGGAGACCGATCCATGCCGGTGGCGGTTAGAACTGGCCGCCGAAGGTGAGCGTGGTGAAGGTTGCCTCACCCACCGTTCTCCCATGGCAGGGTGCCATCAAGATCCCCGTGGCCATTGAGGATGAGGCCCCCCGGGACCTCCCCTGGGGGGTGACCCTGTTCCGGCCCATCCGGCAGATGGTGTACGCAGTGCTCTTCAACATGCACCACCTGGCATTTGTCGCTCGCCAGAAGAGGGAGGCAGCCGTTGCCGCAGCAGCCAGCGACTCATCCAAGGCCAAGGAGGGCGCCACTGCTGACGGTGAGGGGTTGTCGAGAGGCTTTTGCATGGCCGAGGCGTGAGTACCGCATGTGTTGCGGCTGGTTCCAGGATAATTTTCCGCCATTCTGCCAACTATATTGTTTGATTAATGCGACAGCATTAAAGGCCCCGCCGCCGCGGTGGCTCAGTGGCTATGGTGCTCGGCTGCTGGCCCGAAAGACGTGGGTTCGATCCCAGCCGCGGCGGCTGAATTTCTTTGGAGGAGAAATTCGAGGTCCGCGTGCTGTGCAATGTCAGTGCACGTTAAAGAACCCCAGGTGGTCGGAATTTCCGGAGCCCTCCACTACGGCGTCTCTCATAGCCTTAGTCGCTTTGGGACGTTAAACCCCATAAACAAACCAACCATTAAAGGCCCCGTTTCGCGGATTATCTGGTGTTGGTGTTGTCAGCGTTGTGAGCAATAAGTAAGGTGGCTTAGGGTGGCCCCTGTAGGAGAAGCAGGCCGAGTTGTTGTATTGGTCAGCAAAATGAACATTGTGGGGAAACTTGTTCACAAGTGCCTTGGGAATAAATAGCTGGTGTTTTGAGAGTACAGTGCTTAAAACTACCGGTTTGTTTGACCAGACACTTTGGTCCTGTCAAGATGAAGTGTGTTAAAAGAGCCAGCCTTCTCTGAAAGGGCTCCAAATAAAGTTGCTGTATGCCTAGGATGTTAAAGGACACCGCTTCGTAAATACCCACCAGCAAGAATTTTCTTAGTGCGTTTTGTGGAAGCTGAGTTATCTCCCGTCAAAAATTTGAATTTACGCATCTTTGCACCTTTCTCTCTCTCCTCTCGTCACTTTTTGCACGCTGACGTGTTGGTGCCTCTACAGCTGCGGCCATGGGAGCTGCATGATGTCAGAAAGAAGAAAGAGTTGTCACGACGAACCAGTGGCAGTCCTTCCTTTGATGGAGGCGAAATTCCTTAGTCCCACGTACTGTGCGATGTCAGTGCACGTGAAAGGACCCCAGGTGGTTGAAATTTCCGGAGCCCTTCACTACGGCGTCTCTCATAGCCTGAGTCGCTTTTTTTCCTTTATTTGTTTCTTAGAACGTGTCTAGGGGGGGGCCGAAGCTAAAGGCGTAACAACGCCTGACGGGGCCTCGGCCCCCCAATACATTGGGACGTTAAACCCCAATAAACCATAGCAGGAAATGCCAGACCCTTGCGGTGACCACACCCACGAGGGAGGCAGAATGAGAGAGCCGCTGGTTCCCGTGGGGCATAATTGGCGCACCCTGTGGAGTTAGTTCTTTCTTGGGTTTCTTTCCCTGTGTGCCGCTCTGTCATTGACGGAGGACTGTTCTTCTGCCCGTTCTGTGGAGCAGACTCGTCCGCCAAGGGCCCGGCCCCCGTGGTGATCGTGGAGTGGCTGGGCCGGTCGTCGTCGGGCGGCAAGGGTGGCTCGCGGCGCCCCTACGAGCTGGTGGAGGGCGTCCAGTTGGGCTGGCCCGTGCCCACGGTGCAGCGCCTCTGGCTGGGGCCCTCGCTGGACGACAAGAAGTGCCGGCTGCGTGCCTTCCTCAGCTGCATGCGCAGCGACGTGCCCCTCATGCTCAACACGACCTACGTGCCCCAGCACCTGCTCATCCCCTGCACAGTGCTGCGCTTCCTCATGTCCCAGGTGGGTAGTCGTCCTCCTGTGTTTTAGGAGAGGGTGGTTGTGTTAGGAGTGTGTGGTGCTGACCTGTGGCAGTGTTTCTTGGCAATGTAGGGAGGGCTACAGGGGCTGGGCACTCATAATTCTATCGCTGGAGCATCTGGGGCCATCTGTTGAAGCTTCTTGTAACTATACGTGCTCAGCAGTTTCGTTGTAATCAAGAAAACTGTTTTTTCCCTTGACTCTCAGTTTTGAAGGTTGGCAGTTGTGTTAGAAATATGCCTTAAATAATGAGTATTGACAGTGTGCCATGTTTAAGGGAAAACTAATAACTCCTAAAGAGGGTTATGAACCTTTGCATAGAGGGTTCCCTAGGAGCCGCCCCATTGCTCATGTGCCTGTTGGATGCACTTGACACTAGCACAGTGAAAGCAACTGCTGAACCAGTTAGCAACAGTGCAGAGAGGAGGCATTTTGGCGTCCTCATTACATGATTGGAAAGGTCTATAATTTTGCTGCGTAGGAAGAGAGGGGAGTGTTTCAGCTCCCATAGCTTCCGCTCCATTGTCAAAAAAAAAAGTTGTTGCATAGTATAGTCGGGTGAAGTGCCACAAGAGGGTGCTAGTGTAGTTGCGAGAATTAACAGCAGGGCACTAGGCGCAGGATAAAGGTGGTTGTCATGGGAGCCACTTGTCTAGGGAGCGTGACAGTTGCTTTTTCTGACCGGACAAGGGGAAGCGAACTATGGAAAGCAAAAGCAAGTTAGATGTTTAACACATGTAATCTGTTTTAAGTTTACATTTTGGCTGAGAATGTCATTAACTCTCGGGATGACAAGTCTGTCAAAGTGACGGAAAAATGGTTATAGGCTTCAGTGGAGTGCTGTGTCTAGGAAAGAACTTTCTTGTAGCTTTTTTTTTCCTTTGAAGGTTGCGCTGCCCCTTACACTTTGCCAGTTCTGGTAAAGTATGCTGCAAAACTACTAGTTAACATGAAATAGTAGCCTGCTCAGTTTGCATGCTGTAATTATCGATTTATAACGCTAACCACATTCTTGTGTTAGTGAAAATGGAGGAAGCACATTGTGCACAAAGTGATGTATGTATCTGCTTTCGTGTTACTCCACATCACTCTCTTAACAATTGTTCATTGTTTTTAGCGTACCATAGCATGTTGGCGTATGGGGGGGTTTAATGTGCCATTTCGACCACCTGGGGTTCTTTGACGTGCACTGCCATCGCTCAGTACACGGGCCTCTAGAATTTCGCCTCCATAGAAATTCAACTGCCGCAGCCGGGATCAAACCCACGTCTTTTGGGTCAACAGCCGAGCGCCATATGTTGTCCCCTTATGTTGCCCTACGTGGTGTCGTAGTGGTGGGTCTTCATGGACAACGAAACTGCCTTCATTCCTCAGCGGCAGCAAGGATGACCAGTGTATTAATGATGAACGATGGGAAACGAAATATCGAAGAGCACTGCAAAGCACTTGGAGCTTGCGTCTTGAAAATGCCAACCATTCATCATTGCCATGCTGGCAGTGATGCTGGGTCTGTTCGTAGTGCGGTTTCAGTTTTGTATCCGATGGTAACGCGCATGCCGTTTTGCTGCTTTTAGTGAGGAAAGAGTATGCGTTAGAATCTGGTAAATATGATAGGTAACTGAGCAGTTAATGACATCTTAGTTGAAATCAAGAGGAAGAAATGGGCTTGGGCAGGGCATGTAATGCGAAGGCGAGATAACCGCTGGACCACTTCCTTAAGTGGTCCTTAAGAGAAGGAAAGCGTGGCAGGGGGCGGCAGAAAGTTAGGTGGGTGGATGAGATTAGGAAGTTTGCGGGAATGCGGTGGCGGTAACTGGCAAAGGGCAGAGTTAATTGGAGAGACATGGGAGAAGCCTTTGCCCTGCAGTGGGTGTAGTCAGGCTGATGATGATGATGAACTGAGCAGTGGAAACGGTCGACTCCTGTAAAAATTGTTCCTACTCACACTATATTTCTCTTTGTGCAGTTTTTAGTGCCTGAGAATACTTGGTAGCTTCCGTTATGACGCTGACAAGTTACGAGGTGGAAATGCGACTTTGAGTAGCCTCTGCTTCGTCCTTTCGTTGTGAGTGCGGCAGGACACCGATTGGTGGCGGTTTCTCATCCCCCCTTCCTCGATATGCACCTTTGCACAGGGTGGACCTGGTGGCGCCCCCGTGCTGCGTCGGCAGGAACTGGACGCCTTCCTGGCGCAGGCGGTCTCCCCGCAGCTGATGGACGCGCAGAGCACGCAGGCCATGCAGCTGCCCCTGGTGGCCGTGCGGGGCGCACAGCTGGCCTCCCTCTTCCTCCAGGTGGGTGGACTGGGCTGCAGAGTCTCGTGGGTTACCCATGGGTTACCTCTCGGTGTTCACTAACATCATTGCCCCATGCAAACTGACTGTTCTTGCTTCGCACAGCGAGTGCATTCATTCGCGGCATGACCGCGGCCGTGTCGCACTATCTGGTATGATGATATGTTAGGGTGCGGACATGAAGAAAGTGCAGCTATGACTCAGAGTCTGATATCATCGCTTGTAGGCGGAACATGGGGAGCGGTGGTTTTCGCGATTTTGAAAGCCGGTTTTTCGCAGAAAAGTTTTTTTTTTTTAGTTCGCGGATTTTTCGGACTGTTCGATTATTCGGACCTGTTTCCGGGTCCCGCCAGGTCCCAAAAATCGGCTGGCAACTGTAGTAGACAATGAAGGCCAGCGAGCACCTGGGCTGCTGTCATTGTTGATCATTACCATAAGAGGTGCACTGCACATGGAAACGCGTCCAGTGAGGGTAATAGATCTTTGCTTACTGAGGAGGGGATTCATCCTGAGGACATGACATGGCAACTGATGAGCACTGAGAGACGCCTGCTGCTATCCCAGTACAGTCGATCCGGGATGTATTAGACTCAGAGGGGATTGTGAAATGATGAGATGTATCGATAATTTTTGTATTAAACATGGAAACAGAGAGGTTTATCTGTAACTCAGTTCCATGACAACGGTGCAGCAATATGCTGCCCGTCGGCATACTAGCTGCACACTGCTTGCTGGGTGCCGCTCGACCTAGCTCACTTCGCATCAAAGCTGTAACAACCAGTGCTCTCTGAGAAGCCGCCGCCGGTCAAAAGAAGTCTAATTCTGTTACCGGCACACTGTAAATGCAGTATTATCTCAAAGTACAGTTGATCTCTGCATCTCCTTAGGCAGTGGAGTGGATCACACAAGAATTCCCGGAAGCCTTCAGTCAGCTAGGCTGGCTTTATTGCATGACAGCTGGTGCACCGATGCAAGCTTTCCTGTCCTGCGTGGCAGCAGTGTAACATTGAAAACAAGCATATCAGACCAAGCACACTATGCATGCACCTCGTCACGCAGCTTTATGGCTCTAGTGCTGGTGCCCAAGGCCGTGCAGCCGACTGGGCTCCATGTGCTAAAAGTGTTTGCGGGAGCGCTATTAGGAGAAGTGCCAGTTGCAGGGGCGCAGCGCACAGTTTGCTATATTGAATGTTCCGCTGAACGGGAATTCAGTGAATGCATACAACTGCTGTACTTTTGCATAGGATTTCCAACAAGGTATTTGGACAGTTCAATATAAGCAATAATTCAGTGTATCTCAGTTCAATAGATCCTCGATCGACTGTAGTTCTAAAAAGTATGAGCAGTGAGCAGATTTATACAGTAGAACCCCGTTCATACATTTTTCACCGGACCGGGAAAAAAAAACGTAACAGCCGGGAAAACGCAACAGTGAGGAAAGCACCGAAAATTAGTGAAAACAGTGCAGCTTTGACTTGAAACAATTTATTTCCGCAAATTGACCCTAGGACTTTAAAAAATCGAGAATGGTGGATTGCAGTTTCTTTCGCTCGCTGGAAAGAACAACGCGTTTCTCAATAGCAAAGGCCGCATTGCTGTCAGCGTCGCTTTGCGGTGACACTGCATTCAGTGCTCTGCAGTTCACTGCAGTGCTGCAGTTCATTCAGCAGTGCTCTGCAGTTCACGCGCTCACTGCAGTCCACGTTGAAGCGACGTTGTGCACAGCGTCAAGCACTGAAATGTTCGTAGGCTGCTCGCCGCGCTGCTCCGCGTAGGCCACCCTGACTGCCTGTCAACTGCGTTTAGTACGTCCAGCTTTTCCTCAAGGGGAAGCGCCTTCCGCTTACGCAACGCTATCACGCCATCAAAGCACGATAAAGATGTTGTTGCGACTGAGAGAAGGATGAAAAGGAAATTGCACGGGCCTGCCGACTGACTCCAGCCGAGCGACCACCGCTGTCACTTGCAGATAGAGGAGAGTTAAAAGATAAAAAGAAAGTGAAAAAAAAAAAAAAAGACTCGCATCGCAACAACTGCGTCCGCCGAAGCGGACGCTGGCTGAGAAAAACAGATAAGCGACCGCAGCCGCGCGCCTCCTCGTCACCACTTTTCACGATAAAGATCGCGGCATTCGGCGTTCGCGAGGCAGATAGCCATCTAGTGGCGGCCTCTCCAACTCGCGTGCGGCTTCTTGCAGCCAGTTCCGTAGCCAAGCCTGGCCAAGACTCGTCAAAAATCAAAATGGCGGTTGGCGCGCATTGTTCGGGCGGGTTCGGGGAGCCCGGTTGCAACGTATCATGCGGGATCGTTTCCTCGGCTACGACGTAACAGCGGGGTTCCCAATACATTGGATCCTATGGAAGCTATGCCGGGACCCGAAGAAAACGACGTAACAGCCGGGAAAACGCAGCAGTGAGGAACGTAACAGCGGGGTTCTACTGTACCCCTGTCACACGGGCATTTCGAAGGCCCTCGAATCGATAGTCTATCGACTCGAAGGCGATCGAGCGCTGCTACACGGCCAGTCTGAATGGCCATCGAGTCAATAGTCTATCGAGTCAACGGAGCAGTCCGGAACTGCATCGAGATTTCGAGGGCCTTCGAGCGTTGCCCAAGGTTGCTAGCATTGCTTCGAACGACAACAAACATGGCGGCGCCCTTCAAAGCCGGACCCCTCGCTTCGGACCAAATTCTCGTTGTTGCTGCCTTTTTCTGTCCGTTCACGGGTCATAAATGGGGCACCGGTCTTTCGCTTCGTCTCATCTTGCCTACAAGAAAACGTATAAGTGATAAATTTGCTTTATTTTTTATTTAGAGTGACGATTCTGCCGCTGCTAGGCCTAAGCGAGTCGGTTTGTTGACAGTAATGGTTCCCGTTTTCACCACCAGATGGCGCCACTAGAGGCTGAGTTTATTTTTGCGTCTCTGCTAGCATACGCTGAACTAAATGTGCAATGCGCCTGCGTTTAGCGTACGTAAGCGTGCATACGCTCGTGGTACGTAGACAGCATAAATTTATGCTCTTTTCATGCTCTTTTCTCACTGTATCTGTGTACGCCGCGAGCGGTGACGTGGTGCGCACAGCGAGAAGCAGCAGCGGCGCGGTCGTTCCAACTCGCCCGGGCGTCAACAGATGAGAACAGGTCCTAGTTTTTGCGGCGAGCGAATCCGCTTCGCCTGCCGGATTTTTGAACAAGTGTGAACGCGCCTTATGACTGCAAGAAAGTGTATTTCAACATTTAGTTAAGTTTCGTCAATATATTTTTGTTATTTGCGCGAAACCGAACGTAGCGATTGTGGCACCACACGAGCTTGGCGTAAGACACGAGAACCATTTCAATGGCCATTGAGATTTGCCGTGTAGCAGCTCCACAACTCCCTCGAGTTCGATGGCGATCGAAAATCTCGATGGCCCTCGACTCGATGGCCATTGAAACTGGCCGTGTGACAGGGGTATTAGTGGCATAAATGAGAAAGGGGTTGGGCACGAAGCAGCAGAGCAAGTGAAGGTGCAAGCGAAGATGCAAGCAAAGATGCGTGCGAATGCTGGCTGGGTCGCATTTGGTGCACGGTGGGGTCGTGCTCTTTATCCTGTCATGGCCCTCTGCTGTGTGGCCTGCCCCCCTCACCGATTCTGTGGTGTGTGTGACGCAGGGTGTGGAGCATGCGCTGTTTGCCAACGACGCCTGCGGTGCCCCCGTGCCCTGGCTCATGTGCTGCCCGTGGCTGTACTTTGATGGCAAGCTGTTCCACCAGAAGCTCCTGCGGGCGGCCCAGGCCAAGAGCCTCGTCGAGGTCTGCGGGGGCCAGATCGACCAGGTGGCCAAGGTGGAGCGCATGCGCGCCGCCATCCTCGAGGGCCTCCAGGTAGCGTGTCCCCCCCTCGCCCTCTGTGTCTCTCTTTCGCATTCTGCAGTCTCCCTCTCCATGGGCGTGCTCTCGCGCGCAGGTCGAGTTCGCACGAGCACCTCTGCCCGCCATGGCCGGCGTGCCGCGCTTCATGCCGGGCTACCCGCCACACGGAGGGCCACGAATGGGTGGAGGGCCCATGGGCCCGCCTCCGAGGGGGGCAGGCCGTGGACTGCCTCCTCCTCCCCCACCCCGCCGGGGCGCTCTGCTGGCACGCGGTGGGCAGCTGGAGATAGCCGGTGTGGTGGTGGGCTCCTGGGGGGCCAACTATGGCCAGGGGCCCCGGGGGCCTGCAGCAGGACCCCACCGGGGCGGGGCACGGGGCCCACCCTTGCCCCCTCAGGTCACCTCCGTGGGAGGACGGTGAGTCTACGCACAACCTGCCTCCTCTTTCGTATCCTCCCTCTGCCGTTCTTTACCTACCCCATTCTGTGCTGGAACGTATTTACTTGAGTTAGGCTCTCCTTTCGCTTCCCCTACTTTCTTTTCTCGGAAATGTTTGGCAGAATTGAGGGTTAGCCGGCAGTTGTGGTTCTAGGTGTGTGTGCACAGTTATGTCCATTACTTGTTGCACCCTGTTCTTTTTGGCTGCTCTTGAGCACGCCACTTGGTGTGACGCTACAAAAAACAAAGGCTGTGTAGACTGCTGGGCCGCTGCGTTTGCCACGTAGAGGGGACAGTGGCATTGGGTCATGCTGCATTGTATAAACTGCATTGGCAGCGTGTGATAGTAGACATTCCTCTTATGGTCGTTCGTGTCTTATCGTGAAACTTTTGCATGGCTGTCAAATTTCAAGTGGTGCATAGCTAAGAGATAGTCGGCATAGCAAGTTCGTCACCCACCACAGCACCTGTGTTACCTGAAGATCTCAAATTCACGCTTCAATGGTGGTGGTGTTAAGGAATATAGAAACTTTGTACTGCAGTAGAACCCCGCTGTTGAGTTTTTCATGGGACTGTGGGAAAAAAAAAAAACGTACCAGATGGGAAGTGTCGTAGCCAGTTAGCGTTTGTGAAAAAAATGTACAGTTGCGGGTAAAAAAGATTAGCACACGAGACGGAACACCAGAGCGCCGGAATGACAACGCGTGGCGCTGCGGGCGGCGAAGAGGCTGATAACGAGAGTGCCGGGCCGTTCCCATTCTACAGTATTAGGGGGGTTCAGTGGACTGCCACGGACCAGCGAAATTACTAGGCTAAAAGCAGCGCTATCAGCTATTGGACATTTAAAAAAAAACAGTAATAAAAGAAGCCATCTTTGCTTGATAACCGAGCCAAAATAAATGCAGCAAGCACAGTCACATAGGGTCGGCACTTCAACGCTCGGGCGGTGCACGCTTGATAAAGCTTACTTCCTGCCGTCCCCCCCTACGCTGCAAACATGGAAACGGCCCGTTAGGCAGGTCTGCGTACCGCAGCGCCACGTGGTGAGATATACGAATTCTGATCGCCAATGATCTGTGCTAATATTTTTTGCTCGCGACTGACTGTACATGGTTGTCCACTTTCGCTTTTTTTTTTTTCTACTTTTAGTAAGGGCAGCATGCTTCTCCGAAATTTGACGAGCTTTGTAGCTCTTGCGATAGTTTGCACGCATGAGCATCCCACACGCCCTGCAAGGCTCTCTCTGCCTGCGTGCAAAGCTGTTGCCGAGAGATGGGTTGGGACAGAGTACTGGGGGCCGCCTCCAATGGCCTCTTGCAAAAAGTTTTGTTGCTGTGCCTGCAGGTATGGCATGGGCCGTGGCCTCATGGCTCGTCGCCCCATGGCTTTCAACCGACGGCCAGGAGCACCTTTCAACCAGGTGAGACCGTATAAGTGTTCTCAACAGAGCACGTGCCGTCTGGTAGTCGTGGGGGCATTGGTGTAGACCCCGGTTCTGAAGGAGGCTCTCATAGTGAATCGCGGGTGGCAGCCAGAGCCGCTATGTGAGTGGGGCTGCAGGTGCTCATTTTGGGGGGAATTAAAGGTGTATGCGTGCAGTTGTGATGTTTCATGCATGATATTCATGTTCCAGAGTGAGAAACGCACCAGATGAGTCTTCACTCAATTTCTTTTTTATTTTTAAAACCACTTGTGTCCCTCGAAGTGGTACTACAGGCCTGCCAAGCGGAATAACCATGCTGCACCCAGTGGTTTCCTATTTTGCCTGGTCTGTTGTAAAGGCGGGGTATAGAGGGCTTGTTACTTGTGCACTGCGTTGTTGGCTGTGCTTTGGGTGACACTGTAATCAGCGTCGGTGTTGCATTGGAGTTCGTTTTATGTTTCGGTTTTTGCCTTTTGCTTTCACCTTTCAGCCTTGCCTGTTGGATTTTCTTGTCGGATACTCTTGTCGTAGTGCCGCCGCGGTGGCTCAGTGGTTATGGTGCTCGGCTGCTGACCCGAAAGACGCGGGTTCGATCCCGGCCGCGGCGGCTAGAATTTCTTTGGAGGAGAAATTCTAGAGGCCCGTGCACTGTGCGATGTCAGTGCACGTTAAAGAACCCCAGGTGGTCGAAATTTCCGGAGCCCTCCACTACGGCGTCTCTCGTAGCCTTTGTCGCTTTGGGACGTTAAACCCCATAAACTAAACTAACTCACTCTTGTCGTAGTTTTCTGTCGTACAATTCTGTGTGGTGGTTAGACTTTTTGTCGGATATTCTTGTCCTGAACATGCAGTGCTGGCAGACGAGGGACAAAGGAGAGACGACACACGCAGGGCGCTGAACTAACAACTCAGCGCCCTGTGTGTGTCGTCTCTCCTTCGTCCCTCGTCTGCCAGCACTGCATGTTCAGGATGTCAAACCAACTTGCCCAGCAACACACCCCTGCTATTCTTGTCGTAGTTTTCTGTCTTACGGTTCTGTGTGGTGGCTAGACTGTGTGGTGTGACTGGCTTGTGTGCTGCTGCAGCTGAACCGTCGTGCCAACAAAAAGAAGCCAGCCAAGGCAGCCAAGGACGAGCCCACACCCAAGCTTGTTGGCAAGGGCCGTGGGTGCACCATTGAGACGGGCGACAAGTGAGTCTCTTCCTCTCTGCATTGCCGAAGGAACTCTGGTCTTTCTCGGAGGCACCTACCCCGACCATAGTGAACGCTTTCAACCTTGTGCTCATGTTATTGCCCTGCCGTTCATTGCAGCTGCACCATCGAGGTGAGCCAGCTGTCGGACACGGGCCTGGACACCAGCAGTGCCAGCTTGGAGGAAGGCGGCGACTCTGCCCTGTCCGCCGCCGTGCCCAGCCTGCGCATTGCGGGCGCCACTGTCACGGAGAGCGACACCGACGGCCCACTCAGCAGCAATGGTTCTGCTGCCGCCGATGTTCCAGCCTCGGAACAATTTGACTCCGTCTAGCCCCTGCCGGATAGGAGCCTAGCAATCGCCCCACGTGGGAAGCCTCTGGGGCGCTGACCGCCCTGCCTTGCCTTCCGCTGTCAAAAGGTCTTCTCTAGAACGTCTAATTCTAGCTCTTTTTGTTCTTTATTTTCTTCCTTGCTTGTCCTCGTTTTTATTTATTTTATTCTTTCGCTCTGGCTTTCACTTTTACCACATTCTGAAACCATTTTGCTGCACTCTGGTGCCTGTGCTCTGCTTGACAGGTGCTCGTGTGTGGCACTCATGAGCCTTGGTCTTCCTTTGTTTGTCCTGGTGCTTGGCCCGTGATGTCACTATCCACAAATTCTGGCTTATCCTGGCATAGGGCTTTTGTCAATTCTCTGGCTATCGTTTAACTTTCAATTGCGCATCACGGTCCCTTGAAGCTTTCATTAAAGGGATCCTGGAATTGTGTCGATTGTCATATCCTAGAGCAACTCCTCTACAGATGTGTTGCACTAGAATATGGCCATCGAAATCGTATCAGGGTCCCTTTGAAAACTGTTGTCAGAAGGCCTGGCAGGTCGGACAACCCCGGAGAGGCTTCCCGGGTGGGGTGCTTTCCAAATTTCTCATCCCCATCTCCGTTCTCCTTTGGGCGAGCAGCGAACCAGTCGTGCCCGACAAGCAGCGGTGGTCGGCCGCAGAGTACCTGAACACGGCGGCGGCATCGGCACGAACTGGCCAGGGAACTCATGTGCGTGTGTGTGCGTGCGTGCGCGTGCATGTCTGTGACCGAAAGTGAGACAAGACTTTTTTCTCATCGACGACTACTCTACCATTCTTTTTTCTACTTTTTTTTTAAACTCATCAAGGACTTGGCAGAGATCAAGTGACGACTCGTTATTGTGGCATCTGACTTGAATGAAGTGGACGTGCCACATAGGGTGTGCCACCATGTTGTTCTCCTTCGGACGAAGGCGTGGCATTTGTCATACCGCCTGCTTCGTGTCTGCCGCGTGCTGGTCAATCGGAAAGTCTGTGTTGCATCATATCGGGCCCCGTTTTATGCTCTTTTTGACACAGGTGGTTCCAATAGTTCAGTAGCCTCTCTGCTTCGTGGGGGCAGTGCTTTCAAATGCAGCTGGCTTCTTGGTGACAGCAATTATTTCAGCATCTGATCAACCCTGATTAGGCATGTTCCTGTCTTTTCTTTGCGTTGTGGAAACGTTTGTGAATGCTGAAAAAAATGGGCAGAATACAGTGTGCCCAGCCTTATTTTGTACCTACTGATGAAACAAAGCTGAATTGGCCATGTGTAGCGGGCATTGTTTATGGATGCAGTTTTGGGTTTCTCTTCTCTGACACAGACATTCCAGTGACCGCAGGCAGGCGGGCATTGGCGTAAGGTGGGCAGTGTACAGTGTTTTGCATTATTTCATTTTTTTTTCTCTGTTAGGTTATGCGAGGTGTATATTTAATGACCGAGTGTGTTGGAAGCTGGGAACAAGATGGCCGCAGACTGGCTACGGAATGTGTTTCATTGTAAAAGGGGCGACGGAGAAATGGGTTATGATGGTGACGTGTTGGCCTGTATGGCCACCAGAGTTCAGGCGGTGGTAGGTAGTGGCGCGATTCTTGTGTGAGTACTAGTACTATCTATTCCTTGTATTATTTTTTGACAAGTAGAAAGCAAAGGTTTGTTACGCGTCGCCTTTGTTAGTGGTCTTGAGGGCAGGCAATTATTGCTGCCCCAACCATTTGGTTTCGCAGCAAACCACGAAGCCGTAGTAAATGGGGGATTGGGAAAAAGAAAAATGAGTCTTTAACAAACAAAGCAGGAAGAAGCTGCAAAGGCACAATTGTGCATTGAGCGCAGCGCTTCTTACCCCACACCCTTGCATTTTGGGGAGCTGTGGCGGGGTATTGCAATTCCCTTTTGCCCATATGAGAAATGGAAGAGAGGAAAAAAAAAATGTTTCTGCAGAGTCCCTTCAGAGGGTTGTTCTTGCAGCAGTATCGCGCGGGACGCTCGCTAGGTGACACTCTTAGATTACTTTTCTTTGGGCTGCGACGACGACGGGGCTTGGGGGGAAAAGTTCCTCAGTCGTAAACCGAGCAGACCCGGGAATGGAAATGCACTCAGCGTCACACTCCTTCAATCTCTGTTTCAGCTAGCCTCCTCTTCCCCCCCACGAAGGGCAGCCGCGAAGCATCATCGTCCGTTGTTTCCGAGTTGACAGGGAGTGTAGAGCGTGCCTGCGACGATTTATGATGGCCTTCCTCGACAGCGATAAACGCATTGGCGTTCTGTTGCACACGGTGGAGCCATTGCACAGCAATGATCAAAGACAACACAAACGCTTACTCAGTTTTAGAGAGACTAAACTGAAGCAAAGAAAATGAGAGGGGCGCCACGGCGCGCACCCGTGCAGCATCAACTTGCTGCCGCGACACTGTGCTTGCACAAAGTTGACGGGGATGATTCTTTTCCCAAACACTGCGACAAGAGGCAAAGAAGCGCTTCTTTGTTTCCCTCATTTTTTTTAATTGCATTTTTAAAGCAAGACGAAAGTGTCTCGTGCACCTTTTCAAACTACGTGTCCTGCTTCTCAATGCAGCGTCACTGCAGACACAGTTGTTCACGCGTAACTCACTTTCGAGAACAAGGGAGCTCCGTGCTGAGCTTCCGAGCTGATAAACGAGAGGCGCAGTGTCGTGCGACCTCCGAGACTTTACTCTCTCTCGCATCTTCAAGAGACAACCCATGGCCCATCAACGCTTAGCATACTTGGGCGCCTGAACAATCGGGCTAGAGCAACGTAAATGTAAAAGTTTATGCGACATAATTGTGGCATCTCGAGGGCGAACTGTTCGAGCAGCTTCGCTACCACATAGATGACCAGACCTAGCGCGTAATGCAGGGGGTTCGGGTGTTGCAAAGCAAGGGCACTTTCTTCTTTCTGTCGAGCAACCATGAAGCAGAACCAGGCTGATCGCCAAACGCGGCAGCGGAGGTTCGTCCCCAATTGCACGCGCGCCCGCCCCCCTTTTTGCCGTTAACTGCAGCGGAAATGTGCGCAGGCGATTCAAACATTCTCGTTTTTTTGTAAGCCCCCTCCGTTTGCGCACTGGAGTGGGGCGACTTGCTTGTTGCATCCAGTGTCGTTTTCTTAATATCCTCTCCCCTTTTATTTTATTTTTTTCCCTGCTATAATTGACCGCAGCAGTCGTCTGCACTTTGCGTCGTCTGCTACTGGTGCTCGGTGCAGACGACGCACTTTAGTGACATTTACCCCTACGCTAGATCGAGAGTGTAGGCGGGGAGCTACGGAACTAGTGCACAAGCTTTGCATCATTTGCTTTTATGTTAGGACCAGGTCCTGTTTTATTTTGTTCACCTTAATGCTGCATCAGTGGCAGGTGGCAGCAGCTACCCCCTCTCCCAACTCTTGCTTCGCACCTCAAGTTGCTTATGCATCCATTCTTGTGTGGCACACCGCCTTGTTCACTCGTAGTGATCCTCATGGAGAGCCGCAGTGTGTGTCGAGCAGTGCCTGCATCTTATCTCCCCCCCCTTTTTTTTATTTTACATCCGCTGCCCTGCTTGACACCCAAAAGTTGCCGTACTGAGATGAGTTTAGTGTTTTTTGTCTATGTAATGCCAGGCCATGGCAATTTTAGGCGGTTTGCATGCTTAAATCGTGTATTATTATAATCATTACTGTTATATTACTATTCTGTGGTAGGAAACTTTTGGAGTGAACAAACACTGGAGAGAGAGAGAGATAAAAAAAAATTTCGTGTTGTAGCATTAACACCAAGCACCAAATGTTACTGCCACTATGTGCTGTGGAAAAACAAATACTACTACGAGTGGGTGCACCGTATCGGTTTGTTAGATGAATATACGTCTGCAGTGTTTGCAATTGTTTGAGCCGCTTTCTCGGTACAGTCTTGGTCCGAGCATAGAGTGAGCGGGTGCTGTATTTTTTGCTTTCTCGATTCTTTGAGTAACAGTGTAATAATCTTTGTGCTTTGTGAAGCGTGTCGGGTAGGAAAGCCTTGCGTTCCAGCCAACACGCCCGCTGCTGTGGCTCGGCTTGGATACATTCGGCTGCACACAGAATGGCGGAAACTCTGTTTGTCTGCATGAACCGGCGGGGGCTGCAAATATTCATTTGGCTTAGAGCTCCGAGTCTTGCCGCCTCTGTCGCAAGCGGGCATTGAAACTGACAGTCAGCTCCGAGGTCACTTACTGCATTCACGGCTTTTGCTGTCGAACTACCACCCATAAATGCCCAGTCATCGTACATTTCAGTGAATCACTTGGAACCACTCTGTTACTTCTCTGCTAGCTTGGTTATAAACAGTGGTAGCCCATCGAAGTAGTATCGGAAGAGCTGTAGACTCGGATTATATAATTATTCAGGCAGCTGACCTGAACTGAAAACCTAAATGCTAAAAAAAAAAAAGTGCTAAATTTGAAAAGCAGCTACTCGCGGATGCTGATCTGGCAGCACGCGGTGAATGCGCAGCATTTTTCCCCCATCTCTTGTGCCTCCGCTCCTACACAAAAGGTTGGCAGGCCATGTTAGCAACGTGTTGAACACTGAGCGCACAAACTGGTGGGTCGCACTAGGGCATCTGCGGGCTTGGTGGATGCGAGACGGCCGTTTGTCATGCCCCAGCAGATGGCAGTGGCCAGTAACAGCGTTTCTTTTTTTATTTTTCAGACATTCGCTTACGGTTTATCAGTATGCGAATTCTCTCTGGTCTCTGTTTAAAATGGAAACAATGGCTTGGCACGGGGCTTTTATCACAGGCATTTTCTTCAGCTGTAATTTTTTTTTTCTTCCAGGCTTGCGTAGAATGAAGACGTTTCTTTATCTGAACTTGAAGTAGTGCTGGGCTTGTTTGCATTGGTTGTGGTGGTAGTGCTCCGTTGAACCACCGTAGCTGGACCGAACCGCATGCGACGGCTGTCTTGCGCGCATCAGGCCGGCTGCATGCCCGACCTCATTGGCACTGTGCCTGTTTGCTGGGCCGCCGTGTGCCGAGATAAAGCAGGCATTTGCGTTTCTCAGTCTTCTCTGCATATATATCGCCATTTCTTTGGTTGTTGTTCTCTCGGAGTGCACCTTACTAACAAACCTGTCTGCCCTTTATTTCTTTAGGCCAACGTGTTGTAGTAAGTGGGTTGTCTGTATACTTGTCAGTTTTTTGGCACGAGCATTTATTATGCCATGGTAACCAGTTATCTTGATAAGCAGTGTATCTTCTTAACATTAATCAATGTTGCGGGGAAGGCCGCGCACAGTGGTTGCGAAGAAAAAAAAAAGGGAAAAAGGACGGGAAAATTATGGATTCATTAAGCGTCGCTGCGTACCATAACTCCAGTTACCGTATGCAATTTGCATGTCAGCGTGCGGGTTCCTTCAAAGCCCGCCTTAACCGTCAATTGTAACTTTCTTTTTTTTTTTTTGCAACGCATGGTCGTATTCTTTTACGTCTTTTACACTTTCTCCACTGTTAAAAAGGCTGGATAGAGCTGAATGATTCAGAGAACGGGCAACAGAAGCCTTTTCAACGAGAGAAGGCCGGCTTAGAAGGGTCACGGGCGGAGTTGACAAATTTGTGCTTTTGAGGCAGGGACAATCTGAAATCGGGGACGGGAGCATCAAGTGGAATCGAAATGGATTGGGGACGAAATGGCTAAGCACGGTATGGGGCACGTGTAACAAAGGACTGAGTGGAAATTGTGACTGGATGGGTTGGGTGTTGGTTAACGACGAGAGGTCTCTGTTGGCAGGCATGGCATGTTTTTGCCGGGAAGGAAAAAGTCTGTGCGAGCAGGCATCGCTGCAGAGGCCGCAAGGTCCTCGCAGTCGTGCATCTGGTCAAGCTGGGTCTCTGGAGAGGGATGTATTTCATGTGTTGCCAGTTTTGTGAATAAAGTCATTGTTTTCCTCGGCGGCGACTGTTCGTATGGCTGTGGTCATCGTATGACTGCAGTGGAAATGATTACGCAAGTTTGCGTAATGCATGTGTGCCACGAAAAAAGCTTTCTATATGTGTACAGTACAGTGCAGTCCACACTAAAAGGGAACGCCTCTAAGCGCCGCATCTCTCGTGGTGCTGCTTTACCCAAGACTCTCTTCCAGCTTTAGGCAGTAAAATCAGCATCTAAAGCAGTGTGCAGCTCACAAAAATTAAAGCTTTGGTGGAGGTTTACCGATCTGTGTTTACCTGTATGTCAGTCACAAAGAACTGTCTCTAAAACTTGTGTAACAGCGCAATTGGTGGGATTTGGAGTAGCTTGACTCTGAAGGTGTGCAGTGGGATGCTGTTTTTTTGTTGTTTTTTTTTTTTGCTTTTCATACCAATAACATCCAGTTCTGTGCCTTGGAGAGAACTTTCCTCTGAAGGTATCATACTTGTTCACTGGAGCTGGAACAATGCACGGCTCTTAAAATAGACAGTGACAAACGTTTGCCATGTCTCAACTGTTGCGAATTCTGGCACAGAGAATGCGACAAGTGCCATAAAAATCGCAAAAGCATGCTTTTTACTTGCCACCACAAGAAACAATGTTCACTTTGAATTTGTAAGCAAGGAATTGCCAACTTTCACTGCTCCAAAATATTGAACCCCTGCTGAGCCACTTTAACCAGGGCAACTCGCCATGACTTATTGGGCTAGTTGATATACATTACACATTTTGAAGCTGTGCTGCAGAGGAAAGACAGAAAATATGGATGTGGATAGCACACCACCCTGTTCAAGTTTTTCAGCATCTGCTTTTTCAGTCACAGCGGTGCAACTTCAAAACATGCGAGAGAACCTCCGTCAAAGGCTGGTGTCATATTCTTTTGCAAGTTATTGGAACACCGAAATTCGATGAGTCCTTGAGATTTAAATATGAATGGAGGCCTTTTGGCCGCAAGTGAAATTAAGTGTGCTGTCTTCAGATAAAATGATCTTTGTGTGTGCAAGAAAACTTTGATCAACCGAAGCTAAAACATGCTGCCAACCTTCTCATGATGTGAGGTAGTTAACAGCTTTTAGCTGTGCATTTAGCAGATTTGAAGGAAAAAAATGACAAAGAACTTGCGAATGCATGAGCAAGTGCTTGAGGTGCAGAGCTACATAAAAATGCAGAGAAAAAGCCTCCTCCAAACATTTTAGACATTTGCTTTTCTTGCACAACCAGGAACGGCTCTAACAACACATTACGTTGTTTACTGCATGGCAAAGCCTCATTTACGAATGCCAACCTTGACTGGACGGTAACGTGATCTTCACAATTAAACTCGATGTTATCGCCTTGCGTAACAGCCATTACTTTGAGCTGAGCTATTTACGTCATTCTGAATACCCTAGTGCCTTGCAACGGTTTGGATAAGAGTCGCATTGCGTCACACACAGACGAAAAAAAAAATTATATTTGCATCTGAGCCTGGCGGTCAACCGCAGCTGACACATACAAGCTGTAGAGCACCTAATTTCAGCTGCGATGTGCCAGTGCAACGATCTGAAGATTTAACAAGCATTCATTCACTTAGCGGCAGTAGTACGAATGAGTGCCACGCGACGTTTCTTGACAAAATTTAATGAACTTGTAAAAGCGGATGCAGAGCGAATACCCGAGCGACATTTACGATCGCTTTTAATTTCTAGCGTGCCTTTGGAACTGCACATGACTGTTGAAACTTCGGCTGTAGCCACACGCCGAGCGAATGAATGGAACAATGAATGAAAGAACTCGGCAGTTGTGTTTTTGAAGCTCAATGTCGTATTTATTTCGTAGTGAGTAATGAAAGCGCAAGCCCTCTGCCTAGCAAAAACGCGACGCTCTGAATGAGAGCAAATGACGTCCCCATTTCAGAAAGTAAATAAAATACCCAGAGCTGGCTACGCGATCTTTACAGCGCTGTGTGGCCGGGCGACCTTCGGAAACGTTCGCTGCCATTCACGATCCTTGCCGATCGCGTTCATTCGTTTCAAACGAAAGCGCCAAGCATGCCACGCAGTTCCGGAACAACTTGGCGGAATGTTTGAGCGTGCGACTGTAAGCCTAAGCAGCGCGAAAGAACTGCCACGAGGTGTCAACGGGCGGCCACTGTTTACGTGCGTGAAGGCACGTAGCATTTGACCTGGTTCGCTGCGGGACGAACTGCGCTTGCGCGAGAGGCCAGCCAGATCAATCAGCCTGCGGCTCACGTTTGGTTGGGCCCTCACAACAGGCTCCAAACTGCTCGGTTCTGCGCTTTATTTTCGAAAATTCGGCTTGACATGTAAACAAGCGGCGCGCGTCACCTCGGGCCGGACGTCCTTTCCGCAGCGCAATGATCCGTCGGGTGATCCGTTCCGTGCTGTCCGCCATTTTTAAAAGGACTTGCCGCGCGTACCTTGTAGTAAATCGTAGGGTGCCCAGCGGTTGCTTTTCTGCAAGGTACCACCGCGAACTAACTGCAGCGCAGCACTAAAAGTTGAAAACTTTACTTTGAGGTTGACGGCAAGCACGGATTTCACACAATAAACAACCCGACCGCAGGAGTCGGCGCGACGGAAACGCTGCGGAGGTGTCGCCACCTGTTGTGCTCTTTTGACGTCACCGACAAGATGGCAGCCAAGGCGAGAGCGTAATGTATGAAACCGAGCAGGCTGAGTATTCGCATGTGCGTCGTGCGCTGTAGGTGCTCGGAGCGGCTGTGGCGACCGATGTGGTAGTGCACGGGACACCGGAAGAGCCGTTTTCCCCAGGGCTCCGACCCCGGCCGCGGGGACGGGAAAGAACTGGTCCGCCAAGATGTTCAACGTCGAGCAACAGCAGCAGTTTGGCAGCCTCCTCAGTCATTCTCATTATCAAAACAACATCGTCTCCGCCGCCGCCGCTGCAGCAGCACGACAGCCCTGGTATGTCCTACTTTCGAGCACGGCGTTCGCGACAGCCGCGAGCCGTGTCCAGTGTATTCCGTTTCCTCGTCGCGCGACACACTTGCGGCATTCTTTCTCGGGCTGCTCGAGGGGGCGGGCGAGCGCAGTTTTCGAAACTGCCAAATCGTGGCCCTTTCGCCCGAGCGCATGTCGAACCGAGTCTTCCGGCCGGAATTAGAAAGCCTTGTGTATGAGAGACTCGTCGTTTGGCCGCGACGAGTTGCAAAAGGCTTTGAGGAAAAGTGAGACCCGGGCGCTCCTCGCGATCGGTGCCGAACGTTGACCCCCCCCTCCGCGCTGTGCACCAGGCACTCTAAAAAGAATCGTGGCTGCCTTTTGGATCCAGCGGCTGTTTTGCGCGTGAGTGGTAACGTCGCGCACGCGCGCGCCTCTGGAGAATGAAAGAGACTGCAAGTGCAAAATCCGTAACTGTTCCATTCGGCGCGAGAATAGCGCCTCTTTCTGTTCCTCGCCGCGTAAACAAGGGGCCTCGTCGTATACAGACTGGATCTCGGCGATAAAAAAAGCAACTGTCGCAGCGATAGACTTCAAGGCTGGCGTGCGTTCGGCGCGGCGGCGCCGACGTCTGCTTGTTTTCGCTCGGGATCGGCGCGCGGGTCACGCCTTTGCGGAGCCGCGACGAGCGGTTGAAAAGCGAACACATGTTCCTCGGCTCGTCGTCTCCGTGCGCTGGGCTGCCGTGCCACTCGGTCGGCAAAAGCCGCAGGCTCCTGGGCCCCTGCTAATAGGCAGCAACAGGGGTCACGACATGCCCCGGCTCTTTTAACTTATTTACCAGCACCCCGCGCGCGTTGCGTTTTCGCAGATCGCGTTGTTGTTTGTTCCCGGTCGGCCGCCCGCTTTGCATTTGTGTGTGTGCGTTTTCTGCAATTCAGGTTCGGCGCAGTTGGGGGGGAGGAGGCCGAAGTGGAGGTAGACTAGCTGAACCTGTTATCTTCATTGAAAAATGTTCCCGGTGCCCCGTAAACTGCGGCTGGCCAGGTCGAGGGCGGAGGGCCGGACTCGTTTTAATCGTTTTTTGTGCGGATGGTCCCCCATCCGCGATCGGCTGTTGACGCGCCGCCCATATACCGGTCGCTTGTGTCCGCCGCTCGTCTGCTAGGAAAAAGCGATCGGCGCGAAAAAAAAAAAAGGCTCCGTTAGAATCGCGGAAGGTGAGGACAATCACCAAACGGCACCGCCGCGGCGTGTTCGGTGGTTGCTCCAAGCGCCAGTAAACGCGGCCTCTCTAGGAAGAGCCTTCTTTTCTCGGTGTTGTTTACAACGTGAACGCGCGCGCGCGGCCCTCTTCAAGGACGTGCGCGCGTGCAGAACCGCAATCGCCGGCGGTTCTTTTTGCTTCCTGTGTTGGCTTATGCAAATGAGTCCCGTTCTGTCTCGGTTCCTGCGTCTTTCTTGCGCGCCCGTCCAGCTTTCGTTTCTTCCTTGAGCCGATCGTCGCGGCGCGCGAGACGGAGGTAGATCGGCTCCGATAAATTGCTACTGGTATGCGGCGGTACGGGGTCGCCAGCATTTGGATAGTCGGCTTTCCTTGCCACGTAGGTTTCTCACTGAGCGCCGCGTCGGCCGCCAGCTGAAACCGACATTTCCGGGGTGAAACCGACGCGAGGTGCGTGTGCCGTAATTGTTTGGCGCCTGTGGGCGAGCTCCGCAATTGTTTCGCACGTGTGTGCCCTGTCCCGGCCCTTATTTTTACGTTTATTTACGCTTTTCTGAAAAAGCATATTTTTACCTCACCACTTTCGTCCTTAATTAACCTCCTCCCCCTTTCCCAAAATTGTCGAGTTTATTCATTCATTCGTCCATTAAATTTATATACCTGCAGTTACAAAACCACTGCATAGAGGAAGAGGGTACACCAATGGAGTAATTATATTAGTAGCCCATGCACACACACATGCATAAAAAAATACAACAGCAGAATCGGCCAGAACAGGAAAGTGCAGCTTACATTCATTCACACTGAAACACTCATAGCCAAAAAATGCCAACAGTGCTTGTGCAAGATGTCCACAATTGTAAATTAATGTGACATCGTGTGGCTGTAGGGTTCCAGGTCTTTGGATGCATGTGGATGAGAAAAAATTGTTTTGCAAGAACTCTCCACCAAACCTGATGTTGATTGGTGATACAGGAAGAGTGATAAGTTTGAATGAACTGGCTGGAAGTGAGTCATAGACTGACACTTCAGTGGTTAAAAATAGAACTTATTTTTGTGCTTAAAATATTTTGTTCTTTTTATTTGTATATGGCCATACTTGAATGCACTTGCATCCTTTTTGCATCAGCATTATTGGAGGGGTTATTGTGAGGAACGAATGAATGAATGGTATATGCAAAAAGCGTGGCTTGCTGAGGTAGTTTGGGATGGAAGTAACGCTGTAGGTTTGTGCTTTGACATACTTTACATGCACATCCTGCATTCTTGGTATTGTTATATCTGATACAGAGCACCGTTAATGCTGAAGACTTATTTTGATTGAGACTTATAATACTTCAGCACCACATTTTCACTTTGTCAGACCTTTTTTATGGTTTTTGTCTTTTTGTCTTTATCCTTTAATTTTATTTATCCGCCGGCACGCATTTCCCTCCGCATTGGTCATCCCCATCAAGTAGCCCGACCATGTACGCGTACAACTACATTTGCATCGTCATTCTTTCCACGCTCAGCCAAGGACTGGAACAGCCTTCCACACGACATCGCCGCAATCACCTGCCCATCAACATTTGCGAACTGTTTAACTGCTACCTTTAACAGCGAATAATATTTGTATCTTACGTTTTTTCTTTGTTTATTCAATCTGATTTTTCAATGTAACCCACCCATTATGTAATACCCCCAATCCTGGGGGCCTTTAAGGTAATAAAGTGAAGTGAAGTGAAGTGAAGTGTTAGTTCACCCTGTCCACACACTTTCCATTCGTGGCACACATCAAGACGCATTTGTTGGGCCTTTTGCAACCAATAATCGGGGCCCTCTTAACGTTTGATAATGGTCATTCCAGTCATATCAACACTCATGCAGGCTCTTTTACACCCTTCAACCTCTCAACCTTTCTTCAATTTTTGGGTTTGACGTGCAGCACCATCTCTTGAGGGCTCTTCTAACACGTATTGCATACAGTTCGATTTCTTGACTCCAGAGGGAGACAAGTTGAATCAGTAAGCTGTGACACTATTACCAGTCTTTGGAGTGTTTTTAAATCATCTTATCTCACAAAACCAAATTGTGTCAGTGGCTATGAACATGATTTTTGCATGGGGAGAAATCACATTTCTCTGTAAGAAGACATTGTGGGCTCATGTGGTTACATCAATGATGCTGAAGGTGACAGTAAAAAAGTTTTTTTTTACCTCAGGACAGGTACCAAACAACCTCCCCTTCACCCAGGAAAATGCTTTGAGTGCTTCCATGCAGTCAGATTGTCTTTTAAATAACCAGCAAAGGCTGCGGCGATCGCATTTCGATGAAGGCGAAATTCTAGAGGTCCATGTGCTGTGCGATGTAAGTGCGCGTTAAAGAACCACAGGTGGTCGAAATTTCCGGAGCCCTTCACTACGGCGTTCCTCATAACCTGAGCTGCTTTGGGACGTTGAAACTCCACTAAACCAAATAACCAGCAGACATAAAATCCCCGCATTGCATAGATGAATGTTAAACCGTGTGCTTGTAAACTAGTGTGGGTTTCTTCCGAAATTTGACCGCGGTTCCAGACCCTGGTAACCGTGAAACTTCCATGTCGTGAAGGGTTAAAATGCGGTTGCTCACCAAAGCTGTGTTGATTTGGCAAGATGTGGAATTGATTATTCTGAGCCTTCCTCTAGTGGGAAGAAGCACACCACGTGTCCTTCCGCATGCCTCCATTTAGCCTACAGCAGCTGTGTACAGGATAGCTGCCCGCAGCATCAGACAACCTTTGTCACGGAAGCGTGCCGCACACCTGCCGACAGTCAGCACAACACACTGTTAAACTCTGCTTCGCTGTCGCGTTCTTGTTTTTCACTCCGAATTGTTGCTTCTTCTGGCTTGATAATGTTCGCATTTAGGACTTCAAGATGTTTGCAGTGGTAAATCGGTCGTGCTCAGTGCAAAAAAATAATAAAATTGAGCAGTGAGGGATCTTGTCACTGCGTAGCTTTCGCCGGCAGCTCGCCTTTCGTTGTTTTCCATCCACTACCAGTGCTCCGGTTCAAAAATAAAAGTAAAATTGAGCAGTGAGAGATCATGTCACTGCATGGTTTTCGCCGACAACTTGCCTTTCGTGTTTTCCATCCACTTTGTCGAGGCTAAAAGGCGGAACTTGTGAAACATACCATTTTGCACAAAGATAAATACGCACTTCTTTCATTACGCTTTTGTCACTATCCCAAGTTGGGAATAAACAGCATGAATCTTGAACGACGTTATGTATCACTTTATTGTGCGGACTGAATAGCTAGAAGAAAGAAATGAGCGACGTGGTGTGAGCTAATGTTTTCTTTCTGTATGACGGAGTGCAAGAAAAAAAAAATGTAAAGAACAATGATTAGTGAGACAATAGCTAGAAGGCGTACTTTATTCTGATTCCTTGTTGCAGTGCATTAAAATTTATGAGGCTTATTTATTTTCGTGAGCTTTGTTGTTGTGTATGGAAAATTCTGCATTTTTTCTCTTTATTTCTTATTTCCTTTTTGTATACTGGCCTTTACTATAGGTTTTCAGCAGGGAGTCATGACGTTGAATTCACTTAGCCAGCTGAATAATTTATAATCGAATATTTTTTCTCGCGTTGTTTTGGTTTCAATGACCAAAGAACAGCTGTGACGTGACAGGCAATTTGAGGTCACGTAGGTCATGCAAAAGCTGCGGTATAAAAGCTGCTTGCTCATTTTTTGTGATTCCAACTCTTGGGCAGGCTTGTGTAAGAGATTATATGAATTAAAACTAAGAAAGCAGTGACTGTACTGTAGTTTTTATATGCCCCACAGGACCTCAACCTGTCTGTTACATCACAGATGCTGTTCAGCCGCTGAAACCAAAACGGCATGAAGGAAAAAATTTCTTATAAATTATTTACTGCTTGTTGGTGCAGTCCACATGGATGTCCATGTTTCTTAATGTGCTGCGCATCACTCCAAAGACAACACACACTCTAAATACAAAGGAGTAAAAAGGGAATAAGCTCTCCTCTGGTGCACTGTGTGTTGGATGACATCTTACTCCTTTTTTACTCCCATATAGGCGTATTTGTGTTTAGAGCGCACAACTAAAATTTGCTGTTTCTACTTTTGAAGCGAAAAGCTTCTCTAGGCTCGTCAACACCGCGCTTCGCGTGATCCAGAGCCCAGATTTGCCACTTCTGCGCAAGCGCAAAACCGAGTGACGTCCTGCACGTCGCAGGTGGCCGCAGCCATCGCTGCCGACTCGTCACTACTTAAATCAAGGAAACTGCGTTGAGGCTGGGAATCGAACCAGGGCCTTTGGCGTTTGAAGCAGAGACGGTACCACTCTGCCACGAAGGCTCGTGGTTTGAGCATGAATAAAGGCGCATCTAGTGAATGCATGGGTTTCATAAATAAAATAAAAGGAATGAAAGAGTAAAAATGAAAAAAATAAATAAAAACCAATAAAAGTAAGTAAAGGAAGATTTAAAAAAGACAATAACAATAAGAAAAAAAACAAAAATAAAATGGAAAAATAAAATATGAAAAATATAAAAAATAAGGAAAGAAATGAAAATTAAATGAAAAAGAAAATATGAAAAATAAAAACAATAAACATAAGAAAAGGAACAAAAAAGAATGGAAAAAAATAAGATATGAAACATGAAAAAAAAAACAATGTGCCAGGAAACGCTTTCGCCTTGCAGCACTTTAGGGAGCCAAAGTGCCCCCTGAATTTTAACCGCGCCAATTTCCATCTCCTCCTCCGCCTCTGTACAGGCAGTGTGTGGACGGCCGAAGGCCTCCATCGTTAAAGTGGTGCTCCCAGTGCATTGTGTGCCAACTGCGAAAGCCATGACGTCAAAGCAAAGCACAACTGCAGCTTTTTGGCTTGTATATCCAGGCTTAACCAGAGCTGAGCCACTGCCTAATTGTTTTAAGAGTCCAGTGTTTGTTGGTCATTGTAAGCTTTGACACATTCTTTTTTGCTATCCTAGAAAAAGCATATTGAAGTGGGCAGTTCGTTTTATAGCACTCATCACAGTTATCTCGCACAGCAAGGCGAGTCTGAAAATACTTGATAAAAGTACTGACACTGCTTTTTTTTCTTTTTTCACAACAGAACCATCCTGAAGTAAACTGCAGATGAGAATAGTACAGCAGTATTTGAGAAATAAATTTTGTGAAAGAGAGCGGCAGTGGTGCCAACTGCAGTGAATGAAAAAAATCTTGCATTAGTTAACCAGTGGCACGTCAGGTGTTGCATGTCATGGCACTAATTTGCACATCCTATGGCTTGGCTCACTGTAGTCACTGGAAGTTATCTCTTTTACTGCCCTCTGTAAACAAATGCCGCAGAGCTTGGATGTAATGTCAACTAGTAATCTATGGAGCTTACTGCATAACATACTGCAGCAAAAGAAGTTCAGTTTAGTGTCCTTTTGGAGGGATGCTAAGGACAGATTTAAGTTGACTTGTATTGGCACATTATCAAATTGTAATGACAGAGATGCTAGTTTCACTCAGAACAGAGCTTTTATAAGCTACAAAAGGACAAAATAAAAACGAGGTACAGGTGTTATCATAACTGCAAATTTCACAGGTAAACTGCATCGGTAAACACAGGCGCATGTAAACACAGGCCTGCTTCCCTTTGATGTAGATGTCACACGTTTGAATTAATCGGTGGGGAAAGTTTTGAATGCAATTTTCTTGGCACGAAATGTATCTTTTGTGTTCAGACAAACCTCAGAACACCCAGAAAGAGTCATATAGAATTTAATTTTAGTACAAACAATAATCGTATGGTGGAGTAGTCCTCAATGTTGAATTCATCTTTATTGGCTGACAGCAATTTGTCCTGCTCAGTTTTCCTTGCAATAATTTTTGCTTGTCCTTCATTTCTTTGTCCTTTTTTGGTTTCGTACCTTTGCTTGGAGCTTTTTGTAGTTGGTGGTGCTGCGGGTTCTGACGCAGTTTTTTGCTGGAAAAAAAAAAAAAAAAACCCAGCTGCATCTGCAGCTTGCTTGCTTGCAAAATCGTGCACAGTTTTGAGCCATCAAACCCCGTGTACCGTACCGTTTGCTTACTTGCGAGACATGTATTAGTTTATCCATGCTCATTGCAGTAATTGCTTGTAGGAAGACCTTCGCGGTAGTATTGGAAGGAAAGATATTTTTGCGCACACATTCTCGAAATTAACCTACATTGTACTTTATCTGCGTCTTTTCTACGTACATTTTACTTTAATTGTACATCGTGTTTGGTTAGTGTGCACCCAAGCAGCAGAAATGGCATGCCTTCGTCAAAGAGGAACCTGGAGGTGTAAGCGGTCGCCTCAGTCATTTGCAGCTCTTGGGAGAAGTCATGGGAAAGTTGCAATCACTTTGCTAGTCGTCGTTAAAATTTAAACGGACTGGAGTAAATCTCGAGGAATGGGGGAACGTTTAAAATTGTTTTATTGACAAGAAAACAGAAAGAAAGCATAACTCATTTCACTTATTGGGCAGCTGTTTGTTTTATCACCGAAGTGTGAGGACTGGCTGAGATTTCTGCCGCAGTAATAAATGCTCACGGGCCAGGAGGGGATACAAAGTTCTTACACGGTTGCACCCCAGAGAATCTGCTGGCACTTCTCGAACGTCAGAATAGCAGAATTAAAATTTTTGGACATAAGAATTGGCAACCCCCCTATGTAATAGGGAGGGTGCCTTCCAACTGATACGTGTGGAAACTTGGCAGACCTGCCCTTGTGTACCATTTCCACACTGGTTCAAGAGGATTGTCATAACACGCTGCTCAGGGCAATGGAAAGGCAGCACACGCGGTTCTAATGACAAAGAGTCGTCTTTAACAGAAAAGGGAGCTTTTACAAGCTAGAAAAGGCAAAAAAAAAATGGAATACATACAGGCCAGTCAGCACTGCCATTCACTTGCGAACAGTAATTGCCTAGTCTTCTTTTTTGTCTTAATGTCACAGGTTTTAATTGGGAGGCGGAGAAAAAAGTTTGATTTTTTAAATCCAGTTTTCCCAGCAATAAATGCTTCTTTTGATCCGGAACAACCATCAACGTAGCCAGGAAGAGTTGTGGAATAAATTTTTACTGAGAACGAAAACTGGGTGCATTTGTCCTCGGTGTCCTAACATCTTCACTAAATGACACCGGTGTCTACCGGCTCACTATTTTATCTTCTATAATTGCACCGGTATGCATAAGGTTCTATTGTACTGTGAGTCCCCTGGTCACTGCATTTGGTTTGGGTCAGCTATGGGGCAAGTTTATTGAAGATGTCATTTAACATATTATCTTTAGGGAAAGGGGAATTATACATAGGCATAAATCAATTCTCTTGACGGTTACAGGAGTCGAGGGCATGGGGCACACCAAGGACGCCACTTAAAAAAAATGTCACTCGAATTAAGTCGCAGTGAGAGAGCATGCATGCGGTTCACTGCTCAGGCGAATGCTGTGTTTATTGTTACCACAGGCTCTGGCCCATAGCCGAAGCAACATCGACCCAAGTAGAGCGCACAGCCTCAGTGCCATGGTCTCCCACTATCTTGGGCCGTGCAAACAAGCTCGTTACCTGGCAGTACGTTCAGAGCTTGATTACGGCAGCCCCACGAAAGCTGTTTGCGTCGGTGCTTATCAAATTGGAGAGGAAGACGGCTGCTGCTGTTAGCGGCAGCTCCGTCCTTCGACAGAAGGGCGTGGCTTTGGAACTGACCTGCTTTGCTGTAAAGCAACTCTCGGGGAATGCGGTCCTCCAGCTGCCTCTGCATTATCCTGGCATTCTTTACACTCCAGGATAGTAATTTCTTCATGGTTGTTTCGGTAGCACCGAGTTCAAGTAGACAATGAGCTCGGGCAACAGTATTTTCAAGTGTGTTTACGTGATGTAGGTATCAGCTGCTTGCCGATTTGATTTCTTTTTCGCTGGTATATTTTTGTATGTTTACTTAGTGATTATCACAGATACCGGTGCATTGCCACAGGTTTTTGCAGCCAGGCTGAAAAAAGATGATGAATCACCAGTGATGTTTATTGGAGCGCTACGACAGTGAGATCATATTGAGGTATTGCCAGGTTTGAAGATAACTTTGGAAAATCATGCTTTGTCTTGATGTATGAGGAGAAATGAATGTAATTGTAAAAACAACATAAAAGAAGGGTCATTCCATGTGAAAAGAGACACCAGTTTCTTGGTATTTTAGACTGTGCTGGAAAAATTAATAGGACTTGGGACAAACCCAAATAGAAGAATACAAGCATTCTTCTGAAGAAAAACGATCTTTTTCTGTAGCTGTCATGTTCCAAAGTGCAAGAAATTGCTTTAAACTGGACATCTTTATAAAATCATTGTCAGTGAACTGCTGCTTGTCACAGAAGTTTGTCCCAAAAGATAAATGAGCTTTGTCATTTATGTTTTGAAATAGGATTGCCAAACAGGAGAGAAATTTGGCAATTCTGCATTTTTGTAAACTCAATTTCAAGCCCAGATATAGGGACATAACTTTTGTGCCATATTTTCTGAAAGCATATAATAGCATAGTTTAAGTTTACATAAACTATAATAGCATAGCTTATGTTTATAAGAGCCATTGCGTTTTCATGTGCATCATTAGTAAGGTAGGCACATGGTCGCCACACTGAAAGAACTCTTGAAAAAATTCAGGGGGGCACTTTGTTGACCTAAACCGCGGTGAGGCGAAAGCCTTAAGCGAGGTGTTGCTGCTTGTTTCACTGATGTGTTGTTAAGATGTTAAGCTTCACCTCTAAGAGTGGAACGCGACAGCGCCTTGCAACGCTGCCAGGGAGTCCACAGAACGCCATCACCAGTTCGGCTCTACGCCTTGCTTGTCGGTAAATTGGTTTTTGAGGAAAGGTAATGTATCTGTCTCGCATATCTCGCTGGACACCTGAACCTCGCCGGAAGGGAAGGGAGGAAGATGGGAGTGAACGAAGACACTGTATTCACTAGACCCACCTTTTTTCATTCAAAACCATCGAACTGGCATGGCAGAGTGGTTGGCGTGCTTGTCTCGCACACCGGAGACCCTGGTTCGATTCCCCAACTTGACCGATTTCCTACTCGGCTTTGTTTATTATTCTGGACTGGCTAGATAATTAGTTTGATTAGGCTAATGAATTAATTAACTAATTGACTAAACTCAGTCCCACTAACTTGGAGCATCACTACACCATCCCTCTAATTGGTTGCATGGTTACTAGTTTGAAATTCGCGCACTGTGACGACACGACCATTTCGACCAATTGAAAAGCGTGAAATTTCTGTCGACAACTCCTGCTTACAACGATGAGGCATTAAAGGCTTCTGCCTTAAAAAATTTCTCTGCACCAACAAAAAGTAATACTTCAATTTTTTTGGTGTGTTAAGCTAATTAGATCGCATGACTTTTTTTGCTTTTATTGCAGTATCACACACCGTTACTCACATGGTGTTCACTGGCCCTTGTTGTGGCCATTTTCTCAAAAATCTGGAAATTTGTCATTAAAATAATAAACTACACAGTGGCTTTTATCAACTTCAACCCGAACAATGCTGTCAGAAATTGAAGAAAAATATGCAAAAAAGTTGTCTCCATATTTAGCCTCCAAATTTACTTAAAAAAAAAAACCCAGAAATGTCAAAATTTCTCTCCTGTCTGGGGCTTCTATATTAATACAGACTGGTGTCATTCACTATTTATATTCAGGCACATGACAAGGTATGCCATTGCACGACTATGTCAACATAAAGTTCTGTGCCAAGGAGAAATTCATTAACTGCAATTCGTTAACAATATTGATAAGATGACTACCACCAAATACGCCTTCCAAGCACATAACATGGTTCGCGTTGATTTTTTATATAATTTTAAGTTATTGCAAAAAATGTATTTTTCCACGGCATCAATTGTCAATTTTTACTCAGCCCTATCATCTTTGGACACGCGTCGTGCTAACATACATACAAGAAGTACTAACTCATGGAACATGCCACGTTTTCGCACCGATTATAAATTACAAATGTTGTCTTATAATCTTCCCCATGTTTTAAACACATATCAACATACAACGGGATATAAAAAAGCTGAGCTGTGGAAATATTTTGTTCATATGCCATTCCATGCCTCCACTTCTTGATTTTTTAACGTTTGATTGAGTGTTAATCTACTTTTCCCTTCACCATATGTATGACCATTTTCAGTGTTCTCATCTTTTTTTTTCTTTTTTTTATTATTCGAGTCAATGTATATATGTGTCGAGTGTTTTCTGTATTTAATCTACTATTTTATGTGTGACTGGTTTTTGTAAATTTCTTGTGCCGCTCGTGTGCTACTGCTTGTAGGGGTTTCCTGGACCCAGTCAAGCTGAGCTTTTAGCCAGGAAACTCTCCAGTTGAAACTGGAAAATAAACTTATTGACTATTGACTAACTATAATTCGTGAAACTGGCCTAGAAGAAAACTACACACCCAACAACGTGTCCTCTTCTCATGTGTGTCATTTCCTGTTGTCCAATCTTCGCAAAGCATGTCTAGTCATCTTGCGGAAATATTACTGCTTTTTATTAGCGATCACTTTCAGAAGGCATCTGTTTAAAGTAATTTCTTCCACTTTTCAGCATAATACCTGCTGCAAAAAAAAGTTCTTGTAAAGGACATCCCTATGCTTCTATTTGTGTCCAGCTCACATATAATTTTTTTTTTTTCAGACAAATTTAAGATATCAGGAAATTTGAATGTCTCCTTTCACATGGAAACAATCCACGAGTAAAGCAAGGTTTGGTTGGCGACGTATAGAAATTGCTAAAAATGAGAGGTGGTAGTAATGTGTATATAAATGTTGTTCGTGAGGTAAGCCTTTCTCAGAAAGCTTAGAGCCCAAGGGGGTTTGCATCCAAGCCATGTAGTCGCCACGGTGGCACAGTGGTTATGGTGCTCGGCTGCTGACCCTAAAGACTGGGGTTCAATCCCGGCCGCAGCGGTCGAATTTCGATGGAGGCGAAATTCTAGAGCTCATGTACTGTGCGACGTGAGTGCACGTCAAAGAACGCCAGGTGGTTGAAATTTTCGGAGCCCTTCACTACGGTCTCGCTCATTGCCTTATTCGCTTTGGGGCATTAAACCCCCATAAACCATCTAAGCCGTGTAGTAACGCTTTTGCAGCATCCATGGAAGTCTGAACCTCTAGGGAGGGAAGGACCAGTGTTGCTTGCTCTTACCTTCAAGAGCTGTGGAACGGTGGGAATGCATAACGAGCCACAAGGCACAGCCAAGAAGCATAAATTCTTTGGGCTTTAAACTTTTCACAAAGGCTGTATGTTGAGAACAAAGTGGAACATGAGGTTCTGCAGTAGGAAACTTTCACCAACAAATTGTTTTGTTAAGCCTGTTTGGTTCAAGTTACGAACTTAGCAAAGGAAAACAGTATCACTGGAAATGGTCTCGGCAAATACAAGAAAGATTTAATATTGTGTTCAACTCTTCAATACGCTGCCATTGTTACATTTCTTAGGGAAGTCGATTTACTGCTCTCAGTGATCAGCTTATTGGGGAGGGTCTAGAATGTTTCCTTGTCATCCATAAGTGTAATTTGCTAGCCTTTCATACTTCAGAGGCGTGACATAGGTAGGAGCATTACACATAGTATCTTATCTGCAGTGTGGTCTCTGTGTCAATCATATTGCTGCCGCTTAATTGTTGAGCTTTCTGAGGCTGCTTATCTGGAAAACGCACACCCCCCCCCCCCCCCCCCCCCCCCCCCCCCCCCCCCGAGTTTAGCACCTGGTTCAAATGCCAGACGTTGAACCTTTGATCTGCCTTACAATGTTATAAAGCGTGGGCTGCTGTACCAGCTGAATGTTGAGCACGGAAAACACCCGTTCGGCACTCGTAACGACCGCCAGTTCTGGCCATTATTACACTCTCGCTTCACTTATCTTTGTGGGCCTTGTTGCCGCACTCGCTGTCATAATGCACCCTTTCTGTTGCTCCTTATCTGCGTTCTTTCTTTTCCCTGGTACAAAGTGTCGTCTGTTTAATCTGTCAATACAAGCACTGTCGTTCCAAGTGCTCCTACCGCTGCAGTTGTGAAACAGCCTGTGTTCCCCCATTGCCCTAGCATCAGAGCCAGAGGTGTCTGAACTCTCACTCGGGCATTCCGTGGGGCCTGGATCCTCAAACTTATTCGAATCTCGGGGATTCTCGAAATGTAGGGTGCAACTGTTGGCATAAAGAGTCGAACTGTAGGTTTGAGACCGGTGGGAATCATTAGTAATTTATATATTGTGAAAAGCAATAAAAATCGAGAAATGCTAAGAAGAAAAAAAAGGACTCTGGAGCTGATTCCTGTGGAGCTCGAGACAATGCGTCAGTGGGTGATTAAGGCAAATAATTTGATGTCATCAAGGTTCGGTGCATGCCAGTATTGGAACGCAGAAATACCGAGAAATGGTGATTTATCCCGAAGGAGATTTTGTAGTGCAATGTGAAAGAATTTTGTAATGCCCATAGAAACAGCTCCCAACTGTACTTCTGTGAGATCTAATGGTGGCATTGTGAGCAAACTCTGTTAGATGCATTACTCGGGAAGAACGTGAATGAAGGCTGTGCTTGAATGGTGTGAAAAACTTGTTTTGGAGATGTTTGAGTGTTTTACAGCCAACAGAATCTGTACACAAATACCATTTTTGAATGTGACCTGCTTACTTCAGCTTTTTTTTTATAGCAGTGTTGCTCCTACTATGCGGTGATACTTATTCCTGCCATCAGTTGAAACAACTGAGCTGACTATATTGCTACGATTGCTAAAAAACAAATCCGTGATATTGGTATGCATTGAACCAAGGTGCATGCAAAAATTAGCGAACTATTTGAGATCATATACTCTAATGAGCTGAAGAAAGAAAAATGAAATGCCAAGTGGCTACTTTTGGCTGGATGTAAATTCTGTCATGAAACACTGGGCACATTTAGGTTGCTCAGCAAGCAGATGTGCATCTGATGGAAAGGACAAAAGCATTGTTGACAAGCAGAGCAAAGGCAGAACAACATCACTGCGAGAAGACTTTTAATAAAAACAACCCAAGTCCACCTCTTTCGTCATTGAAAAAGTTATCTGACACAATGGCGAATGCTTCGACCTTGCAGCAGCTGTCCCTGCTGCTGGATGCAGAAATTTATAATTCAATATTTTACACATGCCAACCAGCAGAGCTATCCCAGATGAAATGAAGAAGCACTGACTGGGATTGGGTAAAGAGATTGGTTGGGCTTTTAACATGCTTAAGCCGAGTAGACATGCGAAAGCATGTGTTTAGCCTGGTTGGCTTATGGTTTGGTTTGCTGACTCATCAGCATGTCTGGCGACGATGTTATACTCGGGTCAAGCTCTGGTCGAGATTAAGCTCATCTGATCTGTTAACGCCGCAGACTGAAGTTGACGAAGACGACGATGTGCAATGCACAGCGTGAGTGTGTTGCAGTTTAACACGAGGTGTGATCGCCTACGGCGACAGCGTAGCGCTCTCGTGCACTGGCCAGCGAAGCTGATCTGTTCGCCCTGCTGCGGGTTCGAAACTCGGTCGAGCAATATTCATTTTAGTTATTTATTTATTTAGGTCCGGTTTCAGCGCTGAAGTGACTTTTGCAGCTTTGGTCGTGAAGTGGAACTTTTGCTCTAAAAGCTCATTGGCACCATTTTCATGCTATCAAGAACTGATTGCAGCTTATCCAGAGAATAGTTGGTTGTTATTGTGCTTTTCTCGTGCAATATCTCTGCTAGTAGGTATTTGCATCGGCTGGTCAGTGTATCATTCTGAACAGACCATTTCAGCACTGAGACAGGGGAGGACCGCAGATAAGCATGGCATTTCATACTTGGCGCCATGCATTCCTGGTCATTGTATTCTGTACTCTTAGTCTCTGTGCACTCAGCAAAGTGAATACAGGGAAGCCTTGTTGATTTAGGCTTATTTATTTAATATCTCAATTGCTGGATGATTCAAACTGACGCTGTGGTCGGGTAAAGATCAAGTGCATTAAAAGGGCTCCTGATGATCGAAACTCCGCGTAATTGAAACAAATTTTCTGTCCACTTAAGGTATAAGTTTGATTATCAACAGTCAACTGTGCTATCCATTATAGGTGCAGCTGGGTTTACTGGGAATTGCATGTATTTGCAGTTGATAAGGTGGGCGACATTTTGCTATCAAATGCATTTTTAGCACAAATTAAACTTATGATGCATGCTGAAAGATTGCCCAGTAACCAACGTCCATGTGTGGTGTAGCGTATCATTTGTGATCGTCAGGCCTTCGTGTGTCCGCAGAGAATGCAGCAACCTTGATGCAAGAAAAGGAATGATAACAGAGAAGCAATAACAGCTCATTTGCTGATAAGGTGGCAGCGTCAGCAGACGAAGCCGCGAACATGACGTGTCCCCATTGAACAGTGCTTCTCTATTTAGAAATGATCTGGTAGCTTTCAAAAAAAAATTTAATAAATGAATGAAAAAGTTACTCACATTTACTTTGCCAGACATGCAGGGCTGTGCATGTAATGAGCAGGCACAGTTTTTTACTATTTGTTTGGTTCGGTGACTGACATGTGTCATTCGCATAATTCAGAGCATGCAGTTTAATCGTCTAATGCCTTGCCATATGCCCCGGTTTCTTTTCAACTCTTATTAAAGGCTGTAGCTTTTCTTTTAATATTTGAGTGCAACGTAGAGAATGGAATGCGCATAAAGCAGCTTTGATGCTTCTAACCTTGGAGCTTGTTAGCTTGGCAAGCCTGAGTAGGTGTCTTGTATATCTGCGTAACAAGTGAGGCATTTACAACTGAGTAGATTAAAGTAGGTGAGGTCCTTTCTCCTGCAGCCATCTCACTCTGCCGCACACTTATGCAGGGCTTGTTGTAGATATAAATACAAACCCACTACAGAGCCCAGGTCAGAGCACTGACCTTTAATCTTTTTGATTTTCTGTTTCTGCTGCGTTGACACGTCCTCAGTCTCAGGTGCAATGACTTGCACGCTCTGCCTATGTCTAAGAAGTGCTGCCTTCGACAACGCTGTCTTGCACCCTAAGGCATTGCTTGTTTCTGCATTTAGATATTAGGTTTTCCGAAATCATAGGAGGGTAGTAGTGTTTTGACTTTGTGACCAGTTTCTTTCGTCATTCAAAGGCTTGTACCTGTTTAGTGGATTTTGGCCTTTTTGTGCTGTATGTACCACAGCAGTGTGTGTCCAGGGAGGAAACCACGATCCGCATGCTAATTAGATGCACCCACGAATGAGGGGTGGAAAGCATCACTGTTCCATTGGTGGAACATGTGCGTGTTCATCATGACACCGGGCATGTAGCATTTCTGTGTTCTTTGTTTCAGGAACTCAGGTGAGTTTTATACAAGCCAGCCTAAAGGGTACAATTGAAGCTAACATTCTGTGGCAAGCAAACCCACCAGCACTAACGGGCCTGAAAAGGTTTATGAATTGCACAAGTTGCAAGTAATCGGTGGAAGCATTGGGTTTAGCACTTACCATAGGCAATACGCTGCTGTATTTAGTAAATTTTCCTTGCTAAAGACATGTTATTGTCCTGGGCTCTGGCATAATTGGGTGGAGGCAAGGAATACAAGCCTCAGTACGATGCTGAAGAGCTGAAACCTGCTCTTTTCACTGGTGTGTGCTTGTGTGTGTCTAATTTAATGCCAGGGTGCTTAAGTGGTATTCAGTGAGTGGGTTGGTACACCCCATTAGTCAAACCAGAGATGTGAGCATTCAGAGTAACTTGCTTTCACTCCCTGTCACTGATCAAATAGGCTGCCTCTAGGGATAGAATGGGGAGGGCTGAAATGAAAGTTGTCGCTATATCGTCACGCATGCAGCAGCTTCTGGTCAGAATGCGTTCTCTGGAATGTATGGCTTTGTTCTTTTTAACATCATACACCCTGATGCTGTGTGGATGGAGTTGGTGGCCTCAGTAAGTGGCGAAAAGTAGATGAGAGGTGAGCAATCCTTATCTGAAACAGTAGCAAAAAAGTAGCCGTACGGTGCCTGCAATGAAGTGAGTGATTTTGGGGTTGACAAATCTGCCTTGGGCTCTGCGAGCAAGTGCAGTGCCTTGACTTGTGCACGTCTGCGTGCTTCTAGTCCCGAGTGCATTGCACGACCCAAGAGTGAAAAAAAAAATGCACTGCTTATTGATGACATCTTTTTAAATGTCTCAAGTGTGCTGGCAGAACATCGGGTGGTGTTTCATCAACTAACTGTGACAGTTTTCCGCACGTGAAACAATTCAGGCAGTTTTTACGATAGACACGGAATCCCTGCGTGCATGAACCTTGCTGTTCCCTACGCACATGAGTCGGACTAGTGGCACCATCTTGTGCTTGACCTTGCAGCAGCAGCAGTGCCAGCATGCCCATGATGAGCCGGAGGGGATCAGGAGGTGATGGGACCAGTCCGGACCCGACGGCTGGCGTCGGTGGTGCCTCCACCAGCTCTGGGGACGAGACGTCGACAGACTGCAAGGACTCGGCCTACGTCTCCAGTGAGCGGCTCATGGGTGAGTGACAGATCCTTCTCTCTTTATCTATTATGGGGGCCCACATCACTTTCCCAAGGCCAGAATTCTCAGCTTGATTAAAGGCTCATGCTCATTCCTCCCTAATAGGAAGACCTTTTCTTCATCTGCCCAGCGTTCATAACACTGAGGCCTCTAAGTTATTGTCGAGGCAGTGCATGGATACATGGTGTTATTGCTGGCCATAACTGGCAGCTTTTGGCAGCAGCAAAGGTATGTCTTGTTAATGTATTTTGAGAATGTTGTTTTCTTATGGAAAGGGAATGTATGTCAGTGCAATGTTGATGCTACTTTTGTAAAGCCATGAACATTGGTCAAATGTTTAGGGGAATCCTCCAAGGTGGAGTAGATTTGTAATAAGGGAGTAATTACTCACTGGCATCCACCCGAGCGCAGCCGTATGGCTACAAAGGAAAGCTCTACAGCGTTCTTAGAAACTTCATAGTTAAAGAAAAATTCATCCTGATCCGAGGTTCGAACCCGGGACCACCGCTTCGCCGGAGCAGTCGCTCTGCCAATTGAGCTAATCGGGATGGCAAGCTCATGGTAGGGCGAGACCGAATCAGTAACTGGAAGTGGGAACAGTGTCGGTCAAATGTTTAGGGGAATCCCCCATGAACATTATGAAAAGAGAATGTATGTCAGTGCAAGTTGATGCTGCTTTTGTTAAGTCAGTGAGCATCAGTACTGGGAGTCTCCTGTTTTAGGACTAAGTTATATTTGCAGGGAAAAGCCTGCGCATTGCCTTCAATGTTGAGGTTTGAATAGCATTTGTTCGTAACGAACGACCATGTCGGTGGGTTATTGTTGCAGCATGTATGCATGTGAAGCAGCACAAATTGTCAGACAAAATCATCAACATGAGGCTGGAGCTTTTCCACCCAACTTTTGCAGGATGCAGCCCTGGTTCTCAAGTTTCCCTCTCTCTTGTCTTTCTTTCAGTTCACTGCAAGACACAGCTTGTTGTCTCCTGGTGTAGTGGCATCGTTCTTGTTTCTCTTAGGTTTTCTACTTACTGTTGTGCTCTTCCAAAAGTGGGTGCAACTGCCTCCTATTACAGGAGCGTTTCCCGCGGCTGCCAGTTTACCCGTCATCATCACCACCACACAGTATTCAGAAACAGTTGGCAGAACTGTGGCTTGAGGCCCATTGCCAAGTATAGCTTGCGTGTGTGTCAGGGGTTTTCTCAGGCATTGAAATTTGCAGGAGGGAGGGGGGGGGGGGGGGGGGGGTGTTGAGGGTGTAAAAAACGCAGTCGTTCTTTGATTTTTTATTTGTGTCGATGTGTCACGTAAGACTAGCAACGTTCATGACTCTCAACACTAATGACAAGGATGACAAAAATTCCCCGTCGTGTGTAAAGAAAGAAATCGTTACGAATTAAGGGCATGCCGTTATAAAAGCAAAGGGGTGTGTAGGGAAATCACTGGAGCGCTGTTGTGCAGACACAAGCCCACCTGTGATGTCATCGTGGCCCCAGTATCCAGTTGGGTCAGAGGTGGTGTTCGACCGTCTGCACGAGCTGGCCATCATCGCCACCAGCCCCGAGAGCCCTCTCCTGAGGGACTCGCCACCACCTGTTCACACTGCTTCATCGTCATCATCATCCATTGTGGTGAGCCACTGTTGCCATCCATGCTCATCTTTTGCACAGCGTCGGTGAGCACATGTTCAGATAGAGGAACATGTAGGCGGAAGGCTGGCATGCTGCCAGAGTAGAGGAAACGATGGTAGTCAACTTGCTGGTAGCATTGAAATGTGTATGATGGCTTGTGGGAGCAGTTCCTTGTTTCTGGCTTTTAAAGAAGTAATTATTCATTAGTGTCCACCCAAGCACAGCTTTATTGCTGCAAGGGAAACGTATGCAGCTCGGACAGACACTTCTTTGCAGAAGGAAAGTTCATATTGGTTTGGGGATCGAATCCAGCACCACTGTCTGTCTGGGTAAGTCGCTCCATCAACTAAGCTAACCAGGATGGCTAGCACAGAACAGGGCTTGGCCTGAATTATCAACTGCTTGAAGTGGGAATGTTTCTTTTTGTTTGTGTTTTCAGCTGTGAAGTTTTTCTTCAGCTGGGAAGTTTCTGAGAAGGTTGCATAACTTTCCCTTAAACTGCATGGCTGTGCTTGGGTGAACTCTAGTGAGTAAAAAGTTCCTTGTTAGAAATTTACTCCATCTTGGGAAATTCCCCTGAACTGTTACCCTTAAACGCAAGAGCGTTAAGGGGTTCCGTGTCACAGGAAACCCGGTGTTGGCGTTGTTGGCCGTGAGTGAAAATTCAACAATCCCCAGAGAAGCAACCTAGGTGGCAGATGGGCCACCTAGGTCACATGACCTTGTGATGTCATCAAGTCGTCGTCACACAGTTTTATTGATTGGTCAAGAGAGGTTGCCTGGGAAGAGCAACCTGATTCTCACAAGCCCCACGGGGGGCAGCACCTGCCATCGCAGGGCAGTGGCGCATCGCTTAACCGCTGCACCACTGCGCCAGGACTGGTACGAGGACTCCCAGGGATCTCTGAATGTAAAGTAGAAAATGACCAATTCCGCATACATGGACATTAACCCTTTGAATGTGAAGTAGAGAATAACCAATCCGCATGCTTGGGCATTAACTCATTAACGCTGTCACGTCATATTCTTAAGACTGGGCTTAAGCGTCACCTCCAGTTTTTTCATACATAGAAGGCTCTTGCTCAAAGATAAAAAACAGGCAAGTTGGAAGTATCTTCATTAATTTTAAGCATTGCCCATGACATGTGGACAGAGTGGCATTTGGAGCCTTGAGGTGCATATCACTGTAAAAAAAAGCGATCATGGTTAGCTCTCTGGAAGTAGCTTGTTGGTAGCAGTGATATGTGCTGTAGAGTTCTTGAAATGTACGATGCAGTGGGTGTGAAATGTTCGAACTTATCGACGTCAGAAATTGCCATAAAGGTGCACTAAAGAGCATTCTGGAAAACTTCGTTTCCGATTTTATTTTGTTCTTTGAGTTTCCATGAATGAACAGTTTCAGTCGCAGACAACATAGCCGCAAATTAAGCCCACGGAAATAAAAATACCCGAAGACTCTTTGCTTTCGCAAAACTGCTCCCGCAGGGTGATGCGCTCCATAGGCTGCTCTGGCGGAAGTGCACACTTCGCTTTTTTTTCCTTCTGGGGCATCGGTGATCATGGTTCTCCTTTCTTGAAGGTCCCTCCTACTCTCGGCGCTTAGTTCAGAAACAACCAATGCGAGGAGTGCCTTTCAGCCAGTTGCGTGGTGGCTTGCCGCTCTGCCAGTGGTGGAGTAATACGTAGTAATACGCGGAGTTATCTTCGAAAATGTGTGGTTTGCTGGTGAACCAGCAAACTACAGTAGATCACACAGATCACAGTAGATCACAGCAGATCACAGCAAATCACAGCAAACCACAGTAGTAGTAGTAGAGTAGATCCGTGGATGTCGCATGATTGCGAAACTGGGTAGTGAGGCAGACATGGCACCTTCGAGAAGGAGAAACCGTGATCACCGATGCATCACAAGGAAAGAAGTGAAGTGTGCTCTTCCGCTGGAGAAGGCATCAGTCTCGCGAAAGCAAAGTCCTCGGGTATTTCTATTTCCATGGGCTCAATTTGCAGCTGTGTTTTCTGTGACTGAAACTATTTAGTATTCATGGAAGCCAAAAAACAACGCAAAAGAGGAAACAAATTTTTTTCAGAACGTTTTTTTAGTGCGTCTTTAAGATGCCCTGCTCACCAAGAAAGGGACAAACTTTCCTCCTGAGGAGCCAACTGTTTGAGACTACTGACACGCACTGTCACAGAAATTTCAGCGGACAAAATAAATCTCGCGGTATCTCGGGTGGTTGGCTGTCACAGAGACATTAGGATTGCGTGTTTAAGGGCCTGCCTAAAGCATGCACAGTGATACGGAAATGGCAAAATCTGTTCCTCCCCTTCCCCCATGTGCCCTGTCCCTCCCCAATAGGGAACAGCACCGCCACTGTCCCCACCGGGGCGCCAACGGTCATTCAGCCTGTCGGCGCTCCACTCCTATGCACGGCCCCCGCTGCCCCCACGCCTGGGCCACGCTGTCTCCCACTGCCCGCCGGGCTCAGGTCCGCACGCCACCCAGCCCATGGGGATCATCGACGACACTCCCAGGTGAAAGAGCACTCTGAGCAGGTAGCTGAGCCCCACAGATATTTATAGGTGCTGCACCAGAGCAGTCGCACAGCAGTTTAGGGTTAACGAAATTGGAGAAGGACTTGACGAATTGTGCATGGCAGTTGCAGTCAAAAGTGGGCTTGCAGCTACATTTTAAACACGGTGTATAAAAAGGGAGTAAGGTGTAATCTAGTACAAGAGTGCTACAGAATGGCTTTACTCCCTTTTTTACTCCCGTATAGGCATAATCATGTTTCGAGTGTCATTGAGCAGTACTTAAAGGAACACCTAGAGCAACTCCACCAAATTTTTGTTAAAAGTGGGCTTGCAGCTACACTTTAAACACGGTGTAAAAAGGGAGTAAGTTGTAATCTAGTACAAGTGTGCTACAGAATGGCTTTACTCCCTTTTTTACTCCCGTATAGGCACCCTGCGCATCTAACTCCAGCGCGACGCGCGCGCCACTGGCGGCGGCACGCGCGTCCCTGTCAGGAAGGCGGGGGCAGTGCGACAGCTCCCGCTGTGTTGCGCGCGCTGTCACGAAGCAGTTGTGCGCCTCCTTCCCGAGCACAAAATGGCACTTAACAACAGCAGGACACATTGCTGGGTTGTAGGATGCAATAATATGTATATAAATTATTTCCAACGCGACATTGGGAGAGGGCCCACTCTTCGCGACGGGCAACACGCGGGCGCGGTTTCTTGTCAAACAATGGTCAAACCCGTGCGGAAGACGCTTACTTGGCTCATGCATTACATCCTAGACAGGTTTTTGACTCATGGCTAATTCAGAAGACTCGGAGGAATGCTAATGGCTCACTGGGAACCCTTCCCTCTTCTTGCACCGACGATTTCCGGTCACTGACCTGGCTGTCAACAATATGTGGGCTTAAAAAGCCACGCCGAAACTCGCCCGCAGTCACACCTTAGGAAGGAGCCCAAATTTTGCGCTGCTTGAATCGTTTACCTTAGTTCCAGCTATGCGCAGAATCCTTGCTCGCATCGACTGCGCCTTGTCGTCCAGCGTCTTTTTCGACAGTAAAGGCACGTTTTCAGGGGCAACGGCAACATGCTCCTGATAAATCTGTGCCTCCATGTCTGAACGACTGGGTGATAATTTAGTACAATAATCATTTATCCTAATGTCGAAGAGTCAGCGCGCTTTTGCTAAACGCTTAGAAATTAAACAAACCTAGCAATGAAATTCCGTTTTCTGATCACTAGCTTTTCGCAAATATCCTGCATGAAATAGCCGGGGTAATCCTTTTTTTGCAAAATCTCAGTCAAAAAGTTTTGTTTTCCGGAGGAGTTTCAGTGCGCACAGGCGCTTCGCCGCCGCTTGCATTCTCTTCTGCTTGCAAAAGTTCGTTCATGGGACATCTCATATCACCAAAATACTGACACACGTGTTGTAGCGATAATGGCCTGGCAACTGCTGAAAAAAGAGAAAATATGAGTGACAGATTACGCAATGGACACATCATTTCAAGGCGTAGTTTGGACAGGGTATTCCACATCGAACCCCGAAGGTGCGGCAAAAGAGAATGTTATGAAGTCAGGTTTGCGCCGTTCGCTCAGAAACTGGAGTTTTCTAATTACCTTCAATGTTATGCCGCCTGGCCGTCTTTCAAAGTTCAGGGTAAGCCTTTCTAAATACAGGTACACTCCAGGAAGAACTCTAGTTTGGGCTAGTTGGTTCATGATTCAACAGGAAAATGGCGCAAAAGACGTGGACAAAAGAGACAAACACGACAGGACCAGCGCCAACTTACAACTGAATTTTATTTCGCACCAAACCCGCCTTTATGTAGGCCAACACGCCCTAACATCCGTGTAATCACGCACAGGCAGTAGAAAAGATAACTGTAAGATATTTAGCACATGAAGCGCAATAGCAACCACGTAACATACTATCATGGCTAAACCCCCCCCCCCAAAAAAAAAAACCAACAAAAGTATAGCAAACAACACTAAAACGGTCATGGCCAAGCAACTCTTCAACACCAAAAACGAAACACACTCATGAGTGATACCAGATGACCAACAAGAAACGTGGAAAAAAGGTGAAGAATGAAGCGTCAAGACCAAAGCAGTGTCAAAGGTAAAAAAAGGTTGAAATGGATCGATGAAGAGTGCAAACCTTAAAAATTGGAAACCAAAAACCAGCAGCCACATGAATGATAACCGATGACCAACCAGAAAAAAGATGGACGCGAAGCTGAGACCAAGGTCGGCGTCAAAGGTATAAAAACGAGAAAAAAATTGGAAACGAACAACCAGCAGCCATATGAATGATAACCGATGACCAACAAGAAACATGAAAAAGTATGAATGCGGAGCTCAGACCGAGGTCCGCGTCAAAGGTGTAAAAAACGAGAACAAAAACCGCGCAAAAACCGCACATCGTCAAAAAAATTGTCAATAATTGCAACCAATGTCAAAGGAAAGAGCGTGCACAACAAAACAAAACGAAGAGCCTACAGAAAACTTTCTAGAAAAGTGTACTCCTCGTTGCTAAGCGTAATGGATGGCTTGCTGACGCATCTGCTCCCTTCTTTCCTGATGTAAAAGGCTTCGACCACCTCTCTCTCAAATCTGTCCTTCCCACTCCTCAAAAAAATAGTTTTCTCGAACTCCGGACGGCAACCCCTGCAGGCTTTGCAATGATCCACTAGAAAGCTTCCTTCGTTATTCCGCAGATTCCGGCAGTGCTCCGGCAGACTCCAGGCTTGAGGGTGGCTCGTTTTGGAGAGCGTTTCACACCGCTCCAAAAACACGGTAACGGCAGCAGCGTGTTTGCATTTGCCTGCCTTGCAACTGCAGCTCGCGGCTACAAGCTGTCTACTGGACGATAGCAACATAAAAAAAATTGAGGGAAAGTGCAGCGCTGACAGGCATTAGATAGAAATATTTCTTCCTTAATTTGATCGTTTTTGGTGGCGCAGTGATGTTTGTCTGCGCAATGCTCCGGGCTGCTACTTCGCTCCCGTTGCACGACTCCATCTCTTTCACAATGTGTACATGGCCTGCTTCAAAAAGCTTCGTTCCTTTCCTGACGTTCGCTTCTCGAAAGATTTTTTCAGACTCATGAATGAATAGGCCGAAATCCCGCCTCTACGAACAGCGACAGTCGCTAGCAGACGCCATCCCTACGAAGTCGCGGGGCGAGCCTTCCTGACAGGGACGAGAAACTGGCCGCGCGGGGGAGCTGAACGCAGCCTCGACGGTGGCGGTGCCTGGCGGGTGCAGGGTGCCTATAGGCATAATCATGTTTCGAGTGTCATTGAGCAGTACTTAAAGGAACACCTAGAGCAACTCCACCAAATTTTTGTTAAAAGTGGGCTTGCAGCTACACTTTAAACACGGTGTAAAAAGGGAGTAAGCTGTAATCTAGTACAAGTGTGCTACAGAATGGCTTTACTCTCTTTTTTTTACTCCCGTATAGGCATAATCATGTTTCGAGTGTCATTGAGCAGTACTTAAAGGAACACCTAGAGCAACTCCACCAAATTTTTGTTAAAAGTGGGCTTGCAGCTACACTTTAAACACGGTGTAAAAAGGGAGTAAGCTGTAATCTAGTACAAGTGTGCTACAGAATGGCTTTACTCTCTTTTTTTTACTCCCGTATAGGCATAATCATGTTTCGAGTGTCATTGAGCAGTACTTAAAGGAACACCTAGAGCAACTCCACCAAATTTTTGTTCTCAGTAAAAGTCCATTCTTTGGCTCCTTCGGGATATGTTGCCATTCCTCCGGCAGCAAAAGGTGCATTTATTGGTGAGAAAATGAGGTTTAAACATTGTCCCACCGCCTGATTCTAACTTTTCACGTAAAGGCCCTAAAAAGGACTCGGTCTTAAAGAGCTAAATCCCTAAGAGCCCTAAAGTGCTAGGGCCCTAAAGGCCCTAAAAAGATATCCGCGCTGAAAAACTGTCTTGATGAGCAAGAGTTTGCTTGCGAAAGCGGCCGGTGGCGCGCGACACCTGCATTTGATTTCTGGACCTTTTCGAGCTTGTAAGAGCACCATTTTCCGTGAAAGTGGAATCTTTCTGAATTTAACCCAGTAATCTTTCAATGCAAGCCAGTTTCAGTTAGTTCTAAGTGGTGCCTTTAATAGTTGTGAAGGAAGGGGATTGTTGGAACAAAGGGCGCTGCTGAAACAACCTTTCTTGCGAGAGTTTCCTGCTCCAAGCATCCTGCTTTAAGGAATAAAATGTACCAAGTGTGCATTTTACCATTCCCTCTCCCAATTGATGATGTTCCTTCTAAACTACCAGTGGAGCTAGGGCTTTGCTCTGCCTTGTAGGCACTGTATCATCTCTTGACACTGGTGTACTGTAGCTGAGTAGCCCCTCCTGTGATCTTTGCCATGCTTGCTTTTTGTCAGTGGTCTCAGTATTTCACAAGATGATGCTTAAAGGATCCATGCAGAATCGGCCTCCTGCATATGGACCGGAGGGTTGAGGTGAGGTGGAAGGGTTTGGGGTGAGGGGGGGGGGGGGGGGCAAGGGTTGGTGTGGAAAGAGTGGTAAGACATCATTCCAAGAACTGAGGCAGTCTGGGAAGGGCTGAAATCGCAGTGCCACAGGCCGGCCTATGTAGAGAAATGCCTACCCTCTCTGTCATTGGATGGCCCATGCGTGATGGCCGTCTCACCCATGGGTATGTCATGATGTCTTAGCCTTACAGTTCACTAGTTTTGCCACTCAGTAGCTTTCCAATCGACAGTGCAGCAAGAAAAAAAAAGTAGCGTACATCTGGGAATGTTCAGCCTGGTTTGTGATAGCATACCATACATACGCACGCACGTACACATGTTTGCACACACACTTATCACTATATGAGACTCTATACATGACGCCATGGCTGCCGTACACGCTGATCGTTGCCATTTAGTGAGTGGATAATGATGAAGACGATGGCATTGAAAGCACAGCGCAAGAGACTACCAGTCTTACTCGCGAGAACACAGGAAGTTGATGAAGGTGACGACATCCAGATCACAGAGCAAGAGACTTGCTGTTTAACAACGTGAGGATGTGCGGCTGCAGTTATGGCATAGTAGTCTGAAGCACTGGCCAGTGGAACAGATCTGTTCGCACCGATGCAGCTTTGAATTCCGCTGCCGGCTGCGAAACTTTTTATGTATTTAGTTTCTTCTCTGTGGTTTCATGCCGAATGGCCCAGCAAGCTTCTTATGCTTTCACATAATAAAGCTACTCGCGGAGCATTGCATGCTGACTGCAGGAGCGGATCACAGGGTAATGCTAGTAACAGCATTTTTGTGCCAGCTGGAAGTGTGGCATTGCTTTGGGTGTGGTCTCTTGTCTGTGCTTTATTTCCATCGGAAGGCAAAACCATGGGAAAGCTAATGTCTGCTGCAACTGCTCATGCTCATTTTGACGGCTGCGTTCAGTTGGGAAGGCAGTGGAAGGTGTGGAATGGTGGCACCCGGATGGGCCAGGAGTTGTCATTTTCAAGGGATGTTGATAAATGATGGCCATTATGGAGCATGCTTAAAGGGATACTGAAGCAAAATCTTAAAATTGAACAAAAAGGCTGAAAATAGATTCTCAGAATGTGATTACACCAAAATCAAGTCGTCACTGCGCATATTTTTCAGCGGATGGTTTTATTTTCGATGTTCCATGAGCGCGCGCCAAGCCCTCGCAGCCGGCGCGAGGTGAAGAGCGAGACGTCATGGCACCCTCCCGCGGCGACAGATATGGCGGCGCCCTTCGATGCATGAAGCCTCGCTTCGGACTGGTTTTGTCGTTGTTACTGCCTTCTTCAGCGCGTTCAATGGCCATAAATGGGCCACCGGTCTATCGCTTCGTCTCCTTTCGCCCATAAGAAAACGTATCAGTTATAAATTTGCGTTATTTTTTTGTTTAGAGTGACGATTCTGCCCCCTTTAGGCTAAGAGGAGCGTCGGTTTGTTGACAACAATGGTTCCTCTCTTAACCACCAGATGGCGCCACTAGTCTGAACATCGTCGGACTTCTTTTTTAAAAGTGAGAATGTTAGAAATGGCGTAAGGACCGGGAAAAATAGCTGCATTTAGATTACGTATGCGTGCATATAGTTAGTGTATGTAGACAGCATCGATTAACATCTTGACATATCTGTGTACGCCATGAGCAGACGACCAGCGGCCAACGCGATGGCAATCGTGCTTCTGCGGGAACGGTGGGCGCGCGGGTGTTATGACGTCTAGTCGCAGCTTCCACAGGCGGCCACCAGGTGCAACGGTACGGCAATAAATCATGAAAAAAAATGTGTTATCCGCGTTTTTCGTTAAAATGCTTGTCGCGTTTATCAATTTTAGCGGTCAAGCTCTTGTTCACATGTAAAAGAGCAGCTCCAAAAGTTTGGTTCAGTATCCCTTTAAACCTGACCCTGATACCCACAGGATTTCCCTTATGGAGTCCATACGTCGGAATATGACTGTCAAGACAACCTAAAGGATTTCTTTAGGTGTAAAAGTGCGTTGGCGAGCACACGTGACTTGTAGCAGTTCTGTGATTTGCAAGAGATCGGGAAGCAGCAAACATGCCAGTGTTTTGTGAGAGCATATGAGACTTGTGGCAGTTTTGTGTCCAGTCGAGCCTGGATATATCATATTATTGCTTATATCAAGTAGTGAGAACTTTTCATTTTTTCACTTAACGTTTTGCAGAATGTTTGATGTACTGAACAGCATGCTGTCCCGAAAGATGTGGGTTCGATCCTGGCTGCGGCAGTCACATTTCGATGGAGGCGAAATGCTCGAGACCCATGTTATAAGGGAGTAATTACTGACATCCACCCAAGCGCAGCCATACGGCTACAAAGGGAAGACCCCCCCCCCCCCCCCCCCACACACACACTCACACACTCTTTCTTCTGTCTCTTTCTCTCTCTTTCTTTCTTCTCTCTCTTTATTTCTTCTCTCTCTTTCTCTCTCTCTCTCTTTCTTCTGTCTCTTTCTCTCTCTTTCTTTCTTCTGTCTCTTTCTCTCTCTTTCTTTCTCTCTCTCCCTTTTTCTGTCTCTCTCTACTCCACCTTGGGGGATTCCCCTAAACATTTGACCACCATAATCCATTAACCGCATACTACTGAGGGATTTGTAGCAGGAGTTATTTATTGTCGAGTGGTTGATTATATGTGTGTACCAAACACACTTTTCTTTCTCTTTTCACGCTTCCAGAGTGTTGCCGCTCACCCCTGAAGACCGTTCGGCTGCATACACTCTCAGCACCATGGCAAAAGTAAGTCGCTTGTTAAAAAATTGCTGCCCAAAGCCCATGGATTTTGCAGCTTATTGCAAGTGTTCATTTTATGCTGTGCATTGTGCTAAGTGCAGCTCTTTCCTCACTTTTTGCAGGTTGTTTAGCGTGGACTAACGATATTTGTTGTTTATTTTTTAATTAAGTAAGTACAGCCGTCTTCATTTAGCTTTTGCAGTGCTAGTGGCAACGTCAAATACCACCCAGTGAGGAACATTATGGTTAATCTGTATTTAGAAGTTTCTTTTGGCCTTCTCTGATTTGCAGAAACACTAAGTTAGCGTAACTTATACTGCTGTCACACGGGCACTTTCGATCGCGATCCTGCTCAACCGCATGGAGCACGATCGAGGGTTGCGGGATGCATTGACAAGATGGCGGCGCCCTGCTCGCCCGCTTCGGAATAAATTTATCTCACCGCTGGATTCTTCGACGCGATAGCTCGCTCAAATGGTAGCGGTTCGCTTTTATTTCGCACAATCTCGCCCACGCGTAGAGGTTTAAGCGATAACTAGCACCTGTTTTTCAGATAATTTGGCGATTTTCAAGCTCTTAGGCCTAACTAAATGCAGTGTGTTTACCTCGCAAGAGCAACACCTGGCGAAGCAGTTGTCTTGTTTTTAGTCAGTTGTTACATTTTCTACTATTTGCAGTTTTTCTTCTTGGAACGAAAAAAAGGCTTGCCATGCACATACCCTAGCTACCAGTAATTAGGGAAGAAAACTTCTTCATCACAGAGTTGATGTGCTTTGGCGCCTTGTCACTAGATGCCGCTACCGTTCACGCCTGCACCGAGCGTTGTTTTGCTGCTGTTCGCTATCGAGTCCACTGCTGGTTGCAGCAGAAAGTAATTAAGCTGCTTTTTCTGCTCACAGTTTGAAATTTTCACAATAAAATTTTTATTAATGATTGTTATTTTTAATTTATTAAAAATCGATAGCGATGATGACAGTAGGCGCAGCGCCATCTTGTATGTAGCAATCTAACTAGTTGATCGGAATCGAGTGGATACGTGTAGCAGCTGTCCACCTCGATTGCGCTTGAAATTTCAGCCGCATTCGAGACCGATCGCAATCCGAAGTGTCGTGTGACAGGGGTATTAGATCAAGGGTGTACTTATGTTGTATTTGTGTTGGTTTAGCAGTACTATTAGCAGCATTATGAACAGCATCTATTAATAATGTTAATAGCTCAGCACCATGTCAAAAGTAAGTCGCTTGTTAAAAAATTGCTGCCCAGGACTTTGCAGCTTATTGCAAACATTCATTTTAGGCTGTGCACTGTGCTCAGTGCAGCTAAGTGCAGCAACCGTAAGCGGTTACAGAATGGTCGGCTTCCATAGGGAAGTGGATGAAGAGGGACGGGTAGGCATGGATTCGAATGTTTAGGAAACCCAAAAAGGCAGTCCAAGGAACCCAAGGGCACCTGAAAAGCAAGATTTAGAATAGAAAACCTGCTCTATGTCATCTGACAGTTGCACCATCCTTAGTGCAGGTGGTCGCATTTTGCAGTTTGTTAGTGAACTTACTAGTGGCACGGCCGCTCAATGGAGGCGCACTTGGTGCGGCCCGCCGCGTCGCGCCTCAATGGCTGGGGAAGCGCGTATTGGGAGAAGTTGAAGTTTCCGCCGCTATTCTCCGCGGGGGCGCCACCACTCCGTGACAAGCCGCCGACGCGGAAGGAGTGCGCTGGCTGTGCTGGCGCGTGTTTTCGCTGTAACTACTCTGCATGACCGCGTGGTTCTGCTAGTTCTGCGTGCTTTTCATCGGTGCCTGTGTCAGCAGCGTCCAAAGCGCATGCGAAACCATGCCATGCAACTGCTGCGTGCCGCTGTGCAACGCAAACGCTAGAAAAGATCCGAAGATCGGTTACCATGAGTTCCCGCAGAAGCAATGTCCGGAGTTGATTTGAGAGAGAGAGAAGACCGCAGTCACACCGAGGACCTCTGCAAAGCCTTTATAACCAAACTAATGCGACCACTGCTGACCGATTTGGTAGAAAACATCAACCTTACGGTGGAAAAAATCATACTTGCTCATAAACCGCTTTCGAGGAAAGTTCTTCGCTTGTAAAATAGGCTTGAATTCCTTCGGTGCATCACGTGGCTTCAAAATAAAACGAAAAACATTGGCTGAGCCTGCTGGCGTCTGGTTGAACTGGCTGTCTTTTGTTGTTTATTTTACAACTGTTTGTGTCAGCAGTATATTTACGAGGGTAATCCCAAAAGTGAGGTCTCCAAAGGGCTGCGGCCGCCGGGAAACTATATGCGTGGCTGATCGCTATACTGCTGTGTTCATTGTTCCCTGTCTTCCAAACAAGCCATGACTCAGCACGAAAGGGACTGTCAGACATGGCCAGGCAACCATTTGAAATGGAGCTCCCGTTTGTCACTACCGCCAGGAGCGAAGTTCACGCAAATGGCGTTCAACCAATCGAAAATTATCGCCAGTTGACGGAAGTGTACAGAGAGTCTTGCATAGATGTTAAAAACTTCCCCAAGTGGTGTAGGAAGTTCGCAACTGGTCGCACTTAAATTTACGACGAAGAAAGAAGCGGGAGGCCGTCAATTTTTGATGAAACAGTCGCGAAGGTCGAATAAATGATGCAGCAATAACGGAGGATCACACTCGACGAACTCTGCATTTTGGTTCCTGGCATTTCTAGAAGCACTATTCATAAGGAGTTTAACAGCAAAGTTGAAATATCGGAAGGTGTGCGCAAGACAGGTTGCGCGAATGCTTACAGACGACCATCAACAACAATGCGTTGACTCCTCCTGCGAATTTCTGCCGCGTTCTGGAGATGAAACGGACATATTTGCATTCTATTGTTACGGGTGATGAAACCTAGACATTCCACTTCACGCCTAAGACCAAACAAGAATCACGTGAGTGGCGGCGCTCATCTTCGCCCAAGCCGCGAAAATTCAAGCGAACACAGTCTGCCGGCAAAGTCATGGCAAAACTCAGGAAAAACTCAGGGGGGCGATTCAAGATCGCAGAAGAGGAACAACGCCCCACGTTGCCTGTCAAACCATCGCTCTCCTAGAACAGTTTGTATAGGACGTCACCACGCTGGAAGGCGCTTCACTGATGATGACGAAGTGAAAGATGCGGTCAAACGCTTCCTCAACGGCATAGCGGCGAGCTGGTATGACATGGGCACACAAAAACTGCCCCAGCGTCTGTGAAAATGCATAGACTCCAACGGCGATTATGTGGAAAAGTAGAATGATGGTGTCCCTTTTAAGGTTTGGTTTATGGGTGTTTAACGTCCCAAAGCGACCGAGGCTATGAGGGACGCCGTAGTGAAGGGCTCCGGAAATTTCGACTACCTGGGGTTCTTTAACGTGCACTGACAACGCACAGCACACGGGCCTCTAGAATTTCGCCTTCATCGAAATTCAGCCGCCGTGGCCGGGATCGAACCCGCGTCTTTCGGGTCAGCAGCCGAGCGCCGTAACTGCTGAGCCACCGCGTCGGGGTGTGTTCCTTTTGAGTGATTTGTAATTTGCTTAAAATAAAAATGTCTTTCGATTGATAAAAAAAACTGCAGTCCTTAATTTTGGGATGACCCTCGTACGGGGTGGTACCCACTTGAAACTATTTCCAGCGAAAACAAAGCAACAGGCTGAACTATAATGCTGGACGTTACGACCTCAAACGTAAGTTTACAAAAAGTGCATGTTGATTAAGTGGCCCGAAACCTTGTCCCGAGTTCAAGATTGTAATATGTAATAAGTTATTACAGTGGTTGAAACGCCTGTCACCGAATGGGTGACCGCTCGGCGAAGCGCACTTCTGCCTCGATTCTCGCTGTAAACGCTCAGGCGATTTGGAAAAGCGCAGTGATGGTGACATGCCGCTATCACGCTATCAATAGCAAACTTGCACGTGGCATCACCATAATCTGTGAAACGCAGCTTGTAAATGCTAAAATTAAAGCGCCTACCGCGCGGACGCCTAAACGAAAGCACTGCCTCGGCCGCTGCGCGCAGCTCTCCGCCCGGACTCGTCCCGGAGCGGTGGCGCCGCAGCGGTGGCGATGAGAACTAGGCGCGATACGGCTCTTTCGGGCGACGCGACGGGCCGCACCCAGTGCGCTCTCCATTGAGAGGCCGTGCTAGTGGCCAGTAGTGATTTTCATAGGCCCCTAGAGACACTGTAGTGGTAGGCAAGAAATGTTAGTGATCTTCATTTATCTGCACTTGTTACCACAAATTTTGTCTTTTCCTGTGTTTTACATTGATTTTGCTTCTTTTGCTAGAGATCGGTGTCGTAAGCCGTAGAAAAGTGCACGGAAAGTTTTGCTGTAATTGGTAGATCTGCCATTAATTCTTGATGTGCTGAAAAGTTTAGCAATACGTCAAAAACTATTTCGATGAAACCCTCCGAGGTCTGTTTTATTACACTTTTTCTTAGTTTCTTTCCCCAGTGTCACCCCCCCCCCCTCCCTCCCCCCCCTGTTTTCCTCGCTATCTACGGCTGCGTAGCTTTTTCCAGCTGATGATAAAGAGGTGACAGTGCATTTATTGGTTCTTGCCCTGCTTGACCTTTCATAATCTTCTCGCGTGTGTATCCCTCCCTTCCTTTCTCTGTCTATATATAAGGTGCGGATGGGCCGCCATCCGAAATAAAGTTTTTTTCAGCGCAGTTGTGTGTTTTCCTTGTCATCGCCCATTAACTCTACTAGGCCACAGACAGGAAATCTGAAGTAACTTAAAAATAACCCCTGCGTCTGGTCCCTCGTCTTCAACATTTCTTTGCCTAACTTGAAAATAACTTTTTTATTTTTTGTAGATGAGATTTCATACATGCTGCAATTATTGTAAGCAAGGAAAAGTGTAACCGCTCTAGTATCCAGGAGGTAAAATTAGTCTTTCTGAGACTTCATTACTACTACTACTACTACTACTACTACTACTACTACTACTACTGCCGCCGCGGTGGCTCAGTGGTTATGGTGCTCGGCTGCTGACCCGAAGGACGCGGGTTCGATCCCGGCCGCGGCGGTTGAATTTCTTTGGAGGAGAAATTCTAGAGGCCCGTGTACTGTGCGATGTCAGTGACGTTAAAGAACCCCAGGTTGTCGAAATTCCCAGAGCCCTCCACTACGGCGTCTCTCATAGCCTTAGTTGCTTTGGGACGTTAAACCCCATAAACCAAACCAAACTACTACTACTACTACTACTACTACTACTACTACTACTACTACTACTACTACTACTACTACTGCTACCTTCCTTTCCCAAAGAACCAGTAATTTTTTTCGTTATTGGTTAGCAGCAAATTGCTGCTAGCAAAACCAGACTTGCAGATATCCTTGTGACTGCACCGTTTCTGTGCAGCACTGCATAGCAGCCCCACCAACGCCCACGGCGCCTTCGGAACCGGCAGCAGTGTCGGTGCAGTGCTCCCCGTCCAAGAAGTCGGTCAACACCAGGACACGCCACACATCGTGCCCCGACCCGGCCAAGCCTCGGCGGCCCATGAATGGCTTCATGCTGTTTGCTCAGAAGCACCGCGGCGAGTATTCGCACCTGCACCCTGGCAAGGACAACAGGTACGGCATGCCCTAGGAACAAAATGCACTGCTATCGAAATACTGTGAATGTCATGCGCCTAGCTGGGCACGGAATCAGGCAATTCAGTTCTGTTTGACATCTCAGTTGAATAACAGTAGAAGCTTTAAGGGGGGAGTGGGGATCATATCTCAAAAATCGCAAAAGAAAGTCGATTTTTGAAGAGTACACTTTTTGGCATCTCCCTGTTGTACTAAAATATTTCAACCAAAAATAAACTTTAAGGGGGGATGAAGGGATCGAAGGCAACTTTTCTATTTTTCAACTTAGAGTGGTGAAATTTGGCAGACTGGCTTACAATAGCATCAGACAGTCAGATATAAAGTTTCACAATGGCAGCTTCAGTAGGTTCCCTTTTATCATTGTTTATTGTTGTCCCCATGTTGATTGCTTGTGGAAAGCCTAGCATGACAGAAAAACGCTACAGGCCTGTAAATCCTTTTAATATTTACTAAGAAGTGTGGTGTAAATCAAGGCTTTCTTAATTTTTTTTTTTTAATTTCTCTGCTTTTTTTTTAAAGGACACAATATGCACCTTCTTTTATGTCTAGAATGTATCATGCTCTAATTACCATGTAATAAAAACATGTTAGCCTAAATGATAAATCTGAGACTGCTGCGCTACGCTTTCCACGAACAAGGTATTAAGCTCAAAACAAACTTTCGAGAAAACAAGCCTGAAAGTTCTAAGCTAGCACACACTGTCTATGTGTAGAGGCCGACAAATATATTGAGCACTTTAGTGCACGCTTCCTCGATTCACAAACTGAAGTGCATTTATGAGCAATCCCAAACTTTGCAAGTACTTAAATATTTACACTCATGAAAAAGATTATTCATTAAAGTGCATTCGGTTGCCCACATTGCTTATATTGTACTGCATTACTGCCACCTAGTGCCAATGGTACATGTACAGTCCGGAACAAAAGTCTCTAGGATGCATGAGCTACAAACGAAGCCGACAGCTGCATTATTAGCTGCCAAATCAAGACCATGCTTGTGCAAGTGAAAGTTAAAAGTTAATCGCTCATTTTGTAATTCCTGCTTGAGAAATGATGTAATCGCTGATAGACATGGTGCCTATGTCCCAAAATTGCTTCGCCAGCAGCCTTTGTTCCCCAATGGTATCTCTATTAACAACATCTGTCCTTTTTTTTTCTTTTAAGTGTGATCTTATCTGCTTGTCTGTGCTCATATCACAGGGGGGTATTTCCTGCTTCAGAACGTTGTCACTGCTAGGACAGGAGTCAAGTTTAATGCAGTGCTCGGGGTAGTCTTCATAAAAATGTGCGCACCTACTTCACACTCGACTCTCTACGTTCAACGCAGGGCCATCAGCGTGATGCTGGGCGACCAGTGGCGCAAGATGAAGTCCGAAGAGAAGAAGCTGTACTCACAGGAGGCCAAGGTCCGTGCCGACGAGGTCAAGAAGGTCCATCCCGACTGTTGGAAGCGCAAGCGCTCCTACTCCACCAGCATCTGAGCACGGCCTCCAACAGGAGAGTCGACACGTGTCTTCTTTGGACTCGGGAGGAGATCCCCTCGGGAGGAGATCCCTGCTCGGGAGGAGATCCCCTCGCTGACGGATGCCCTTTGCCAGGGAATGCGCATGCGTCCGCGCTGAGCGGCGAAGTCTGATTTAGTGCCGACGGATGCTCAACAGTGCAGGCAAGGTTGCAGTGTGTGCGTGAGCCTTTTTGCTGCACAAGGCACGCAGCTGCGTGCAAAAGCTCGAGCCCCTGTGGCAAGCCCGGTTACTCTGAAGCACGGCTGTGGAAACGTGCAGCAGGTCTCACTGGATTGAAGTGAAAGGCCAAAAAAAGAACGATTGCAGTGTTTGCACGCTAGCTCGTTGCTGTGAAATGCATGGTGGTCCGAGGTACATCGGTGCGCCCTGAGAGCACCAGGCTGCACGGAGGAAGGCGGACGTGTTGGTTCGGAACGATGCGATGCAGTGGAGCCTCGCAACAGCAACAACCAGGGGCGGCGTAACTGCTCAGCAGCAGCATGAAGGGCGCTTTGCAACCTTGTGTGACGTTGCAGAATGCTTCAGTGCCGTCAAAGTGTCCGAGTTATGCTTATGCATGCTTCCCGTTGGTACAAGACACGAGGACTGTTACGGCAACCATTGTTGGAGGTTGTGGCGAGGAGGCGTTTCTTTGTTTTGTGTGATGGGTTTGATGAGGCAGGACTGAGGAGTGGTGGAGGGGCCACTAGCAGGCTGCAATTTTCGCTATTCTCTCCTTCTCTGTTTTCTTGGCAGTTTTATGATAGAGCTGAGCATATTTGGGCCAGCCGCGCTGTTGTTTTATGGTGGTTGCGAAATTCGGAGCTGATCTTGAATGGAATGCTTCGCTCTGTCGCAATGCCTTTGGCTTGAAATCTGATGCTCTTGGGATTTTGAGCTTGTTTTCAGCTAGGCCAGGAGAAGCTTTCTTTCTTCCTTTCTTCCCCCGCCATTTTTTTTTTTTTTTGCTTTTCTGGTTGCCTTCTTGACTAGACTCTTTTCTCAGCCAGCCTGCTGTCCTGGCGATAGCCAATCCTCACAGATGCTAGGTTCCCCGTGCTGCCTGTTTGTCCCGTGTCTGAGCAGGAGGAGAGCGTGTCTTTGCTCGACGTAGAAGGATGTGGATGAGCGGAAGAACGGATTGAGCGTGTGCGTGGTGCACTTCCTATCTTGCCGACGTTGTGCGGCTATGGCTTCCCATTGTTCCATCATATTCATCTCGATCCCTTTCCCCAAGCATTGTTGGAGCTTGTAAGGGATGCAGTCAAAAGCGCTTTGGGGTGTGGCGGGTCTCATTCGATTCCAGTTACATCATGTCATTTCGATTCTTGAACACAGTGCTTCGTTTCTGCTTGGGATTCCAGACGCTTCGACAGTTAGCAGTTAGTGTGTGTTCGACGTCTACACGGAATGTGTGCAAGGTTTGTCTGGCCACCCGACGAGGAACAGCCCTCTTTTTTTTTTTCTCGTCCAGCGCTTCTTTGATTTATCCCTGTGCTCTTTTTCTCCTATTGCAGTGGCAGGTTTTCAAAGCAGTTTGGCGCAGCAATGAAGTTGCATGAAGGCTGTGGACATCACTTTTTGTTCCGCATTTTTTGCGTACATAGGAAAGAGAAGGCTGTTCATTTTATAATGGCCATTTATGAAATGGATTGCATGTGCATGGTCAAGAGTGAAGGTATTAATTGGTGAGCTTGACTGGTCAGTTTTTGGTCCAGGTCAGAGGTAGATGTTTGCTTGAGAAGCAAGTGCTGACCTCTTATACAAGTCTGGGTTCTTGTTTTTTGTCCCGATGAATGAATATTTTTCGATTTCCAGGTCGAATCGGGCAGTTTATATACAAAGTTTGGTTTTTAGACCAAGGAATCGGTCTGATGTTGCGTGCCTGAAGCATAGTGGCATGTAGTGTAAGTGAGTACGCTTACTGCACAGATCCTTTCGCTGCAAGTGTCGCATGATTAATGTGAAATATTTTTTAGGTGGAGAATGTATTATTTTCAGCCGGGCACCTCCAGAGCACAGTGGACGGAAAAATTTCTCTGCTCGACAAAGCATGTACACCCTTGGTCAAAAGTCAGCGGAACGAACGCTTACAGCACCCTCAGAGATCAAAAAGTCTTGAACGGGGACAACCCTTGCCCTACACAAATTTAGAGCTAGTTCAGGGGTGCCTTGAGACATGACTTCGATCTCTCAATGGTGCAGTTACACAGCATTCGGTTAAGCAGTGCCACCTAGTGGCGAATAGGAAAAATTTTGATAACAAATAAGGGTACTATTGAAAAAGCTCAATTCATTGGTTCTGTGGCAGAGTGAATTAGCACTGCACTTTTGAACGCTTAAGAAATGAGTCCGAATCCCCTTGCTCGGAATACAATATATAATCATGTAAGGGCCGAATTTTTTTAGGCGATTTTGACAGGGTGCAGCCCTTACACGGGGCCGACATTGTTTGATAAAATAATTCAACTCTAGCGGAGCCTCGATGCATCCCACAGTTTATGCTGCAACACGCATTTTTATGATAAATTAACGCAGCCCCGGTGAATCCTTCAAATACATAATGCATTGAAGGTATGGAGGATAGGGCGCACACCCGACGACCAGAGCAAATTAACTGCCCAGAGTAAAACAGTTTGCTAGATCACTTTACTGGCAAATGTCACATGATCCTGAGTTATTAAGATCCTCCAAAGATCAGGCGCTGGACTGGCGGTACGCCTTGATCAGTAGTTCGAAGCGGCACTCCACATGTGCGAACCAACTCGTGGCAGTCAGTGTGAGGTGGCCTTTTCATGGCGTGCTTTCTCACAAGCTGGACTGTAGAAGGTCTTGCGGAAATCAATTATACATTCATTTTAATGAGTGATTATTGTGTGATAACAAACTGGTAATATGGTTAGGCCTATTATTATTAACTATGATTAGATCCAAAGCACTTTTGCTTTGGCTTCGATGTGAGGTACACTAAGCCTAGTGGCACGACGCGTCTGTAGTTGTATCGATGCCGCCGGCAGTTATCTTCGCCTGTTAGCTCCCAGTGGAACATACCAAGCAAGAGAAATTATGTACACTTGAAATAATTCTGGATAGCCCAGTTGGGGGTGTGTCTGTTAAACGAGTATATACCGTAAATTGTTTTCTTATCTTTCGTTTTCATCATTAATTGACAGCGCATAGATCATTTGCATCTTGCCTGAGTGTGTGTCACCTTTTAGGTTTGATTTTGAGATGCTTTTGAGCCAAAATCTTGATTTAAAAGGTACCAGCTGGCTGCTGGAACAGGAAGTTGGGATACTGTATTGCTGAGATATTAGAATTGCACTGTCGTAAGTGCCCCACTACACAGCTCAAGAGTGGACCGCGTGGCCTGGTTACTTTTCACCAAGGCTGTACACTGCAGAGCTGTGTGCAGAGGAACAGGGTAGCGCTGATGACCGATTCTCGGAGTATCCTGAATGACCGTTTCTTCGGTATCTCGAAATCGCTTCGTAGGCCTGGTTTGTCACGACCGCTTGGGGTAGTTGATGGCTGACCTCCAAACACTGCATGTCTACAAGGCTGCAGTGGGGTTCACTCGTAGCTTCATGAGAAATTTTTATCTCAAAATTGAATTTGCGAGAAGGAAGCACCAGCTAGTTCTTTTTTCCCGGTTACACATTTGTGTATTGCTCAGGCGATCCATTTTAGCGCAGTATGCCAAGTAGGCGGTCTCTCTTGATTTGCTTCTCCAGTGTTGCTGTCTCTACACACACAGGTTCGTGTGATATCCAAGGCTGGCATCGCACATTTTTCTCGCTTCTGGTGCGATGTCATCAGCTGCCAGCAATCCCATCTGTCAAGAGATGTGTATGTGCAACAACACATCAGCGTGCGTTACACATCTGCGGCACCCTCCATAGATCGGTGCGGTCAAAGGCTGCAGCTCCTTTGAAAAGTGCTAGAGTGTGAGATGGTCGGTGGTGTGTTGTAGTAGTAGTGGTGTGTTGTAGTAGGTTTCAGCTTTCAGGGCCACACAGCGGGTGGCACTGACCGAGGCCATTATGGCTCTCGCCAAAAAGGTGTTTCTTTGGTTTCCGTGGGCTGGTATGTCCGGGGGCAGCTTGAAAGAAGGCATCCGATCGAATTGTCGTCTCGTTGGCCTGTCAGTGCAGCACAGTGTAGAGATGTGGCTGAGGGGCCAGACGACTCAAGAGGTTGCTAGTCAGGTCTTAACCGAGGCAACAACAAAAAGCAAGCAAGTACAAATTTGCATTGGTCATTTGAAAGACCACTGGCAAAACAAAGAGGGTTTTTATTTCTTGAGATAAAAAGAGAAGAAAAATATGAGTTGGCGCACACTTTTTTTTTTGTGCCAGTGTTACCTTATAGTGCTCGTGCCAAAATGTTTGCACCGTGCTGAGTGTCAGGTCACGTGAGCCATTGCTGAGCACGTACGTCCTCACTCCCATCGAGTCACGAGAGAATTTTGTGTTTATTATCTTGAGAAAAAAAAATTGCATAGGGGAGTCATCGCTACAGGAGATGTGTCTCCATCATGTAATCATGTTTGCAACACTGCAGCAGCTTTTTGCCCCCCGTTTTTTTTTTTTCTTGGTACAACACAAAAGAAGTGCAGTGTTCAAAACACAACTCTTGAAAAAAAAAAAAGTTTTTTTTTTTCTTTTTACTTTTACTCCCGAGCCAGTCAGATTTATTTTGTTCTGAGAATGGTGTGCACATACAATAACCATAGAGGAGTATTTTTTGGTTGTCGTTCACCAGCATATTTTTACGTGCGTTTGTATTTTCAGTTATGTTACTCTTTCTATCTATGTTCCAAGGGTGGTGGCTTGCATTTTTGTGTGGTCATATATGTTGGTCATTGTTTGCAAAGGTTTGCTGCTGCATAGCGAGAAAAGTTTCCCTTTGAAGCCATTCTCCTTTTCGTTTTGCATATTTGATTTTCATCAAGTTTTGTTTAAATGTTTGCATTGTTTTTCTTTTTTCATCTGGTACGCAGCATTTGTTGTGCTTCGTTTTAGTCCGGTTACCTTGCTTCTTCTTTTATTATTTTAATTCATAGAGTCTGCCATATAGTGGCTTTTTTGTCTTCATCGCTCGCTGCGTTACTTGGAAGACCATTTTTGTGTGTTGTGCCATCCGTTATATTTTTTATCACCTTGTTATTTCCTTGCTGAACAGTGTTCCTTTCCTTTGCGTCCGGTGCTGTCTTTACGACTGTCATCCGTGTTCTTTCCATGTCACTCGAAAACACTTCCCGCATGTTCATGCCATTAGCAGAGAGGCATCATTATCATGTAAATGTTTTTTTTTCTTAATTTTCTTCGTGCTTGCAATTATGCACCTGTGACCCATGAGCTTTATAACTGGGACCTCGGTTGCCAGTTCTCGCAGTGGGGTCTTCTCTCTCCAGCTCTGGCCACACCACACTTGTGTCGCGTCTTTCGGCTGCTTGCGGCCCTGAGTGAACCATAATCAACCATTGTGTGCGCGAAACTTTTTAGTGTTAGATGATCATGTCAGCATGGTTTTCTCAAGAGTCGTAACCAATGCATGCGCCTGCCTCGTTATATTAGTAATCTGCGGTGGCCTCTGCTTGAACTAATCTTTTAATTAAAACCTTCGTATGGTTTCTTACTTTTTGCATCTGGGTTTTCACATTGCAATGCAAAGGAGTGCTGCTTAATTGACGCTACTTACCTGAGCCCTTTTTTCTTACTAATTTCATGCGGCAAGGTGTTAAATTTAGAAAGGAGAGTGGGTTTGAATTCTTATTGTCTGTAAGGTCTTTTACCTCACGATGCTGTGGCTAGGATTAAGAGACTTTGCGAACTCCGTATATAGTAATTCCAGGCAGGTATTGACTTCAGGTTTCCGCTCGTTTCTTTGGCATCGGCTGCTCGTAGTATTGCAGTGAAACCTCAGACTAATAGAGTTCAAGGGAGCTTCGAACAATACTGTGAATCCAAGAAAGTGGTTTCATGGCTGTCAGCTGGGGAACTGTAATTTACTTGTTAAATTTAAGAATCTTTAGGATCAAATTCTTCTGTTTTTTTATCGTTCTGTTCAACAGACATCGTGTACTTCCAGTTGAATCTTCATGCAGGCTGCCTTCAATTTTCGTGATTAGGTATCCTCGACGCAACAAGAATGACCTGTGCGTTCACAAATTAAATTCGTTCTCCTTGTTGAGTCGTCCAGAAGTGTTGTGTGCGCAGATTGTGGCCAGGCGAGCACAGTCAGTAGGATGTGTGGCCACAGCTATTTGTGCCAAAATGATCTCCTATGCAAAGCATCAAAAAGCACACATTACTGCAAACTGGATGTCTCCTTGAAATTTTGCTGTTGGGTGGCCATGTGTTATTGGAAAAAGTGAAGAGGATTCACCGAAGGTAAACCTTAGGACCTTCCTATAACTATGTATTACTTTTACTTTCGGATGTGTTCTTGTTTTTAAAGCAGAGAACTGTTTAAAAGTAACGCAGTTACAATTCATTGTAAGACTGTAATGCATTATGAATGGATCTGGTTTTGTTGAACTGTTTATGTACAGGATGCCTCTGTCAATTCAAACAATGAGTTCAGAAATAACTAGTACTGGGGCAACAGTCAGCCAAGCTGCCTGTATTCTCGCAAAATGCGCCAGTTTCATTGTAACCTGGTTCGAGTTTTAGTTGCTTATTACGATCGTAAAATGGGGCTTCGGCAGTGACAGTCATCTGTCCCATTGAATGGCCATGTTAATCACTAAGGTCATTCGCCGGGTAGCGTTCGAAGGTTGAGAAACGGTGTATTTGTAGGTGCACGTTAATTACAGCAAGCACGTGTGTGCATGACAAGAGCTGCTTTGCCTGTACTATCTGCAGCTCGCGTGGTTCTGGTGCAGAATTGCTCGTGTAAGATCACACACAAACGCATGGCTGTTCGAGGAGCTTGGAAACACTGCGTTTGGGTAGTTGTGTTGGCAGTAAAAAGATTGTACCTTGTACACTCCGATTCCTCACACTGGCTTCCAGTTTTGCCCTTAGTTTGCAATAACTCGATAAGGTATGGCTACTGCAGAAAATGCTGGTAGTTGCAGTCCATAGTGGATACTGAATGGCATTCAGCCATTAGACACATGATGCAGAGAGTCACTAGTACTTGGAAGTCGCTGGTTTTGCTATTCAACGCATGCGCTAGTGTTCTGTCATTGACATTAATGACATCTTTGTTGCATCACCAATGTTATTGACGAAGCATGAGCTCCAGTCAACAGCCTGCTGTTTTAAAACTGTTTCACTAGGTATTTTGCAAAATTACTTATGTCGAAGTGTGAGGATGTGATGAGATCAGCTCAAAATGTTCCGAGTAAAATTTGCAGTTGTTGTTCGTTTAATGAACTTTTGCGTACGACTGCCTGATAGGGAAACCATGTAGGTGTATTTTGTGCCATTGTAATGACAGAGGGGACCTGCAGTTTGTAATAACCAAACTCATGGCTGAGCATACGGCTTCAAAATCTTCCGTGTGTGTTCTTGCTCTGCACAGGGGCCACTAGATTAAGAGAAACTTCAACCCGGTGGTGAGGTGAGGATAGTGTGTATCTATTACCCCTCTACATATTGGCCTTTCATATGTGTGCCTTTGTTTTGGTGCATGCGACAGACGGGCTGACAGGAAAAAAACTCGTTGTGAGTATAGATGCAGAAAAGGCCATGATCTTGGTTGGCTTACAGATATAATATTCTTTTTTCTCATTCTGTAGTTTTCGGGACAAGTGTGCTCAGTATGAAGTCATGATAAATTTTATAGCCAAGAGATTGTTCTGCTCTTGGGTGGATATCGTGCATTGCCTGACCTTGTACATGGTTGACGTTATTCGAAATCTTATCATTTTGGAGGCGAGCAAAGTTAGTGCTTGCCTTTAGTGCAGTCAACCTGTTGTAGTGTAAGTAGATGCCTTTCCAACTGAGTACCTGAGTGCTGTGCGGAAATGTTGCGTGGACTTCTTCCATCGTGGTAGTCAGTCACAGTCGGATTTACTCCACCACACTGCTCCTCTCATGCCGTCAGCAGGGCATGTGAAATGCAAGCTTTTTCTTTTATTTTTTATTGAGGTGTATTACACCAGTGCATGAATTTTGTACTGACTGGCACATAAAAGAAACCAGAGCGTAAATTGATATGGATTTTTCGTTTCCAGGAGGGTATTCAAACAGAACCACTTAATTTGCTTATGCACGTGCAAAAAGCATGTCTGTTCGAGAATTACACTTAAGCCTTATTCTCTAAAGTTGTTGGGTACGGGTGTTTCTTTATCAACATTCTCCCATTGTCTACAGATCATTTTTGCTCGGAATGCATTTTCAGCTGCTCTTAGTTTTGTTTGAAGAGACAAACAGCATGAGCTTAAACTTTTTATTTTTTTTTAACCGAGTCATTTGTGTGAAGCTGAAGTGCTCAATGATGCATATTTGTGTTCTGCGCATTTGTTTGACCAATATTTGTGTGCTCAGCATGGTCAGCTCTGTTTGAGTCATGTTCTTTTTATCAGTAAATGTTCAGTAAAAATTCACTGTTTTTTCTGTGTTGATTTGTAAGGTACATAGTTCTCGTAGCTATGTTAAAAGGACACTGAGGAGAGCACCATTAATATTTTTTTTATAGCAAAATCCGATAGTTCGGCATGTCATGGCTTTGTTGCCACTTGGCCGGCAGCGAAAGATGCATTTATTTCTTAGAAATTTGGATTCGAAGTTGAAAAAGTTTTTCCCGCCACTCTGATTCAAACTTGGGATTCTCGTATGACGACACAGGACTAAGTGACGTGAAACATGACGTGCGCATGACGTACCACAGACTCCGTGATTTCTGGCGGCCAGCAGTGCGGCCTAGCAGCAGCCGAAAAGAAAGCTACCGCCGGCAGCACGTTGAAGGCATCTATCGGCTATTGCGGCCGTCGCTACAGTCGCTTCGATTACGTTTGCACTGGCGTTTTGCCAGCGTTACGATGGATCTCGTTCTGGAAGTCGTCAACGAAGGTCTTGCAAATAGACACCTTTAGCATACCGTGTACCTTGTTACCGCTAGCGGAATACCGGGAGCCCGCCTACCGCCGGAAAACAGGCGCTGATTGGTCCCGATGCTTCAGGAGCGCGCGTAGCTGCCGGGCACGTGGCACCATCTGGCGAGGTCAAGGACATTTGCGCATGCATTGGCTGCGCCTCAGGGATTTGTGGCTTCTCGGGTCCTAGAGTTGCTAGAACCATTGGTTCTAGCAACACTGCTTTTTCCTATGACGTCATCACGCTTGTACTTGCGAGTTTGGCCTGTGGCGGCGATACCTGTATTTTGGTTCTTGCTCTTTTCTACGTTACAAGAGCTTTGTTGTCAGTATGAGTGGCGTTTTTGTAATCAGGAGCTGGTATTCTGTCGATACAAGCGAACTTCAATTTCTCCTCAGTGTCCCTTTAAAGACTGTGTTGCACTGCTGGTGTAAACCTTAAAAACGCGCGGGTGGGCTCTTAGTTTTGAATCTACTCTTTATTAACACTTTTGTTTTTGACTGCATGCAAGATTTTAGAGAGCAAACAGCAAAGTGATATAACAGGTGCTAATTGGACATGATGCTAATTGGCATACATATGGCACTTGCCTTCAGTGGCACTCGGATGTAGATAAAAGTTTAATCAGTAAAAAAGTAAATATTAAAGGCTTGCAAACCAGCTCTTGAGCGCTGAGCCTTCAGCAGTATGAATTCTGTTTGCAATTTGAATGTCTGCTACTGTTTCCTGTGATTCCTGCAAGACTGGTAGATTTCAATTTCTCAACTTCTCAGCTTTACTATTGTGAGTTATGCATTTCAGTTTTGCTGTGTGCGTGTGAAATAGCTTAGCAGTACCGTCTACTCTGACCATGTGCGCTGTGTGAAAGTATGTGGCTGAAACTATAGCTTCGAAATACTGCGAGCACATTTTTAAAATTTTCATACGCACAACAAAGAATGTCTCAGCCAATATTAACACTGCATTTCCTCCGCGTCCCCTGGGAGGCTCCGTGGCTCTGGCTTTCAGCTGCTGATCCCAGGGTCGCCGCCGGCCGCATTTTGATGGAGGCGAAACGCAAATACACCCATACACTGTGTGGTGTCGGCGCACGTTGAAGAACTCCAGGTTGGCAAAATTAATCAGGAGCCCTCCTCTGCGGCACCCTTCATAGCCCCATATGTCACTTCTTGACGTTAAACCCCCATAATTGCCCCGCCGCGGTGGCTCAGTGGTTACGGTGCTCGGCTGCTGACCCGAAAGACGCGGCGGTTGAATTTCTTTGGAGGAGAAGTTCTAGAGGCCCGTGTACTGTGCGATGTCAGTGCACGTTAAAGAACCCCAGGTGGTCGAAATTTCCGGAGCCCTCCACTACGGCGTCTCTCATAGCCTTAGTCGCTTTGGGACGTTAAACCCCATAAACCAAACCTAAACCTAAACCCCCATAATTTACAGTTTTGTAGCGTGAGCTACACTGGCTGAGGTTGAGCAGTTTCGCGTGGCTGCTGGAGAGCTGTGCTGTGCATGCGCCAGGAGCAAGTGAGTGACATCACTACCTGCCTCACTGTGGGCACTCGCCTTCCATTCCTTAAAATGATCAGAGTGTAAAACTTGCCAACGCCAATGAACACAATGAGCACAATCTTGTCAATGCCTGCAGCCCACATCTCTCTCGTCCACTGACCCAGGGAGCCATTATGCGCACTTCCTTTCCTTAAACTGATCGGAGTGTAAAACGTGGTCAACGCCAATGAACACTAGGAACAAATGCCAATGAACACAAGGAACGCTGGCCAGTGGCTTCAGCACTGCGTTTCTGGCACAACATTGTCAATGCCAATGCATTCAGCGCACTACCCCCACTTAGCTTAAAGCATGGTTGAGGTGTCCACTGTTTCAAGAGGGCAGTTTTGCACCTTCCCTCTGGTTCGGGTGTCCACCAAGATGTAGACACCTCGCCCTCACCTCATGCTATGCTACGTATATCCTTGCATAGCAGAGCTAAGCCACTGCCAACTTTTTTTATGCTTTCTTCATAATCTCTGAAAATGTAAATGATGCATCCCCTGAAGGAGAGAATCACCTTTAAACTTTCATTACACAGGCTAAAAAAATGTGCCAATGTCCCATTTTTTGCGCCACTTATGGGACACAAGGAAAAATAATAAAAAGCAATCATTCTGATGCCTCATTGAATTGGACCGCTAGTTTGCAGCAAGAAATTAAATCCGAAGGACAAATAACAAGCTGTTTGTTCAGCGTTGCAATGTAGCTTTCATTACTACTATTGCCATTGCAAGCTCGTGAATCTAAGAGCATGCAGCAAAGAAATATTGCAACTAAGAATGCAGTCTTACTGTACAGCTAACAGGTCACACCACCACCAGGGTGCTTTGTTCATACCATTTTTTATTGCTGCTGACAGAAACAAAAACTTTTGACATTTTTTTATCAAATTTTATTGCATGTCATGCTACGTACAGCAACCAGGTCCTGTTAATAAAACTACCCCCCCCCCCCCCCCCCCCCGCCTTCCTGGGCCCTTTTAACGAGCACAAAACAGCTGACTATAAACATGTCCCTGATGGATAGCAGATAAATCCGGTAGAGGCACTTATGACTGCTTACGTGTGAGAATACGAAAGCATTAAAGTGCTGAGTCGTTACTTTCGTAGGTCGTAGTTTAGTACGTTATGTTTCAATATTCATGTCAATACATGTTCGCTTACATATGTTGTGATGTTGTAGGTACGAATTGCGCACAAAAGACGCACACAGGAAAACACACTAGAGAGACTGAAAGAGCGCAAACTATCAACTGGTGTTTATTATCCTCTCCTTATCCTCTCCTTCCCCTCTTTGTAGGCACGTGTGCACACTGCCTGTAAAGCGGCACTGAATCTAATAAACACCAGTTGATAGTTTGCGCTCTTTCAGTCTCTCTCGTGTGTTTTCCTGTGTGTGTCTTTTGTGCGCAATTCGTACCTACAACAGTATGCACCAACTCGCCCAACAAGAAGTTCTTAACTATATGTTGTGATATGTTTTAATTTCGATTGAAGTGAAATTCTAGAGGCCTGTGTGCTGTGCAATGTCAGTGCACGTTAAAGAACCCCTGGTGGTCAAAACTTCCAGAGCCCTTCACTACGACGTCCCTCATAGCCTGAATTGCTTTGGGACGTTAAACCCCCCTTAACCATAACATACATTATGTGTCAAAGTACTATCAGCCTGTGATGATGGGCAGGTGTTGTTATGAAACTAATTTTACCAGAAAACATTTCGCTTTGGCTTCTTGTCGTGAACTCCAATGCCTACAAAAATGAATACGTTGATGCTGGGTGCATATGACAAAAACCCAGTGTTAAAAAGTAGCTGTGCTTAATAGTTCTGGGCATTTCATAAGTACATTCTGGCAGGACATATATCTGTCACTTTGAGCCACCACTGACAGGTGTCTCATGCTTAGTGGCGCAATGTAGCTGTAGCACTTTTTTTCACATTAAATCATTGCCAAATCCTGAATGGCTTGGCGAATCTGGCCGCAGCTGTCTGGCTTAGTAGTACCACATAAGTGTCAGGCGCTGATGCTATTTAGAGAAATGACCATTGCGGGAAATAGATGCTTGCATTTTCTCACTGCATAAGGCCTCGAATGTTCTCGCAGTTCACAGGATATCTGAACTGAGAGCATGGACTTTATTTTCAGTAATGCGAAGCAGCTCATGGCACAACGGAAGTTTCTATTGAACCTGACCTATCTCTGGAGTTAAGAGTTTTTGGCATTAAGGGCAACTACAACCAACGAGCACCAAGTCAACGATTATTTAAATCTGGCTGCTCTTAAGATACTCTGTGAAATAGGAAGGAATGATATGAAAAGATTAAAATGCGACCAAAAATCAAGTATGCCATCTGTAAAACCGTGGAATCTCTGCGACAAAATTATAAATGCAGTTTGACGAGTGGAGTATGAACAAAAGGTAATTTCTGGGCCTTGCCACGAGCAAGGGTGAGGACCTCCCTCCAACATTCTTGGCTGTGGTGCCCTCTTGTCAGTGCCAGGGAACCTTTTTCAACAAGCTACCCTGACCAAAAATAAAAAGCTTTATATATGAGGGGGTACCCAAAAGAAACCGAACTTATTTTTGTTTCAACTTATTTGTTCACATTTTAAGCGCAGACCTTCAATTTCCTTCAAAGTACTCTCCGCTTGCAATGATACGTTTGTCGAATCTTTCATTTCATTTTTCAAAACATTGTTTAAATTTATTTTTTGTGATGCTTGACAGTCCCTCCGTCGTTTTTTTCTTCACCTCAGCAACATCAGCGAAACGCTTTCCATTCACCTGTCTTTTCATTCTAGGAAACAAAGAAAGTAGCACGAGGCAAGGTCGGGTGAGTATGAGGGTTGAGGAACAGAGGCCATGCCATTTTTGGTCAAAATTGTCGTAGAGACGGGGCAGTGTGAGCAGGGGCATTGCCATGGTGGAAAAGCCAGTCACCTGTCTGCAACAAATCAGGCCGCTTCCACCGCACACTGTTGCCCAATCTTTTCAAAACATCCAAGTAGAAGCCCTGGTTAACTGTCTGACCCTGCGGAACAAATTCTGAATGGACGACTCCTCTCATGTCGAAAAAACAAATCGGCATTCTTTTGAGGTTCGGTTTCACCTGACGAGCTTTCTTGAGGCGAGGTGAATTTGAAGTTTTCCATTGGCACGATTGTTGCTTTGATTCAGGAACACTTGAGTTGTCCCCATAGCATCGTCCTTGAAAGTCTTTCTGAATATTTCAAGAGTTTCCATTCAACTTTTTCCGGGCAAAAATCAAAATTTCACCGCGCAAGCTGTTCACGAAAATCAGCCATTGCAAAAACGACACTCACACAAAACAGTCGTCACTCAAAAACTCTGCCTAAACTAGTCTGACCTCCTTTAGCGACGGCACTCGGCTGACTGACTCTGGAATGTTCGTTCTATGCGCTCCTAGTGGCAAAACGCAGTACCACAGAAGCTCTGCCGATTCAAAAAATTAGTTCGGTTTCTTTTGGGTACCCCCTCGTACTGTTTAAGGTTCCAGTGTTATTTAAATAACTTTGAGCAGTAGTTAGCAGTTCATGTTAGCGCAGTAGAAAGCACACCAGTCCTGTGGTGTGCTTTCATTGACTCTTGACAGGACTGGCTCTAAATGGAAGGCGTGGATGCTTGGGTACTGCATCTATATAATAATGGCATGCCTCTGCAGAACAAAGTTTTACTCTTGCTAGGTCAGGCACAATTAGTAACTGCAAACAATGTTCAGGCTAAAAGTGAGGGAGCACATATTGACCTCATACCAGTTTGCAACTTTGAAATAGGCAACATTAACCGTAGCAAATTCAATAGCTTTTATGACTCACCACACAGAGAAAATTCATCCTTGTTTCCAGCCATAGCAGTTTGAAAGAGCCCAAGAAAACCTTCACTGAGTGCTGATATTTGGCTCAGTGAGCATGTTTACAACCACCGAGCTGTCTACAGCACATCAGTGTAAGTGTAGTGAATTTCCTTCTCCATCGCTATCCAAATCTGCCTAGTGCCGTACTTAAACTGGTAGTTCTGTCCTCATCACTGACGCCCACTGTGATGCAGTGTTTTGTAACTTCCACATGTAAGTGCAGAACTGATAAAATAACAAGGTGTATGACAAAACCTAAAGTGCATTTCATCACAAAACCAAACAGCTGCATTTTTGTGCAATTATTTCAAGGCAACTAAAAGCAAGTTGTCTTGATTGTTGGTTCCCTCACAAGCTTCTGAAAATGTGAAAAAAATAAATAAAATTCACAGGCGCCCAAAGATCCAGCAGTGCAGCGTGTACGTAATATCATTTTTTTATTTTTTTCTTTATTCTCAGAAACAGTACACAAACTGTTGGTTGGACCCATAGCCTTTACGGCTAGTGAGGGGTCCAAATACAAAACAAGCACAATATTACTGCAGACCGCTTAAAATAAAAAACTTCAAGAATAGCACACACAATTGAATTCATTCCTACATTTCCATGGAAATAAAATAGTGTTTTAAAGATGCCGAAAAGTTATTTTTTTCTTTAACTTCATTCGGGATTTCATTCCACACATGGGCTCCGCTGTATTCTAGGAGTCTCCGGCCATACATATTGTAACAAGGTGGTAAATTAAATAGATTGTTAGTTGCAGCTCTTGTTTGTTTCATTGGTAATCTAAATAAACTAAGGGGCAGGGGGTTGTTAGATTTTATTACATTGTTTACTATTTCAGCTATCTTCAGTTTATATGCCATTGATAGGGGTAAGATACAAAGCTGCTGAAAGAGTGGCCTGCTGGGGTATGTATTATTTGAATAAGTTATCATACGAATAGCTCGTTTTTGAAGGCGAGAAACAGGATCTAGGTATGTTTTATATGTCCCAATTTGTTAGCTCTCAAACGTAAGCATGAAAAGGCAATTCTTTTTAAGCAGCCAAATCTCGCTACCTACATACGCGCAAACTTCTAAACTAGGAAAAACTAGGTGATTCACATGCACGTAAATTAAAAGAATTAAACCAAAATGCCACTCAACACGAAAACTACATATATGGCTCACGACTATTGTGGTCGCGATAACGAATAAGACCAAACACGCAACAAAACGACCCTGCAAGCTTCATATACCGTGTTCTGCAACTTTATCGGCACAGGTTTGAAAAATTCTCCCTCCACAACCGTTGGCTCGTTTGTGGTGAAACCGCGCACAAAGCTTCCTTATTGTTGTCCGTTTTAAGGCATAGTAAGTGTAAAAGTGGTACTTACCAGGTTTCGTCACGCGAGATGCGAAACCAGAAGCACCCGTGTTGAGATCGAGCCGTCGTCGTTCACGTGCTTAAGCAGACGACATGGCCCGAACGACGCATTCAAAGCAAGCCGCCGCGCTCGCTGCAGCGCTCGCCTCGGCGCTTCCGTCGCGGCGCTTTCCTTCAGCGATGCCAGATGGCGCCACCAGTACATTTCGGCAGAAATTTGATGACGACGGCTCGATCTCAACACGAGTGCTTCTGGTTTCGCATCTCGCGTGACCAAACCTGGTAAGTACCACTTTTACACTTACTATGCCTTAAAACGGACAACAATAAGGAAGCTTTGTGCGCGGTTTCACCACAAACGAGCCAACGGTTGTGGCGGGAGAATTTTTCAAACCTGTGCCGATAAAGTTGCAGAACACGGTATAAAGGCTACTCGATCCACTGAACACAGCTGATTAAATTCAAAGAGAAGGTATAGACGTACCAACGCCGTGCACACCTGTCAGCAAGTTCACCTAGAAACGTTACGTAACGTAACAAATGGCACAACTTCACCAACAGTAAGGCAGTGATTGCTTAAAAGTTCGAGAGAGAAACGTTTGGCTTGCGTTCACCAAGTTGACTAGAAATTCAGTACGTGGTATAGAACACGGAACTGCACTATCAACTATGAGAAGTGCTTCCAGGCAGTGATCGTTATTAAAAAGAAAGGGTGAAACGGTTGGCTTGCGTTCACGCTGTCGTACGATGTCAGCCGACAAGAAAGCTGAAACGAAACAGCATGAATGAATATGAATGAATGAACTTTATTTCCGTCATCATGGGGCCTCACGGTCGGGGCGCAGCAATTAGGAGGGGGCGCCTCCCAGCCGGCTCTCAGCACCGGAGACCGCGGAGAGAGTCTTGTGGTAAGCTGTCTCCGCCTGAAACGAAACAGCGCAACGCAAACAAACAGCGTTACGCAAACAAATCAAAGATTGAAGTGCGCGCCACTGCCACTGCCGATGCCGCTAGAGGTGGCTAAGTAGGGAAGCACCATTTAGCACCGCCCTTGACTTGACGCCACACCACAAACAATCGTAAACATTATAGAACCAATACGGCACTATTAATCTTACCGAATGTGGTTAACAGTTGAGCTTGCGCGGCTTTCAATGCATGCAAAAATAAATGCTGGTTGTTCAGCATTACTTAAAAAAACAGCAGTTGCTAACACTGGGCCGCGGTCTGCGGCGTCTTGTATTACTCCGCTGGGCAATCGCAACTGTAAACGAAATAAGCTTTTTAATTTTTGACTATATCAAACAATCCACGCATCAAAATTCTAGTGGTCATAATTTTTTTCTTCTGATAAGCTTCTTGTTTACGTAACAAGAAACGTTTAAGCAGCGGACTATACTTTTTCGTCGTGGAGGAATTCTGTGCGCGTAGGTGGAATGTGGGAGGAGCTTCACCGCAGATTTATTAAATCCGACTATGGAATATCGAGAGAAAGGAGGTTTTTGCATGTGGACAGTAATGACGCGTACATGAAAGCGATTGAGCTGTCTACTGACCCAGGGAGCCAGTTTTGCGCCCTTCCTTTCGTCAAAATTATAGTGAACTAGACAGTCAAAATCAACAGACTCTACAACGTTGTCAACGCGTCAACGAACCCAATGAACGCCGGCGGCCCACTTGCGTTTTGTTTGGATTTTGAAGGGAAATGGCGCAGCAACTGTCACATCTTGGTGGACACCAGAAACGCGCCTTCAAGAGAAGGGATAAAGGAGAGAGTGAAAGAAGAAAGGAAGGAAGAGGGAATTAAAGGTTAAAAATCGGTTTTTGAGGAAAGGAAATGCTCATTATCTATCTCACATCTTGGTGGAAGGTGGTGGTGAAAACTTCATTTGAAACTGGGGAGTTTGGGACACTAAAGCCCCTCAATGAAACAAAAGTAGCGAAAAGCGGTTTGGTTTGGTTTATGGGGTTTAACGTCCCAAAGCGACTAAGGCTATAGACCAGATTTTTTTACCCTCGCACGCAGGCTGCGGACGCGCGCCTACTCTCGACGCCAGTCGCCATCTGTCGGCGCGCGCGGCCCGAGGGACTGCGGGTCGCGCCGGCGCCGCGCATAGAACGCATGTTTGCGTGTTCGCTTCTGCCGTTTTGTGCTCCATCAGCTAACGTATGAGGGTGTGTGCTGTACGTCACTACTCACATTTGCCCTCTTCCAGACAGTGCTGCGGTTATCTTGTGCGCAGTTACTCGTTAACGTGACATCCGAGGGTAGTCGACCAGGTAGTGTACGGACTGGAAACCGGCACTTCGAAGCAGATTTCTGCGCTGTCGTGTCGTTTGTTGTCGCCTTTTACGTGCGATATCATCTATGATAATATTATGGATCAGAATGTAGATCTATTGACTTGACTCAGTGGAGTAGTAACTGGATAGGCGAGCTGCAGACTGAAGGTTGTCCCGACGGAGCGCGTGTTTTCGATCACCAGTACGTGTTCAGCATCCTTGCGCTGAGCTTGCTCTTGTTCCCATCAAGAACATTTCATGCACAGGATTGTAAGCACGACCGCTACCGATTTCAGCTGCTTTTTCCGCACGCATGTCAGAGGTATCTGGGTGGTAAAGGTTTATCTATAGTATCTTTCTGCTGTTGGTATCTACATTAGCTTGGTTTGGTTTATTAAGGTTTTACGTCCCAAAGCGACTCAGGCTATGAGGGACGCCGTAGTGAAGGGCTCCGGAAATTTCGACCACCTGGGGTTCTTTAACGTGCACTGACATCGCACAGTACACGGGCCTCTAGAATTTCGCCTCCTTCGAAATTCGGCCGCCGCGGCCGGGATCGAACCCGCGTCTTTTGGGCCAGAGCAGAGAGCCGTAACCACTGAGCCACCGCAGCGGTGCGGTATCTACATTATTCATAGGAAAATATGCGCGATTTCATTACATTTTCCACACTTAGCCAAACGCCTACGCAACGCTCTCACACGCCGCGAGAGCTCCTGAATAAAATAACGCGACTTCGGACCTCAGAATTAGTGAAAGCTGGATTAGCTGCTCATATCTATTCAAGCTTTTATAAATTAAGCGGAAGTACGTTTTTATGCACCAGGTTGCATAAACCATGACAAAATTTGTTTTCTGTTGGCGCTGCGACTCAGTTGAGCTCACAGCGGTAATTTGTTGATAAACTGGCGCGGCGACAAGAAAGCCGTTTGTGGAAGGGGGGGCTTTATGGCCGGCAGGAAGGAATAAGAGTGCATGGGAATTGGAACTGCATACTAGCCGCACACCTAATTCTTGATATTGAATAAAAAGTTTCTTCGCGGTGGAGCACCAAGACGGAATTCGATTAAGCACGAGCGCGTTCTAAGCGCCGGCACAATTAACCTGAATGTCAAACTAAATGTCATTAAAACGCGTCAGTGTTATCGCTCTGACAACGTAAATACTTCCTGCAACACAGCCACGCAGCGGAAGTATGCTCGACAATGTTTTTTTAGCCCCCGAAGCGCGGCTATATGCAGGCGCGGCCGCGGAACTGCCGCAGCCCCGCAGTCCCCAAAGAAACGCCCGCACCGCGGCGCGCCAGTCGGTGCAAAATGGCCGCGCCCAGGAGAGGCTCAAAAATCTGGTCTATAAGAGACGCCGTAGTGGAGGGCTTCGGAAATTTCGACCACCTGGGGTTCTTTAACGTGCACTGACATCGCACAGTACACGGGCCTCTAGAATTTCTCCTCCAAAGAAATTCTAGCCGCCGCGGCCGGGATCGAACCCGCGTCTTTTGGGTCAGCAGCCGAGCACCATAACCGCTGAGCCACCGCGGCGGCTAAAAGTAGCGAAAAGCTTTGAACTTTCCGACACTCCTCCTCTCCTGGCGCGCCGCCGGAGAATCGAGCCTCCCATTGGCCGAGGCGCCGTTGTCACGAGTTAGCGCGCGCTTTTTGGCTCCGCAGCAGACGCCGGCGCCATTGCCGGGGCTGGGAGTCGCGCTTCGTTTTCTTTCTGTGCAACAGTTTTGGCGGGAAGCGTTTTTTTCATCTTTGACGGCGTCTACGTGTTGCGGCGATGCCAAGCTTCTGTTGCGCGTATGGATGCAACAACCAAGGAGGCAGTGGCAAAAGATTTTTTGTAATTCCTCCCGGAAAAAGCAACGCGGCTCGCCGAAAGGTTTGGCTGCACACGATCGGCCGGACAAACTTCGATAATGTTGTGGATCCGAGTCTTTGTGAGATAAGTGGTCGTTTTTCTGTTGTCAGTCGTGTTTTTTCGGATGATTTGGTGTGAAGCGCCAGCGGCTGCAGTCTTTCTTCGCACTAAATGCCGTTTGGCGTGATTTTAAATAGACTCGTTCGCTAGCGGGTACGAAAGCCGTGCTGAAGTGCAGGTTCACGGCCGCTCAATGGAGAGCGCAGTGCGCCTCCATTGAGCGGCCGTGGCAGGTTTAACGTTGCTCGCATTGCGCGGCGTGTCGGCTTGGTTTCAGTCGGGATCGTTCGCATGTTGTTTGAGCCCCGCCGTTTACGTTGCTCGCTATGCAGGTCTAGGCTTGATGTTGCGCGCATTGCTTGCCGTATTTGTGTTGCTGCAGCTGGACTCCTAGGCTCACGAACTCGATACTAAAGGGGCGGTACTCGCTGTTTGAGCCTACGCTGCTCATGCTGCTCGCGGTGCAGGTCTAGCTTTCATGTTGCGCGCATCGCTGGACGTATTTGTTTTGTTACAGTTGCACTCATTCGCTCACGAACTCGACACCAAAGGTGTGGTACTTGCTGTTGAAGCTCCTGCTGCTCATGCTGCTTGCGATTAAGGTCTAGCTTTCATGTTGCGCGCATTGCTGAACGTATTTTTCAAGCAGGGTCCTAAACCGAAATCGGGCGTTACTGTGCCTAGGCACTAACGCACCTGTCGCTTGAATACTCGATATCTGCGTGGATAATACTTGAGAATGGATGCGAGGACGTCAATCAAACATAGTTTCAGACATTTTGGGTTTAGGCCGTCGTCGCTGCCGCGAATTCCTGCGAAAATCACGCTGCGTGGGGCTATGTAACGTGGATAGGTGGTGTCAAATGAATCACTAACGCAGGGGCGCGCTCAATGATCCAGACCATTTCCAAAGTTCGACATTGGAAAAGGTCCTCATGGCTTTTGATGCGGAGTGATGACGTGTTAACTGTGTATTCTTTTTTCAGTTATGAAAGGTCATGCTCTATATTTTTTTTCGTGCCTTATCTCCCACGCCACAATCTCAATGCGGCCGCATCGGAGGCAGAAAATGTAACAAAAATCATGCGGCCGCGCGGTCCGCTGCGCGCCAAAGCGCGAGCGACGAGAAAGCCACTCGTCGAGCGATGGTAGTCACTACTGCCGCGAACTCGCTCGCGCGCGCCACTTCCAACGTGTGCTCCGCAGTCAAGGCGATCGAAGAACAAAAAGTTTCTATTGTAACTGATTTTTTAATCTCATTTCATGATGTCATTTCGACCGAAGCCAAGTCAGAAAACGCAACACAAAGTTCATTCGATTCGGGCGCGCGGTTTGCCGGGCGCCAAAAGGCGACGGTTGGGAGCGTCTGCTAAAGGTCTGCTGGCTGCTCCCGGCCTAGGTGCCGCCACCGTCGGCGCCCGGGAGAAGCCGAGAGAAGGAGCGCCAGCATAGGAGGAGGAGGGAGGAGATGTCGCTACTTTTAGTTTATTTAGAGGCTTTAGGGACACGTAGGTCTTAGGGCCCCCACACGGCCCCACTAGACGCCCCTTTTGAGTTGCATGACCTTAAGGCGGCCCTGGCTAAAATGCGCCGAGGTGGGGCACCGGGTCGGGATCGCATAACAGTGAAACTGTTGGCGAACCTCTCCGACTGTGCATATCTCCATTTGCTACAATACATAAATCAGATCTGGGATGGGTGTCCGCTCCAACTCGAATGGAAAACATCCCTTGTAACGTTCATCCCCAAAGCAGGTAAAGCCGTGACTACGGACAACTTGAGACCCATCTCATTAACCTCGTGTGTGGGAAAGCTCATGGAGACGATGGTTCGGGATCGCCTCTCTCCATACATGGAGGGTAAGGGCCTCTTTGCAGACGCTATGTTCGGGTTCCGCCCGCACATGTCTGCACAGGATGTCCTACTCCAACTACACAGGGACATAATACGACCCACAGCCATGCAACAAAACGACAAGGCCATTCTCGCCCTCGATCTTAAGGGGGCGTTTGACAATGTTAAACATGCCACCATACTCTCTAACTTGAACACCACTAACTGCGGGGCGAAGGTCTTCGCCTATGTCAGAGACTTCCTCTCTGCGCGTCAGGCACTCCTCCGGATCGAGGACGAGGAGTACGGCCCGTACTCTATGGGTACACGAGGTACACCACAGGGGGCGGTGTTATCACCGCTCCTTTTCAACATCGCCATGATGCACCTGCCCGGCCGACTGGCTCAGGTAGATGGCATAAAACACGCACTCTACGCAGACGACATTACAATCTGGACCACCGAGGGGAGCCTTGGGGAGATAGAGGACCGCCTTCAGCAGGCCGCCACCATAGTCGAAGCATATGCTGCCGACTGTGGTCTCCAATGTGCTCCCGCCAAATCAGAGCTTCTACACGTCAGGACAAACCACAAGGACAACACGTCTCTACACATATCTCTGTCAGGCGGTCCCATCAGAGAAGTGGCGGAGCTCCGGATCCTGGGTCTGTTCATCAATAACAAACTTAGGCCGGACTCTACTATAGCGAAACTCAAGAGCATAGGTGAACAGGTAGGGCGCATGGTCCGCCGTGTTTCCAACAAGCGGGGTGGTCTGCGGGGCAGGGACGCGCTACGGCTCGCCTATGCCTTCGTGACCAGCCGGATCCTCTACGCCGTGCCGTACCTACGCATCACCAAACAACAAGACGAGCGCATTGACGCCATCATCAGGAAGGCAACAAAGCGAGCACTGGACCTTCCGGTGGCTACCTCCAACGCCAAACTGAAGGCGTTGGGAGTGGTAAACTCCTATCAGGAGTTGCGGGAGGCCCACCTCGTGAACCAATATACGCGGCTATCGCAGACGGTGCCTGGGCGCCGCCTGCTAAACCGCTTACACATCCAACACACATGCATACCAGAGGGGACGGAGAACATCCCGGTGCTGTGGCGCCACATGCTCTTGGTCGCTCCGCTCCCGCGTAACATGGACATGGCTTCACATGAAGGCAGACGACAAGCGCGGGTTCGCACGCTTGAGAGGCAATATGGGTATAAAGAGGGCGTCTATTACGTGGACATCACAGGGCCGTCGCCCGCGGGATTCTTCACGGCTGCCGTAATCCACCGGGGAATGAATGTCGATGGGCTATCTTTTCGGGCCCCAAATTCAACACGAGCGGAGGAAGTCGCAATAGCTCTCGCTGCCGCCGATCCAAAATCGAAAACGGTTATCACAGACTCTCGCCGGGCCTTTGAACATTATCTTGCAGGCGAAATATCACCTCTGGCCTCGCAAATTCTAAGACGCGCTCCCGCCGATCCAACTCGCACAAAAGTGATCTGGGCTCCTGGCCACCAGGGTCTACGAGGCAATGAGGCCGCTGATGCGGCCGCCCGAGCGCTCACACACCGGGCTCCTCATCCTAGCTCTCATGGCTCAGAAGCTCATAAACCGCTTCTGCGGTTCCGCGAAATCCTAATTTATTATTGCGACAGCCACCGTCTCTACCCGGCACCTGCCAAGGGGCTGAGTAAGGCGGAGGAGCGAACTCTGCGGCGCCTGCAGACAGGAACCCTTCTCTGTCCTGCAATAGCAAAACACTTCGATCCGAACACAGATGGGCGCTGCCCGCACTGGGGAGAGATCTGCGATATCTTTCACATGGTGTGGGCATGTACTCAGAATCCTCACCTTCCCCCCTCCCCCACCCCCACCCGAGAGGCATGGGAGACTGCCCTCCTCAACTGCTCCACACTGGAGTCCCAAAGGGCTCTGGTCAAGCGGGCGCGAGACGGGGCCTCGTCATGCGGTGTCCCGGACTAAGGATACCGACCATGCAGCAGGGTTATTATCTTTTTTTTAACCCTCAAACTCTCTTTGATTAAAGTTTTTCACCACCACCACCACCACTGCACTCAAACGTTCATGTCCCGGAGGCTCATGACGCTGGCAGCCCGGCCTACGGCGACGGCTTGCTTGGCCGGGTCCTCGGCGCGCAGTAGGGTCTCCCATGCCTCCCAAGTGGTATAAGGTGCTCCAGGCCCCGCGGGGGAGGATCCGCCGGGCAGAGGAAAAGGATGTGGTCGAGAGTGGCTTTGGGGTGGTGGCAGAGGGTACAGGAGGGGTTTGTTTGGTTTGGTTTGTGGGGTTTAACGTCCCAAAGCGACTAAGGCTATGGGAGACGCCTTAGTGGAGGGCTCCGGAAATTTCGACCACCTGGGGTTCTTTAACGTGCACTGACATCGCACAGTACACGGGCCTCTAGAATTTCTCCTCCAAAGAAATTCTAGCCGCCGCGGCCGGTTGGGTTTGTGTGGACTTCGTGATAGCGCGAGCGTATATAAGGGGGGGGGGGGGGGGGGGGTTGGTGTCGCCTCCAAAGTGTCTGATGGTAATTGTCGAGGGAGGGATGGGGTGGGGGGTAGAGTCGACGCTCGGCTTTGCAGGCCTGCGTCATTGCACTGAATGAGTGGTGGAAAGATATAAAGGAGGGAATGAGAGAAGATGTGTCACTTGGCTGCCACACCACCACCGCTCCTCCACTTGAAGGTCAAATTGTGGTGCCGATGACCTTGGCTTGACTAGGCGAAGAAAGCTTTCGATTTAACAAACGAGGTGACGATGCAGTTGCTAGCGTGCTCGCAGTACGCAAAAGGTCAGGGAGGGGCGTGGCTGACGTGATTAGCGAAGTGGAGAAGCCCTGAGCGCTAACTGAGCCCGGGTTTGGGAATCTTCCAAGCACGTTTTTGGCTTTGTCGAATCACCGGAGTGTTTGGTGCGTTGAACTTAGTAATTTCGCAAGACGTGCATGGTCTTGTTGACAACGTAAAGCGTATTCCGCGAATACTTCGGCAGTATGTATTGTAATATATGTGGTAGATGGTAAATAAAGAAAAGCATTGTAGCCGTTGACTTATACGCTAGCTACCGAAAACAATATCCAGCCCACGACACCACTAGCCGGCGTGTTCTTCGGTAAAATTGTTAGGAGAAACAATGGCATCGCCTTCTGCTGACACACGTACCTGCCGCGCAGTACGTTATAATTGCAATTATAAGGCTGCACTTAATCTGCTTTAATTAATCCCTGATATTTCGCTACAGTGTTTTCCAACCAGCTTCGGTCAGAAAGACGAAGCAGCTGTTCGAAAAATATGCCATTCGACTGCAAACTACGTGGGGTGTACACAGCTAGACCAGCTGACGTGCTCGCATCATGCGATCAAAACAGGTATATATGCTTGCTTTTCGCATACAATAAAGTACTCTATTCTAACCGCACCCACGTGCGACGAAAGAAAGACGCAATTCAACAGACTTAATGAATTCCCCCTAAGCGATTCTGTCATACAATTAAATGCAGTGTCAAGTAAATATGAAGTGATGCGAATGTTACTCAATGAATTCCCCCTAAGCAATTCTGTCATACAATTAAATGTAGTGTCAAGTAAATATTAAGTGACGCGAATGTGGCTTTGTATAACCAACCGTCCCAGGTAGCACCGAACATTAGAATAGTGCTATAAAAATGTTATGTAAGTTGGAGTAATGTTACATATGTTGCATAGTAACTTTACATTAACATTAAAAATTAACATATAACGTTATAAGTTACATAGGAAACGTTACTTTCACATTCTAAACAAACGTTGTTTTAATGTAATCTTCTAAATTTTATTATAATGTTAGAGTCGCAACTATAAAACAGCATTGCAAATATATTTCGAGCACGGATTTCCAGACATTTTTTCACTGTTCTTAGAGTAAAGATGTTTTTCAACTAACAGTACCTTGTAACCACATCTCTTAGATAGTACTCGCTACAAATTACATGAAGAGCCCCATTATTTTGTCACAAAACTTTAGTTATTACCCATTCCCCACTGTCACTCATGGGACATCCCGCAGTAGCGAGTATATAAGCTCGGCGGCATGATAGCAGTTGTTGCTGCGACGCGCGTCTTTCCTTTCCTCTCTCTCCTTCCTCTGATCTTTTAACTCTCCTCTATCTGCACGTGGCAGCGGTGGTGGCTTGGCTCGAGCCAGTAGCAGGCCCGTGCAATTTCCTCTTCATCCTTCTCTCAGTCACAACAACAACAACATCCGTTAATTTGGAGGGGAGTGAATACGAGTTGCTGTGCTGTAGTGTAGTGGAGAAGGTGTCGCTCTTGTTGTTGGTTCTTGCTAAGTGTTGTAAGTTGTGTGCCGTCACCACTGGCAGGCTTGCATGCTTGTGCGGGGCTGCTTCACCATTTTAGAGAATGTTGCATTTATGTTGTTTACATGTTTCATGAATGTTTGGGGAAGGTTATTCGAACGTTTATATGTAACATTACAAAAACATTAGAAAAAAAAAGGACATTGAAATAACATTTGAGCGTAACAAAAATGTAACATTATCGCAATGTTTCGGTGCTACCTGGGCGTATATATTCCACGCACTTTATACCGTGCTAAAAAAAAAAAAAACGCATTCCTTTGTTGCGAGCGCCGGTCAGCGCCCCGTGCGCACCAATGCTCCGGGTGATAATTACGTGCGCTGCTAAATCTCTTTTTTCGCACTTTAGGCATACTATGCTGATGTATCGGCGAATGAGCGTAAAGCTTCCATATTATGAACTCTTAATTAGACGCATACAGCCACCCAAAAGGGCACTGACACTCCCATGGACGTCCATAGTACGTCCAAGAGTGTTTCAATGACCACTGTACAGACAGCGTCGAGACCCATGGCTTTGCGCTTTTGTACAGCGGCCCATAGGCTACTGCGGGATTTATCTACGAGAAACCTACCCTTTTCTGCCACAAGTGCATCCCACAGTGACGCAGCTGCTCAATACACACTGCCTATGCAGCACATAGGCACGATGCAGCCGCGCAGTTTCACCAACAGCTGCGACAGCTGCGGTGACGGGCAGGCGGATACTGTTTTCCCTACCGCACGAAAGTCGCCACTGAGTTGCTTTCGGTAAAAACGGCCGACTTTATAGAACTCTATCAACTCTAGAACTCCATATCAACCCTTTCGGCTCGGTTCGGGTGTCCACCGAGATGTGAGACAATGACTGGGCTATTTTCTTTCCTCAAAAACCAATTTTCCAACAACCGAGTCCAGACATTCTGGAAGGCTCACAGACGCAATTTTGAACCAAGCGCGCTGACCGATGTTGCCATTCAACGTTAATGGTTGCCATTAATGCGCGTCGTTGCGCGCGATGGAGTCCGGATGTCTAGCACGCAGCAAGTTACATCATTAATTAACTATGGTAAAGAGTATCTAATACACCTTGAGTCAACGTAAATTTAACCTACGTAACATGCATTATTCAACCTAACGATAACTTTTGATTAGGCAAACAAACGTTGGTTCTTGTTTGGTTTTCAACAAAATGATGATGTCGCTAGGCTTATTACTGGGAAGTGGGATCACTGAGATCTCAAATACTTTGTCTTGCTCAAATCTCCCTTGCACGTGCCCATGATGAATAAAAAGTAACCGAAGATCTCGAAGCTCCCTGGAACATCACTGAGCGCTTAGATAACGATCACTCTTTAAATGCTCAATCTTTCGCGAATAATTTCTAAAATTAGTAACTGTGTACTAGAGCATCTGTTAGGCTAGGATCTACTGTACTCCAAAAAATCAAAGCCGAAAAGTCGCGGACTGTCAAGTAATGCACCGCGTGCGACTTTATCGATTTCTGCGGTTTACCTCGGTGCCGCTAGGTGGCCAGTGGTCGGCTTTCGAAAATTCATGCAGCAGCGTTTATGACGTGAATTTCTGTCTTTGTGAGTAACCGATTTTGTTTTTCCTTAACTAACGCTCTTTTCGGTCAGATTTTTTCTTTGTACGCCGCGTAGTTTGCGTACCTACGTCCGCGCTACAGTTCCCCGCGTTGTGCCCGGCGCTTGAGCGTGTATTCCACTCCGAAAGAGGAGTCGGCGCCAAGGCACGCTAACCACGTTAGGCCTAACGTTTATGGTGGCGGCAGCGTCGGCGGGAGTTGGATCGTGGTATTTTTATTTTGCTCCCTGACGCGACGTCGTCTTGGTCGAGAAGCCGGTGCTGCCAGCGCGGGCGAGGAACTCTCCTGCTCGTTTACCGACGTCCGTTGCTCGCTTTCTCGAAAACAAATTAAAAGCTACGAAGTGTACTGCGTCTTTCGCATAATAAGCCGACACTTCCGGCCGGCGTCCGTCCATTGAACATGCCTGGCCTCTGGCCTACAGTGCCCTATGGCCGCGCTCTTCGGGAATGCCGGTTTTTTTCTCTCACGCTCCCCATCCCACAACTTTTTTTTCTCTCTCATATTATTCCGGGCCGTGGTGGGTGGGGTCGACGCAGGGATGTCGGCTTGTTCGGATGTTCGGGACTCTCTCCACTTTAAGTGCGCTTCGTTCTGAAGCGTACTGCTCGGCTCGAGCAGTAATAAGGTTACGCCTACGCTGTTTATTGGATTACCTGTGCTTAGGTGCGCATGCGTCGGGTGCCGTTAGCCTTTCGCGCTTTTTTTCGGATCGCTTGGGGGCGTCCGAAACCTTGGCGATCGCGTTTATTTTCTCTCCACGCTCTCGGGTGTTTTTCCTAACGTCTAGAGCGTCAACGCGAATGGAGGCGTCTCGATCGTTACCTCGCTGTTTTCATACCGGCACCTAGCATGTTATTTCACGTTTTTCGTATTTTTGAGTGCGCTGTGCAAGTGTTGTTGAATAACATGTGCTTTTTTTTTCTTTGCTTTTCTAGTAACGCACATTGAGGGCGTCTTTTTGTAAGAATTTTTTTCTATATTCATTTCTTTTGTGTAACTTTTTTGCGGATCAAAAATGCCCATGGCGATTTTGTCTCCCAGATGAGTCTTCTCATGCACAGGCTGATATTGTTCATTAAATGGTGTTGCAGCTTTGCACTTTGAGTTTACCTTTGGAAAAAAGGATGGGTCTGGTGCTTGAGGGAATAAGTCTCAAAAGCTGTGCATTTTGTGCTTTGCCTTGTTCATGCAATTAGTACAAAATTCTACATTCGTTAGCTAGCAGTCACTTTTTATGTACAGGGTGTTCCCTAGTGCACGGCACCATTACAGGCGTCATAAAGCAGACAGCCAAGCGCCATACCGCAAAGGAAACTCTGTTTCCCTGTTGTTCGCAAGGCATTGACTGAAGCAAGTTTTGATTGTGCGGCATGGTGTTCCAAGCCATGTTCAAAGAGCCACCAGTGTGATACGGTTGTGAGAACTTAAACAAAAAAAAAAACTTCTGCTATGACGAATGGATGTCATTGGTAGCATAAAAACTGCTAAGCTGTGTAAACTCGTCGTTGTCAAACACTTTAAAGCCTAACCTTGCGTAGGCGCAAGGCTGAGAATCCTCTCTGTGCATAATTTAAAGAGCAGTACATGAGAAGGCTCACTGGAAGAAATGGCGGACAGGGAGCATTTGTGTGGGCTGTCATGGATGGCAATTGGTTTGTGTGTTTGTGTCTGTGTGTTAATGATCCCTGTGTGGCAACATGCTGAGCAAGGGCACAACAGGTGGCACAGTTTGTTTTCCCATGCCAGGGTTGTGTATTTGTGCTTCCCTCAATTGTTACCTGTACCATGTTGTGGGTGGGGTAGCAAAAAGCCATAGTCACTAGTTTCTGGGATGCGTTTCATGTCTCTCTCATTGCTCCAGGGTCATGTTGAAAGCAAAGCGATGGCTAGGGTCCTTCGGTGTGCCTAGAATGGAAGCCTTACTGTGTGCCGCTGTAAAATTAATGTAGAGCTCATGCTTCGCATGCCTCATAACTTGTGGTTGGCTTTGTCACAGAAAACTTGCTCAAATCTAACATGCTTCATGCACATATAAAGTGATCTGGGAACTTATAAGAAGTAGTGTTCTGCTGTGTGAAATGAAATGTCAAGGAATGGAATGTGTGTGTTTCAATCAATCAATCAGTTTATTCTGCACTGCAAAGACATATTACAGATTCAGGCCTGCCGAAGCCTCATTGGGCTTGTATGGCAGCGCCTAGCAGGTAGCGGCAAGTCGCGTGCGACGCTTTACAACATAAGAGTAGCAGAAAGCAACAGAAAAATAGGAACAGCAAAAAAACGTTCAAACACATCACACTTCACAGTTAACCGGAAAAAACGCTGAATCCACTAAACTACATCAATAACAAATGTATGTCAGGCAATGTAGGCGATGAAAGTCCAGGAATATGACCATGAAAGGAACGACGAGACAAAACAGGAGATAAATTATACAAAAAAAAAAAACGAAGTTAAAAGGTCAGATGAAAGCAGATGAACACAATAGTTTTTTTAGTTTATGATTTGTACTCACAGAAAATGCGCTTGACGGCAACACATTTAGTGACGAAGGAACATAGAATGCACGAGTTCTTTTACCATAGCGAGTAAACAGTTATTGCTAACGCAGCATTTCCTTGCACTGCAGTACACTTTGCACACTGTATGACGTGTTTGATCATTGGAAGTGTAGCTGCTGCATGCTGCCATATCATTCTGGATGCCTGCTTTCCGACTTGTTTGGCAGTCGGCACGAGGTTGAAGAGGCTGCTTGCGTGAAACAAAAGTTTCCTGGGCCACTTGAAGTGCTTTCCTTAAAGAAGCTCTAGCCAGAAACTGGGCATTATACTCGGAGAAGGCTTACTGTGGCTTTGCAGTGGAAGATGTATGTGAGGAGGCAGCATTCTTGAGTGAGCTGTACCCGCGTGCTAGCAAGTCGTCCACGCAGAAGTGCAGGCAGTTTCCTTACCGAGAAAGTTGTCTGGGAGTGTGGTTCTTGAGAACCCATGGGTTCGGCTGCATGGGAGCAAGACAGGCTAGCATACACGAAAATTGTTCTTTTAACGAAAGGAAAGGGTTTAGTAACTGACCCTTGTCGGTAGACACCCAAACTGCTGCATGAGGAAGGGATGAAGAAGGAAGAGAGAAGTGTACTGGAGGATTGTGGAAGAATTTCAGCTACCTGTGGATCAATTCAACAGGAAAATGGCGCAAAAGACGTGGACAAAAGAGACAAACACGACAGGACCAGCGCCAACTTACAACTGAATTTTATTTCGCACCAAACCCGCCTTTATGTAGGCCAACACGCCCTAACATCCGTGTAATCACGCACAGGCAGTAGAAAAGATAACTGTAAGATATTTAGCACATGAAGCGCAATAGCAACCACGTAACATACTATCATGGCTAAACCCCCCCCCCCCCCCCCCCAAAAAAAAAAACAACAAAAGTATAGCAAACAACACTAAAACGGTCATGGCCAAGCAACTCTTCAACACCAAAAACGAAACACACTCATGAGTGATACCAGATGACCAACAAGAAACGTGGAAAAAAGGTGAAGAATGAAGCGTCAAGACCAAAGCAGTGTCAAAGGTAAAAAAAAGGTTGAAATGGATCGATGAAGATTGCAAACCTTAAAAATTGGAAACCAAAAACCAGCAGCCACATGAATGATAACCGATGACCAACCAGAAAAAAGATGGACGCGAAGCTGAGACCAAAGTCGGCGTCAAAGGTATAAAAACGAGAAAAAAAATTGGAAACGAACAACCAGCAGCCATATGAATGATAACCGATGACCAACAAGAAACATGAAAAAGTATGAATGCGGAGCTCAGACCAAGGTCAGCGTCAAAGGTATAAAAAACGAGAACAAAAACCGCGCAAAAAACCGCACATCGTCAAAAAAATCGTCAATAATTGCAACCAATGCCAAAGGAAAGAGCGTGCACAACAAAACAAAACGAAGAGCCTACAGAAAACTTTCTAGAAAAGTGTACTCCTCGTTGCTAAGCGTAATGGATGGCTTGCTGACGCATCTGCTCCCTTCTTTCCTGATGTAAAAGGCTTCGACCACCTCTCTCTCAAATCTGTCCTTCCCACTCCTCAAAAAAATAGTTTTCTCGAACTCCGGACGGCAACCCCTGCAGGCTTTGCAATGATCCACTAGAAAGCTTCCTTCGTTATTCCGCAGATTCCGGCAGTGCTCGCTGGCTCGCTCATTAAAACATCGACCAGTTTGGCCAATGTAGCTGAGCCCGCAACTTAAGGGAATCTGGTAAACAACCCGCGTCCTGCACCGTGTGAACTTGTTTTGATTTTTCACAGTACAAGCCGGTTGTTTTTTCCCGTTAGTCATTGCGCAAAGCTTAGAAAGTTTGCAGGGGGCTGAGAATGCGACCTGAACATTGTCTGCCTGCTACCTTTTTAAGGTTGTGTGAAACCTTGTGGATATACGGTATTACTGCCACACGGTTGCGTGAAACCGGATCTTTGCTTTTAGGACCTTGCTTCAGCTTCTGCAGTATGGCTTCACACACGGAAGTAACCATACAAGAGGGGTATCCTGCTACTTTTAACCGCTGAACTTGAGCACTGAAACTGGACGAGACCATATGGGGGCATGATTTGTTCAAAGACGCTTGCAAGGAGTTCGAAACAATTGCCCGCTTCACAAGCTTCGAATGAGCACTGTCAAAGGGGAGCAAACCTTTCTTTGAACGCGGATTGTACATCCAACACAAGCCATCTTTGCAAAACCGTACCCTAAGGTCCAAGAACTGGAGTTCGCCATTTGTCGGGACCTCCTTAGTAAAACTGAGGCCTTGGCTGTGTTCTGAAAACACGGACATAGTCCTTGCGACCGCAGCGTCTAGCTCATGCTCAGAAGTGTCTTTAAGGATAACTAAGAAATCGTCAGCATACCTATGTACAGAGACTACGTGCGGATCAACAAGGTGGCATCTGATGTCAGCTCCTACAATGGAGAGAAAAATATCACAAAGAGCGGGAGCTACAGACGAGCCAATGCAGATTCCCTTCTTCTGAACAAAGAATTTTCCATCAAACAAAACAGCAGTCGAACTTAGGTAAAATTCTAACAAAGAAATGAAATTGTCAACGCTTACTCCTGCTGCGTTTTGAAAAGGGACTTCGCCGGTGGACTGGATGGTTTCCCTGACAGCCTTTAAAAGTCCTTGATGGGGAACGGAATAAAACAGCTCTTCAATGTCGATGGAAAACCCTGTGTAGTGCTTGGGGGGCAAAGACTCCAGGTGGTTTTGCACCTCGCACGAACTGCGCACAAGAAACGGGTCCTTGCCTACCAGGCGTCCAAGGTGGGTTTGAAGGTAGCTACTGACAAGACGTTGCCACGTCCCCCTTTCCGAAACGATGGTGCGTAGCGGTAAACCAGGCTTGTGGGTCTTCACGGTGAAGAAAACTTCCAGAGACCTTCCTTTTTCTTCCTGGGCCAGCTTTTTTATGCCCTCTAGGTGCATGTCTTCTAGGATCTGAAGAGCCTTAGTTTTTTGCTTCCGCACTTTGAACGGTACCTGCTTGAAGTTCTTATGTATTGCAGCTAAAGCCTTGTCACGAAATAAACCGGACGGCATAACTGCAAAGCCACCCTCCTTGTCAGCCTGCAGCACAACGAGGTCCTTGTCTTTGAGTATGCTTGATATCTTCTGTAGATGCAGTTTTTCTTTTGGAAGACTGCGATTAACGCTCTTCTTCGAGAAGGCAACACCGTCGCTTATGATCCTGTCTTACCGCTGTCTGGTTTACCTGATCCTGTCTGGTTTACCGCTACGCACCATCGTTTCGGAAAGGGGGACGTGGCAACGTCTTGTCAGTAGCTACCTTCAAACCCACCTTGGACGCCTGGTAGGCAAGGACCCGTTTCTTGTGCGCAGTTCGTGCGAGGTGCAAAACCACCTGGAGTCTTTGCCCCCCAAGCACTACACAGGGTTTTCCATCGACATTGAAGAGCTGTTTTATTCCGTTCCCCATCAAGGACTTTTAAAGGCTGTCAGGGAAACCATCCAGTCCACCGGCGAAGTCCCTTTTCAAAACGCAGCAGGAGTAAGCGTTGACAATTTCATTTCTTTGTTAGAATTTTACCTAAGTTCGACTGCTGTTTTGTTTGATGGAAAATTCTTTGTTCAGAAGAAGGGAATCTGCATTGGCTCGTCTGTAGCTCCCGCTCTTTGTGATATTTTTCTCTCCATTGTAGGAGCTGACATCAGATGCCACCTTGTTGATCCGCACGTAGTCTCTGTACATAGGTATGCTGACGATTTCTTAGTTATCCTTAAAGACACTTCTGAGCATGAGCTAGACGCTGCGGTCGCAAGGACTATGTCCGTGTTTTCAGAACACAGCCAAGGCCTCAGTTTTACTAAGGAGGTCCCGACAAATGGCGAACTCCAGTTCTTGGACCTTAGGGTACGGTTTTGCAAAGATGGCTTGTGTTGGATGTACAATCCGCGTTCAAAGAAAGGTTTGCTCCCCTTTGACAGTGCTCATTCGAAGCTTGTGAAGCGGGCAATTGTTTCGAACTCCTTGCAAGCGTCTTTGAACAAATCATGCCCCCATATGGTCTCGTCCAGTTTCAGTGCTCAAGTTCAGCGGTTAAAAGTAGCAGGATACCCCTCTTGTATGGTTACTTCCGTGTGTGAAGCCATACTGCAGAAGCTGAAGCAAGGTCCTAAAAGCAAAGATCCGGTTTCACGCAACCGTGTGGCAGTAATACCGTATATCCACAAGGTTTCACACAACCTTAAAAAGGTAGCAGGCAGACATAATGTTCAGGTCGCATTCTCAGCCCCCTGCAAACTTTCTAAGCTTTGCGCAATGACTAACGGGAAAAAACAACCGGCTTGTACTGTGAAACATCAAAACAAGTTCACACGGTGCAGGACGCGGGTTGTTTACCAGATTCCCTTAAGTTGCGGGCTCAGCTACATTGGCCAAACTGGTCGATGTTTTAATGAGCGAGCCAGCGAGCACTGCCGGAATCTGCGGAATAACGAAGGAAGCTTTCTAGTGGATCATTGCAAAGCCTGCAGGGGTTGCCGTCCGGAGTTCGAGAAAACTATTTTTTTGAGGAGTGGGAAGGACAGATTTGAGAGAGAGGTGGTCGAAGCCTTTTACATCAGGAAAGAAGGGAGCAGATGCGTCAGCAAGCCATCCATTACGCTTAGCAACGAGGAGTACACTTTTCTAGAAAGTTTTCTGTAGGCTCTTCGTTTTGTTTTGTTGTGCACGCTCTTTCCTTTGGCATTGGTTGCAATTATTGACGATTTTTTTGACGATGTGCGGTTTTTTGCGCGGTTTTTGTTCTCGTTTTTTACACCTTTGACGCTGACCTTGGTCTGAGCTCCGCATTCATACTTTTTCATGTTTCTTGTTGGTCATCGGTTATCATTCATATGGCTGCTGGTTGTTCGTTTCCAATTTTTTTCTCGTTTTTATACCTTTGACGCCGACTTTGGTCTCAGCTTCGCGTCCATCTTTTTTCTGGTTGTTCATCAGTTATCATTCATGTGGCTGCTGGTTTTTGGTTTCCAATTTTTAAGGTTTGCAATCTTCATCGATCCATTTCAACCTTTTTTTTTTTACCTTTGACACTGCTTTGGTCTTGACGCTTCATTCTTCACCTTTTTTCCACGTTTCTTGTTGGTCATCTGGTATCACTCATGAGTGTGTTTCGTTTTTGGTGTTGAAGAGTTGCTTGGCCATGACCGTTTTAGTGTTGTTTGCTATACTTTTGTTGGTTTTTTTTTTTTTGGGGGGGGGGGGGGGGGTTTAGCCATGATAGTATGTTACGTGGTTGCTATTGCGCTTCATGTGCTAAATATCTTACAGTTATCTTTTCTACTGCCTGTGCGTGATTACACGGATGTTAGGGCGTGTTGGCCTACATAAAGGCGGGTTTGGTGCGAAATAAAATTCAGTTGTAAGTTGGCGCTGGTCCTGTCGTGTTTGTCTCTTTTGTCCACGTCTTTTGCGCCATTTTCCTGTTGAATCATGAACCAACTAGCCCAAACTAGAGTTCTTCCTGTGGATCAAAGCTGTGCTCTTTTCAGGGAAATCCAGCTATGGAGAAAGGTCGCTGTTAGGAATAGCATAGTTTCGTTTATTGGTTTATTGGGGTTTAAAGGTGCACTGAAGAGGAATCTGAACTCGTCTTTTTGCCGCGGGAACTCAATCTGCACGTTCCGCGCATTCTTAGAAACTGCGACTTAAAGAGACTTAAAAGCCTCCCCATAGTTTGTTCCCTCGTTCTTGGTAAAAGTGTGTGCTGTTGATGCTGTTGTGCACGAAAGGTTTGGTACTAGTACCTAACACAGCATACGAATTGTGAAGCAGGAATAGTTACGCTCGTATTTCTAATTGCAAATGATAATTGTTTTGAGTAATGTAGTTTAGCTTATTCAGATGTATTCAGCATGGATGCCTTAAGGGTGTGCAGAAGGAACTGGTCTCCAGTTAATGCAGGCACTGTAGAGCCAGTGTTTTTCGTAAGGTTTGTTGCATGCTAGAATGGTTCTGCGTAATGTAGCTGCAATAGTGGAAAGTGAACCGCCACTTTTTTAAAATTGCGGTTGGGCTAACGGCAAGCTGGCTGAATTGGAAGTAGGAGGCACCGAGCTTTCATTGTGAGCATGAAATCCGCGGCTTTGGGGTTTGTAGCAAAGATCAGTTGATAGCGAATGATTTTAGACCTTCAAATTGCTATTCTTTTGGCTTCTCTGTTACTGTAGCACTGATTAGGGGGCACATTGCTTGAACATCTATTTATAGAGAATAGCATTTCCCCTCAACAATGATACAGTCAGCATGTTGAGGGGGATGCAAGTCGGCTCTGACCTTGGCATGCACCAGAGGCTTAATCATATTGAGTGCATATTGGTCATGAAACATGCAATGCGTTAACCTCTTCTAGCCTGAAATTAGTGAACCACGTGACAAAAACAGTCTGGACTTTACCTGGTTCTGAAAATGTAGTATGTTGGACAAACATCAAAGAATGTTATACTCAAATTGTTTCTTTAGGAATGGAGTTGTGGCTATTCTGCGAAAACGTGCCACAACAAGTTCTTGGAAGGATTTTTCTCTTTTGCAACATTGCACGTGTTTTCGAGCAGTGGCAATTTGTGCAGATAACAGCCAGCTATTGCAGCCCAGCACTTTGTGAGCAAAGCTATTGGCAGTGCAGCATTCATGAAAGTGCTGATGGCACCACTTTCTTTGCTGATTTGCCAGCTTTTTGAGGACCCTGGCTACCTATTATAATCACTTTTGCGGCATCTAATCACTGTCAAGGATTTACAACAGCTGACTAGAAGAGGTTGAATGCTTAAGGGGACCCTGAATTGATTTCGATGGGCACATTCTAGTGCAACAGATCTGTAGAGGTGGTCAAATTTGGAAACTGTGCGTAGACTGTGTAATTTAGAAATGATTTTTAAAAATGGCTGCTCGCAGTACACTCCTCGCAGTACCTCGCGACCGGTTAGGGTGACACCTCACTGAAGGCGCGTTCCCTACCCCGATGATGTCAGTGGGGTTGGAGATGCACTGTCAGGGAGGCTCACCTTGTCTCCCCAATGACGTCATTATGTTAGGGGACACACCATCAGTGAGCTGTCGCCCTAACCGGTTGCGAGGTACTGCGAGCAGCAATTTTTAAAAACTATTTCTAAGTTATAGTGTCTACACAGAGCTTTCCAATTAGGCTCAAGGATCAACAATGACAACCTCTACAGATCTGGACTGCACTAGAATTTGCCCATTGAAATCATTTCAGGGTCCCTTTAACTCTAAATTGAGACATGTATACAGTTAAGACTGTGTGTATGCTCGTGTAGAGAAGATAGGTCAAAACATGATGTTGGTTTCTATGCTGGAGTGTTAATGTCGGATCAGCTTGCTTCTGCTAGCTGCTTAAATATATTGGCCCGTTAAGGTCACACTAGAGCTTTATGTGGCCATGCAATCACAACCTGGTGATAGCACAATGAACTATGCACTTTGCTTTAGAAATGAAGGCTAGCTGTTATAAAGAGTGATCAGCTATTCATTAATTACTTGAATGATTGAGGTTTATAGACATTAATTCCTAGTCAGTTGCAAGCGCATTTATTGTTGTTATGGTGAGAAGGGGTGACATCCATGATTCCCAAGGGTCAGCAACCGGAGTTTGAATATCAACTGCCTCAACTTGTCGACGCTGGTTAGATACAGGGTTTAATTTTAGTTTATGGATTAGCCTGCAGTCGAAAGAGATGCGGTCAATATGTTGAAATGGAGTGAATGGATTCAAACAGAACGCATATTTCTACTTAAGGTTTTTCTTTGCAGAAAAGCTTTACTTGGGGGGAATGCTGCTTCATTAGAAGTTTGTCTTGAGAATTTTCGCAACATGGAAATCATTTGTTGCAGTTTTAGTGCCTCAAGTTATGTGCTTCGTTGTTACAGATCAACTGAAAACAGTAATTATGGTTTGCTGTTTGGTTACTAGCAGGTCTCCTCATCTCTCCTGCCTTGGGTGTCATTTTTGTTAGCACTGTGGACTGAAACACTGTCATACCAGCTGGCATTTCAGGTTTCTATGTGTTTGTTGCTGTCAGGACTCGTGTGGGAAGGAAATTTGCTAATAACCGATTGGCAGATATGCCTTTCTAGTTGGTGCTGGTGCGATGCCCTTCTGGTGTGACACTTTTTCTAGTTGCGGTGTTGCCTGTCATGTGTCCTCGCGTTTTGCCGAGGCATGACAGGAACCTTGATGCGTCCATGACAGCCCTGCTCTCTGTGCCGCCTGTTTTTTTCTTGCAGTCTCTGTGCCCATCGCTTATAGATGCTTTGATGTGATGGCAAAAGGCTGTGCAAGGAAGCACCTGTTAACCAACCCCCTTCCCTCCCACCTTTTTTGCTCTTTTGCAGCCAGTGTTTTTTTTACCCGTTTTTTTTTTCTTCGTAATTTTTTTTGTTCTTTTTCTCGCTATTTTTTTTTTACCGGCTTGGATCCGTCGTCTTTTACCGTCATCGCTGCTGCTCCTTGTTGCTGACGTTGGGGGCCCTCCTGTCTTCCTGGCCGGTTCGCCGACTCTGCTGCCTGGTCGACCCATCGGTTGCAGTGCTGCGAAGGAAGTGCCTTTTTTTTTTTCTCCTCGCTTCGAGGCCAAGCTGACAGTCACCACCACCCCTGAGCTCCTGGCAAGGCAGGGCAAGCGATACCGAACCGGAACAGCGAGGGCCTGACCCAGCGGGCACACTGGAACAAGACGAAACCATGGAAGGCGACGGAGGCAACAGCCAGACCAACCTGATAATCAACTACCTTCCCCAGAGCCTGACGGACGAGGAGTTCCGCAGCCTTTTCACCAGCATCGGTCCCATAAAGTCGTCCAAGATTGTGCGCCACAAGGCAACCGGCTACAGCTATGGCTTTGGCTTTGTCGACTACCAAGGAGCTGGCGATGCAGCGCGGGCTGTTGAGACGCTCAACGGCCTGCAGCTGCAAAACAAAAAGATCAAGGTGGCATACGCGCGGCCCGGTGGCGAGACCATCAAACACGCCAACCTCTACATCCGTGGCATCCCCAAGCACTTCCCAGCAGACCAGGCGGAGAAGCTGTTTGCTGATTTTGGCCGGCTGATCCAGTTCAGGGTGCTGAAGGATGACTCGGGCGCCACCAACAAGGGGGTGGCTTTCGCGCTTTACGACCTCCGCGAGAATGCCGAAGCCGCCATGGCAGCGCTGACGGGCCAAACGTTGCCCGGTGCCACCGAGCCGCTCCTGATCAAGTTTGCCGAGGACAATTCCAAGAAGCTGCGGCCACCCGGAGGCCGGGGTGCCCAGGGTCAGCTCATCGGACCCCCTGGTGCTGGTGGTGGGCCCATGCGTGGCGCTCAAGGTCGCTACCGGTACAACCCACTGACGGGCTCCTACCAGTATCCAATGGGTGGCATGGCTCCGGCTCCAACTGCAGCTGACGCTGGCGGGCACGTGCTCTTTGTCTACAACATTGGGACCGATACAGACGAGAAGTCGCTCTGGCAACTTTTTGCCCAATACGGCACTGTGACCAAGGTGAACATCATCCGCGACACGGCCACAGGCCTGTCCAAGGGCTTTGGCTTTGTCACCATGGCCAACTATCAGGACTGCGTGTGGGCTATTGAGGCCCTGAACGGGTTCCGCTATGCGGGTCGGCCTTTGCAAGTCTCCTTCAAGCAGCCAAAGTAAACAGGTTCTGGCTGGGAATGTTGCTAGGTGGTTGCGAGAGGTCCTAACCAGAGTGCAGCACTTAGCTTGTGAAGCTTTGAAGACCTTGCAACAGCTGATGTGTTGCTGAGGGTGATACATGCCGGTAACGTGGGGAAGCTCTGGGCAGCACTCTAGTTACGCTTCTCGCAACTCACTTACGCTTCTCGCATTGCGTGAGCGCTCCTGGTGACTGTCTTCGGCACAGTTAAAGCTCCCCCCTCGTTCTTTTTTTTCCCCTCACCACTTTTGATTTGTTTTTCCGAGAACCGCTCCGGATTGGCTACACGCTGCCACATGTCGCCTGTGTGCTAAGAAGAAAACGGCGGGCCGCCACTAGGGGCTGGTAGCGTTTTGAGGGGTGGGGCTTGATGTGCTTTATATATATATTTTTGTCCTTCGAATCATGTATTGGACATATGCCGGACCTACCACCCCTGTTTGTCTTGCTCAAGAAACAGTAGATTGGTAATGGAGCTGACAAGACTGTTGAACAGCTGGGGGGAGCGGAAGAGTTCAGGCATTCATCGCTCGTCCCCAATATTTTTCTTTTTTCTTTTTTTATAAGTATGTGTGGGCATTTTTTCTTGCTTTGTCATGTGTGAATGTGCTGATGTAGTGAGAAGGGTGTGCTCTTTTTCTTGTATTTCATTTTTCTGAGCGAATTGTCAAGTTGTTTTTTTTTCCCTCTCTTGTTTAGTTTTCCTGGGTTCAGGTTGGCAGTTTCCTCCAGGTTGCTGTGTCACCATTGTGTTGTAAACTGTCATCTTTGTTATGATTGTTACAAATGTCAAAGACAATTATGGATTGAGCATGGTGACTGTGCAAGCTACTCTTGCAACTTTCTGTGGCTTGTGTAGATTTTTTCTTTCTTTTTGTCATTTGCATGGCCTATTATCTTGGTCAGAAGAGGCACATCTAAGGGTTTGCCTGAACGTACATCATGTATCCTGTATTTCACATCAACTGATAATGCTCCTCTGCCACATTGTCCTGGGTAAGCAGGAGGATCATGAAATAAAAGGCCCCCTCATCAGCTGGCTTCACTGTTACATACAGCATTGAAGCCTTGCTAGAGCCTGTGCTCTCCTCCAAATGCATTGTCTGCCTGTTGCGTAGTGGTCCAGAACTGTGCTCCGAGTATTACATTGTGATAACGAAAGCATTGAGAGTGCCGTCTGCTTGGTAAATGTAGCTACGCAGTTTCACTTAAGTTGTGGTACCCTATGCATATCCACAAAATTCACTACTTCAGAGGTAGTTGTGCAAAGGAACTCCAGTTTCAATTGTTTGGTTTGGTTTGGTTTATGGGGTTTAACGTCCCAAAGCGACTAAGGCTATGAGAGACGCTGTAGTGGAGGGCTCCGGAAATTTCGACCACCTGGGGTTCTTTAACGTGCACTGACATCGCACAGTAAACGGGCCTCTAGAATTTCTCCTGCAAAGAAATTCCAGCCGCCGCGGCCGGGATCGAACCCGTGTCTTCCGGGTCAGCAGCCGAGCACCATAGCCACTGAGCCACCGCGGCGGCTAGTTTCAATTGTGTTGGCATCATATGTTGTCACAGAAAACGTCTCTGTTCCTGTTTTGCCTGGCTTGGCTGGGCCAGAACAGTTGTATAGACTGGGATTAGGTGTTCTTGAGGATGTCCTCTCTGTGGACATGGGCTTCAGGTAAACCAGATGGTGGATATGGGTGGAAGGTGAAAATTTAGGTATATCTCGGTAAGGGATAGACTGAATGTTATGAAGTAAAACCAACACGAAATGTGTGGCTGGTTTGGCTTTGCGGTATAACACGTATTTAAGACTGGTTATAACTAGGGATGTCCGTTGCCAAGAAAGCGCTACATTTTTTAGCTACTTATGCGTTCCTTCAGGCGGTCTACAAATTTCTGGCTCAAGGTTTCTGGTTTGAGGTGACTGCTATGTGCAGCCATTTGACTTAAAAAATACGGAGAAAATTGTGGACCATGTGGCTGAACTGACCCTACTAAGCAGAGGAATGTACTGTTGTAGTAGAGAACAGTTTTGGTACTAATGCAAGGGGCAATGTACGTGTTGGGGACAGCAAACAGGGAATTGTGCTGTACACTACTGTATTGCAGGGCGAGCTAACGGAATGAAATCTTTCTTGGTGTACAGGTGCAGGAAGCCCACAGTTTAAAGTTGTATAGATACCAAATTTTTGCTTGCATGTTTTCTCTCAAACAATGCGTGAAACGTCATACATGGATCGCACCATGGTTTTCGCCTACGACCGCTAAGTAATTTATAATTTAATTTCTTGATGTTTTTTCTGTTTTGTTTTCATTAGCGAAACGATGGTATGATGTGTAGTTGGTGCTTAGGTCACTTGAGGCATGCCAAAAACGTCAATATTGCTGTGTGATGTCGATGTACAGGGTTGGTCAAAAGTTCCCAGGCCACATGGTCCGCTTTTCTTCGATATATCCTGGCACTTAAGATTCCGATAAAGCTATCAAGGTTCTCAGATGGTAGAACGATCCTTCTATTCTCTACAGATATTTTGAGCTTCGAGGGTATCTCAACTGCCCGACAATGCTGGTCAAAAGCAAACCCTGTGGCCTTGGAACTTTTGACTGACCCTGTACGGGTGGTCGAAATTTCCCGAGCCCTACACTACAGCGTCCCTCATAGTGCGAGTCGCTTTGGTATGTTAAACCCTCATAGAACTAAAACTAAACTGCTGATACGTCATTTTTAATTGCTGCTCTTGAAGCAACCTAGCTTAAGTGTTGTAGTGAATTAACACTACGTACCAGTGACTATATTTCGTTTTTTTTTGTGTGGCATGTGGGACCTAAACACTACACATTATAGCCATCGTTGGGTTGGCAAAACAAAAAGTATCGAGAAGAAATTCAGTTATAAATTTAGTGCTTGTAGTAGAATACCATGTGGTGAATAATGTGTTTTAATGGCTAACTCATTTTAAAGAAGAAAATTTGCCATTAAAATTAGTGTCTGGTCCTTTAGATGGACACAAGGTCAACATCAGATTTGGTTCTGGGTAAAAAATTCTGTGGCTGTTGCTATATTGATACTTGGAATTAAAAGGCAGATTTGTTGCTAGAAAAGTATTCCCGCCACACTGTTCAAACTCTTAACGACATCGGAAAGGACTACGTGATCGCTGTTTTGAAGTGAATGGAAGTGAAACCTTTTTAATTTATGCAGGTTCCTACAGCGCCCTTCTGGGCATTCGTATCGGGGAAGTTGTAAAACATGGGGCTATGGAAATGTTCAAAAAATGATGCAACACTGCAGTGATAACACAGTGATCGTCAGAATACAGCACACAGTAGGATACAACTAATCATCTTTAAAGCGCTAGCTGGATGCCAGTCTCTTGCATACAAATGTTAGAACGGCACTCGGACTGACTTTAAACCAGTAGTTTTGTACCAGTGGCAAAAAGACCACAAATGTGGTACGTATTCATACCACAGTCGTATCGACATATCGAAAAACGAATTTATAGCTTCAAGAAGTGTAAAACACCTGACTGATGGAAAAGTCTGGAAAGGTCAATTTTTCAAGTTGTTTTTTCGCGCTGTAATGAGCCTCTGAACTGTACAGCCTGCGGACACCTGTCAAGCTTTAAGATACGTGGCGTGGCGGCAGTGATGTGTGCTGCATGCGTTGGCAGTGGCAACGTTGTTCCAGAAACGCGGCACTGCAGCAATCGACCGTCGGCGTTCATTGGCGTTGGTGTTTCAGACTACCATGAATTTAAGGATAGGAAATGCGCATAACTGGTTCCCTGGGTCAGTGCACGCCTGAATCGGATTTTAGGTAAGTTAGGTGGTGAGAGAGAGATGTGGGCTGCATGCCTTTGCTTTCGAAGCTCCCGCTCCATCGGTTTTGCAGCTTAGACTAAGGTGTCCACCCTACAAAGATAGAAGCGGGCAGAGTAAACTCGCTAATAAGACATGCCTACAACTCGGCCCTAAATCTCCGACATGGGAGCTCAAACATGATGGATGGATGGAAAAACTTTATTTTCGTCAGAGAGCATGTGTGGACGATTCCGTGTTAGATGGTCATCAACCCATGGCTGACGGCGACCTGGGTGGCCCACTCCACGGCCCTGGTCTGGACGACCGGGTCTGTGCTGGCCAACACGGCCTCCCACTGCTCGAGGGAAGGATCACGCATAATGTCCGCCGGTGGCGGTCCTATGCTGCAGCTCCATAATACGTGGTCATAGGTTGCCAATTCGTGACACCATTTGCACTCCGGCTGAATGTCCGGGTAGATTTTGCTCAACACGTATGGGTTGAAGAAACATCTAGTCTGCAATCGTCGCCAGACGCATTCCTGCGCCTTCACCAATTGCTTGTCCGGGGGTGGGTAAATCCTCTGCTCAAGTCTGAAATGATTAGTAATGTCATGAAAGGATACCAGCCCAACTCTCGTGGACCTTCCCGGGACGTCCGGCTCGCCTACTCGGCTGACGAAACCTCGAGCATTCATGTGAGCCGTCTCGTTCCCAGGGTTCCCAGAGTGTGCGGGTACCCAGACAATTTCCGCCTCCGTAATCCCTCGCTCTGTGGCCCGATTCAGCAACCGCGCCGCTGTGACAGATATTCTGCCCCTCGCCAAATTTCGGATGGCTGTTTTTGAATCGCTGAAGATCAGGTCAGCATTACTACTAGTTATAGCTAGTGCTATCGCCGCTTCCTCTGCAGTTTCTGGGGAGCGGGTTTTGACTGAAACACTCTTCCGCATGGGGGACCACAACACTACAAGAACTGACTGAAGCCCTCCGCACAGCACAGTTGGACAGGCTATCCCCTACAAACACGGGCAGACACATTCTAGCCGCATTAAACATTGAACCAATGGGTGCCCCCTGCGGACAACACCCACAGCATTCCTAAACAAATGAAGGAAAAGCTAATCGTCCGCCCACTACCCAAGAACGTACACCCAACCCACAACCGAGAAAGACGCGAAGCACGCGCTAAAGCCCTGTATAAAAAACGCGGACAACGAAGACGCAGTCTACGTAGACGCGGTGGAATCCATGCGACCCAGCGTACGCCCTAAGCGTGGTGTCACACGACCTCAAACAAGGCTTCGGGCTCGATAAGGGCAACCACTTCCCTCGAAGCGGAAAAGGCGGCCATAGCATCTTCCACTGCCACACACATAATGAGCGACTCCAAAACCGCAGTCAGGAATTTTGCAAAAGGACAGATCCATTCTGCCGCCTACAAAATTCTCCAATCAAGCCCCCACGACCCCAGACCAATTCAGTTAGTTTGGGTGCCAGACCATGCAGGCAACCCCGGAAACGAGGAGGCGCACTCTATTTCTCGAGCGTACGTCAACCGAGCAGGCCAAACAGTCGACAGGGATTGCGCGCGCCACAGACTAATCGCCTACAATGAAATCGCACTACACTATAGTGAGGAAAGGCTAACGTATCCGTCACCACACCACCCTCACGAAGGAACAGACTATATGGAGGCAACTCCAGTCCAGAACGTTTCCTTCACCGGCGTATCTGGCACTAATATACCCGGGTCAATACAAGCCCGAATGCTCTCTTCCAGAACGTTTCCTTCACCCGCATCTGGCACAAATACACCCGTGTCAATACAAGTCCGAGTACTCTCTTTTGTGGGGCTCCGAGAAAACTTGGAACACACACTCTTCATATGCCGAGAACTCCAACCACCATCTCGCTGGAACCTCACAGACCTAGAAGGTTCGGAGATCGCGGTCTCTAGCTCAGAGCCGGCCTCACAGAAGAGGCTGGTGGAACGGGCGGAGAAGGTCGCCAGAAGTCATGGACTGATGGCCGCCAACCGGGATTAGGAACCAAGCCAACCAAACCTCTCCTAACGCCTTCCTTTGCTTGGTTCATCAATAAAGTTTTTGCCTACCTATTCCTACCCACGGGGCCAGTAATGCGCCTTTCCTTTGCTTTCGAAGCTGCCGCTCTTCATCGGACTAATGTGTCCACTGTCCCAGGGAGCCGGTTATGCGCCTTTCCTTGCTTTCGAAGCTCAAGGTCATTTGAAGGTGAAACTTAGGGTTACCGCGAAACTGGCTTTACTTAGCGTAGTGAAGGAGGAGGAGGTAAATTTTTTAAAGAGGAGGTCTTAGCCGCGGGTTGGGGTGATGTTCCCCTCCTCGCGGTGGGCCTAGGCCAGACGCCAGGGGGCCGACCGATGACGTACAGTGCCATAGCATTAGAGATCCCTCCCGCGCAAATACTTATCTGTCGCCTAGATTCTGCCTACATGCCCATATGTGCAGAATTGGTCACTCTCTACACCCATAGATAGCAGGGTGTCTTCTAACCACTGCTGGTGCAACGTTAAAGACCCCCAGGTGGTCGAAATTATTCTGTCACACACGAAGTGTCAACCGATGCCTTTTGAGGAATCGTAACAGGCGAACGCGTCGAATGGGCAGCTAATGTTCGCGGGAGGGCAAATTCGCTCATCCTCGCTATTCCCACAGTCGTCATTGCTGCCGCACACCAGCTCCGCGGATTTGCACCTTCCATTCTTGCAGCGGAACTTGAAGCACATAAAAATTAAGTTCGAACTGTTCGTCCAACCAATCAAAAAGGGTGCGGCCAATTTGGTTGCCACCTCATGTGCACTGCCGAAAATCGCCGCAACGTTTCATCACAGTTGAGTTCCCCTCTTAATCTTGTAGAGGGAAATTGCGTTGATGATGATGATTGAAGGATGCTTGACGTCTTGCAGATTCGACGTTGCTCACACCTTAAAAAACAGCAGTTGCTAACACTGGGCCGCGGTCCGCGGCGTTTTGTATTACTCCGCTGGCAAATCGGAACAGAAAACGAAGTCAGCTGTTTAATATCTGACTATATCAAACAAGCCAGGTATCAAAACTCTAGAGCTTATCATATTTTCCTTGCGACAGGCTTCGTATTTAGGAGAAAAGTTTCAACAATGGACTACTTTTTCGTCGTGGAGGAATTCTGTGCGCGGAGGCTGAATGTGGGCGGAGCTTCACTGCAGCTGGAGAGGCTTATTTTTATTATTAGCAATTAATAAAACAAAGAAAGACACAAGCAAGGAGAAAACTTATTCACATTTGACTCACTCGTAGGTTTACGTGACGTAACCAGCCCTCGGACTTGCCGAAACAGCTAGGTTTAAACCCTGTGTCCCCGCCCTCAGTGGGGACAGTAACCAATCAGTAACTCCACAAACATCCACCCAATAAATCATTGGGGGAAGGAAAACATCACCAATCAACTATTGGGAAAGGACAACACAGCCAATCAATGATTGGGGAAAGAAGGTAACCCATCTCGACAAACACGGTACAAATATGTACACTTTCTGCCATTACGATTTCGGAGAATTCTGCTTTTCACCCACGAGCTTCTCGAACATTCTCACTTTCCCACAGTGCAGGTTGTTTCCCCCTCTGGTAAACCCAGGTTCGAGGAAAGTCACCTCAAGGCCCATCTGTTCAGTACCGTCACTAACAAACTGTCTTCATGCTTGCAGCTGGCGTGTCAATGTCCTGTTGACCGCGCCATGCAATGTGACGCGGATCCGCCTTGCCGCAAGAACGTGCACAGTGGGATGCGACCTGACGTGCACGTTCCCGGAGGGGGTTTGTTCGTCACATGTATTCTCGGAATCTTTTGCTGCCCGGCTCCCCCTATCCTGCTGGGTAGCGAGTGTGACTCACCCCTTTCTCTGCAGTTGTGCGGAAGGCAGAAAAGAAAACAAAATAAAACTCAGCGGACATTCCTTTAGCGCAAATCTGGACGCGGCAAGCAGTGCACAGAACCGCGAACTTCACTATCACCATCGTCACGAAACAATCATTTCTAGCGCAAATTAAAACATAAAATATTAAGGCTATAGCCTTTAATACCTCATCGTTGTCGACAGAAGGTTGTCAGCAGAGGTTCAACGCTTTTCGGTTGGTCGAAATGGTTATGACGTCAGAGGGCGCGGATCAGAGTAATGAGAAAATAGAAAAAAAATACGAGTGAAAAAAGACAGAACAAATAAAATGTAAAAAGCAAGAAATTAAAGAAGAAAATAAAAACTAATTAAAATTAACAAAATTAAAAAGTTACAGAATTAAAAAACTAAAAAACAACAATAATAAATAAATAAGTTACAAAAGAAATTAAAGAAAAAATTAAAAATAAAAGTCCATGCCAAACAGTCCGCAAGGAAAGGCTTTCGCCTTGCAGCACTTTGGAGAGCCAAAGTGCCCCTTGAATGTTTTACGCTTTACTGTAACAAACGTACCAGATGCATGAGAATTATTTCGCGTACAATGTCTGCTTATGAAGAACCTTTTAGTAAAGCAGTAATAAAAGCTTTAAAAGTAACCGTTTTGCTTCACAGCCAGCTTAAGCTAGCTCTGTCATTCATTTTCTAATAGCGTGAGATAAACGCCAGGCCGCTTAGTCCCCCCCCGTGTAGTATCGAATCAGGTGTACTGCTTTTAGAGGAAACCCTTATGTTATGACACGTGTTCCTGACAATGTTCATGAAGTCAGCGCTACGCTCTCTAATGAGACACCAGCCAAATCGCAACTTGCACACGTCAAGAATGTCCTCGATAATGCGTTGCTCATTATAGTCGCTCTAGTCTTAACTGGGATATCAGCGACGTCAGACGATGCGTAATGTCCTTTCCTCAAATTCATTTCATTCATTACGGCCCCTCTTTCTGTTTCTTCTTTCACTCCCACTTCCTCCCTTATATGGGTGTCCACTGCAGCTACGGGCGAGAGAAACAACTTTATTGCCATAGATTGGCGGGATTTAGGGCAGGTGGGCTTGGTGTGGCCCCCAGGTGGGGGCGACTTCCTGGGCCACGGGCATACGGCCGAGGTGCGACCACGCTCGGCGAGGCGCAGTGGCTGGCTTCGAAAAACGTAGCGCGAAAAACAAGACACAGGTAAGGTGAAGACAGGACACGAGCGCTCGTGTCCTGTCTTCACCTTACCTGTGTCTTGTTTTTCGCGCTACGTTTTTCGAAGATGCAATTGCTCCGACTAGCCCAGTTTAGCTTACTTGTGCAGTGGCTGGCGCAGTGAAGCTGTCGCTTCAAAAAGGGGAACGCGCGCCGTTACTTGCACGCACGGCACCCTGCAACAACTACGACGAGCGTCACGTGTAGCCAGGTTTAAACAGAGGCACAGCGGCTTCGTCTTTGACTCTAGGGAGGCAAATAGCCAATCCAAATAGACGGGCACATGACCTAAAGAGAGAAGGGAAAAACTACAAACCATTGCTTCGCGCCTTGCTTTTGTTCGGCCGGGCGACGCGCTTTCCCTTTTCTCCGCTGACTGAGGGAACGTGAGGGAAACCCCTACCCAAGAACGTGCACCCCGCGTGGCGTACGTGGACGTGCACTTGTCGCGGTGAACGGGAACGGCGCCCCGTTGGCGGCCGCGTCGGTAGAAACCGTCGGTAGACAAGCATACTTAATTAACACCTTAGAAGCCATTCAAAACCGAGCAGCCCGTTTTATATCCTCAAATTACAATAGACACAGCAGTATTACCAGTATTAAATCTTCACTTAACATCCAGCCACTAGAGCTCCGACGGAAAATCGCACGACTCTGCCTCTTTCATAAATTATATTACAATTTTCCTGATCTTCGTGACACATTATTACTAGCTCCCATCAGAACATCGCGCCGCCTGTTTAACCTCCTCAGCATTCTACGCATACATGGATCGACCTTGGCATTTAATAAATCTTTTCTTCCAACTGCAATAGAAAATTGGAACCTGCCACCCGACTACATTGTTAACGAGCGCGACGCTACTAAATTTCGACAGGCATTAATTAATCACTGTACTGAATAAAAGATACTTCTTAAACTTCACCCAGTTACACTTATTCTTTTTCTTGTTGTCGTTGTTGTTACCGCCTAATTCAGCCTTGCGCCCTTCATTATTTACCAACGTTGTATTGTGATGTATCGTTTTTCATTTTATTGCATTACATTATGTTTTGTTGTATTAACGTATTATTCTCAGTTGCATTTGCTTTGTCCCCCCCCCCCCCTTATGTAATGCCTCAACAGAGGCCTTTAAGGGCAAAATAAATGATGATGAAACCACCTCCTCCGAAACGGCGGAGGAAGCGGCAACGGCCTTAGCTATAGCGGACACGCTTGCTGATATTAAGGCGGAAGCCTTTAATGCCTCATACTGTCGTTAGCAGACGCGTCGGCAGCCGTGTCGACAGACGCGTCGGCAGAAGTGTCGACAGACGCGTCGGCAGCCGTGTCGACAGACGCGTTGGCAGATTCGTCCGCCTTTCGGTGTCGCTGCTTAAAAGGCTCAAAAGGCGCATCTAGTGAATGCATGGGCTTCATAACTAAAATAAAAGTAGTAGTCAAGAAAAGGAAAATAAAAAATAAAAATAAGGAAATAAATAAACATAGAAACAAAATAAAAATAAGATGTGAAAATAAACATAAGAAACAATAAAATTAAGAAAAGGAGCAAAAAATAAATAAAAAAACAAAATATGAAAAATAAAAAGTAAATAAAAACAAACAGTGGCCAGGAAACGCTTTCGCCTTGCAGCACTTAGAGAGCCAAAGTGCCCCCTGAAATTTTTAGATTCAGCGACTCCAAAACAGCCATACGCAATTTTGCGAGGGAGCGTATCACATCTACATTTCTTTGCAGGAGAAATTCTAGAGGCCCGTGTACTGTGCGATGTCAGTGCACGTTAAAGAACCCCTGGTGGTCGATATTTCCGGAGCCCTTCACCATTTCATCCCCCATAGCCTGGGTCGCTTTGGGACGCTTAACCCCATATACCAAACCAAACTCACTTCGCATCCTTCAAAGCACCCCCCCCCCCCCCCCCTTCCGATTAGAGAAGTTGAATTGATCTTGGTACCGGCCCACTCGTCTAATCCGGGAAACGAGGCGGCTCACGCGCAAGCCCGAGGTTTCCTCGACCGGGCAGTGAGCACGCGCCCTCTGACCCGAATTTCACGAGGTACGGGTTGATCTCATTTCATGACATCACCCATCACTTTAGGCTGGAGAGTCGCGCATATCCCCCTCCCCATAAATCGTTAGCAAAACCGCAGGAAGTTACCTGGCGCCGGCTGCAAACACGCTCCCTTCTCAATCCGGCACTGCTTGCCCTCATGTACCCTGGCCAGTACGATCCAAACTGCCATAACTGTGGTGAAAGGGCCACATACGACCACATTCTGTGGAACTGCGCAAATGATCCGCCTCCGGCGGAGTTGATACAGCTCCCTTCTCCCGAGCGGTGGGGGGCCGTGCTGGTCAGCTCGGACCCCAAGATTCAAGTGCGGGAAATCGAGCGGGCCAATGTGGTCACCGCCAGCCATGGGCTAGCGGCCATATAGTACGTGTCTCCTACAACCTGCTGTCGACGCAATAAATGTTTCACAGTTCAATCCAATCTGCATTCTCGGCAGTTTTCCAAGGTCATGCCGACCGCGTGCGGTGCAACATCCTTCGGTGTTTGTAATTTCCTTCCTCCATGGTGCTTGCTATGTGCGGGTTGCTCGCATTCTTTTTGTGTGCGCCTCTGTGCCCATGTGGCACGTATTTTCCCGGGCTTTCCGTGTGCCCACAGCTCTTGCATTCTCGGAGGCAACGAGCGCCTTGCAGTATGCGTCCCAAGCTTTTAGGGCAGCCGGCTATTACGCAGACGATGCCGTAAATCTGCGGTGTATATGCCACAGAATAGTTTTCAGAGTAGCTGCAGCTTAAAGTTACAAGCATCGTTCGGAACGTACGTTCTCGTCAGCTCTCATTTGCGGCTGCGTACGGAAGGCACTGCTAAACAAATATCAACAAACTGCTCTTCCTGTACTTCTATATCATTCATAGAACTAACTAAAAACACGATGTAAATGCTAGAGTATTATTGATTCCACGTCAGACACAATAACAGTTTGTAATACTGATATGACGCTTCAACTTTCTTTTACCACTTTGGATGTCTGCTTGGGCTTCAGAGGCTTCACCATGTCTCATGCTATGCATACAAAAAATAAAAACCACATGCTTGATTTGCGACGCTGGGCTCCTTCAAGTACATGATAGAAACAAGGAACCTCTAGCGTTACCGAAAAGCGCACTTGGTTTTCGCGTCGTTTCCGGGCTTGAGACGTGCGATAGAAGAGACATCGGGCTGGTTGGTACGGCGACATAATTGTATAAACAGCGCTAAAGACGAGGACGAAGAGGAAACAGCACGAGCGCTGATCTGAACTGCTCTCGAACTGCATGCAAGGTGGATGTAGAATGGTGGCGAAGGCTGGGCCCAAAAACGGTTTAGCGCGACTGCAGCACAGCTACTTTGGGCGGCCGAAACACTTATATAATGAAATTCAAGAGCACAGATAAAAATGCTACAAAACAACAAAAAGAAATGAATATTTTATTGCCACGTTTATAAAAAAAGGTAAACTATTTCTGCAACACATTACGCTGAATTTTGTAATTTTTTGCAACGCTCTTGTTGCGCCCTCGGTTGATGAGTGTGCGGTGCATTTGCTGCGCGACTTTGCAGGCCTTGTTACGGTACCCGGCCGCAGCTTACGAAGCGATTTCTTATCTCCAGCTGCCTGCTATGGCGCGCCTTGGAAAGCGTGCAAATTAAGCTCGCCGGTCTCAAAATGGCCCCTTTAAGAAGTTTTTGTCGTCCTTTTTCGTCGCTTCTCTGTCGCCGTTTGGCAAGATCTGCACCCCGCTGCACCGCTGTAGCGTTTCCTTCGGTGTACGGCCAGTGCGAAACCTTTTCCCGAGGCTTCGCGCTCATCGTTTCAAGCGCTTAGCTCTGCATTTCAAGATGAGGTTGCGGCATGTGAAGAAGCCTTGCTCCGTGGCACATTGTGACAGCGTGGGTTGTACCGTGGGTGTCCTACCAAGACTACACCGCTTCCCTCTGGACTTTCGCAGGTGAGCTCTTGCCGTTGTCGTCTGATATGCTTTTGTCGGGCTTTCCGCGCCTATTGTAGCTGTAACTGTTTCATGCGCACTTGGCTTCATGTTATCGGGATATTTTAGTAAATTGTAGGGCACGCACTTGCAGTCATAAGATGTGCAAAAGATACAAATCATTTGTCTTATTTATAGCTAGTTTCGAGCAGCCAACTCTCACCAACGGGAAATTGATACCAGGCTCTCATGAGCAACCACGTGCCCTCTACTTGCCGCATGGTCAATTTAAAACCAACTGCGCTGCCTAACAGCTCTGAGCATGACATTAAGGGGTTTTGCAGCACCGTGAAGCCAATTTGAGGATCCCCTCGCAACTGACAGTATCGAAACTCAACCATGTGTATGTGCGCCGCATTGACTGTGCCTTAACTGAATTCGGCCAGCAGTAGTTATTGCCGTTCTACGTATACATTACCGTCAATGTAGTTTTAAACTCATTTCGCTGCATCGCTCTCGTCACTCTTTGAGCATAGAAAAACAGCTAGCCGCGTAGTATCAGGCGAGCGTAACCGCACTCTGAGGCGCTGAAGCTTGGCGCAAGCATTTTCTGGCATAGTTATAACATACTGCATTTAAGTGAAAGGAATCTTGGCGTATTGACGTTTGGAGTATATGGTATTCCTTTGGGTGCAGTTGTATAACGTGGACGCTGCATCATGTCCAGGTGCAAAACGTGGGTGCAGTTCTGCCGCAACCTCAGCCTGGAGAAGACGCCGTGCCAGCTGCGAGACCTGAGGGTTTCATCCAAGCACTTCGAACTGTTTGTGTATCTGCGGCCAGGATGGCTGCGTCTCGATGCTGTGCCTACTCGAGGAAGGACTGGCTGTATTGAATGTCCTTGCACTTCTCTTTAAACTGCACTTCATGTATATTTTAGTTTGATTAGAATTGCTTCAAATTTCTTCGGTTAGCGACAAGAAGGCGGTCTCGAGGTTGTGCGCAGGCCCTATGTATGGTGTAATGCTCTAGCGTTGAGCAGATTTGTTGATGCTAAAACTTGTTTTTAATATTGTCATGCAGGTGTATACATAGCTGCTATATTCTTTCAGTTGAAGAAATGAAATGTGAAGAGTAATCCCTGTGTGCTGCATGGTCAATGTGTTGATGCGCCTACTTATGTCATGTTTGCCTCAATGGAAGCTGTCGTAGCATTGTTTTCTATACTTTTTCAATTTCCTACCTGGCAACGTTCGTGGAACTTCAGGGCTTTTTCCTATCCGCACTGTGACCATTGAGATAAATAGACAGCTTAAAAAAACTACTGCTTGAGCTGCCTGTGACGCGCGTTTTTTGTTGGTGTGCTTTATCACTGTATTTCTTTGGTTGCTGTAATAAACCATGAATATGAAAACCATTGCTGTACACTGAATTGCAAACTGTGCACTTGAGCCTGTGCTTTGTGCATCATACCTTGATATACTCAACAGTACTAGCACCCGTATTTTCGCCAAGGTTTCCACTACGAATCATGCATGCTTAGCCAGCGTCTGAAAGTGTTGCAGCCTTTCTATGCGACCTTCTTTGCCAGTCACTTTCATTGGGTTCCCAATTGCACATTAACAAGGCCATAACTAGCAGGAACTCGAGCACATTTTACTGGCAAAGGTTGGTGCGCACTGAAAGGCAACCTTGAAGTGATACCGGCTCGAAAATGCGGTTTCTATAAAAAGGCCACTTTATAATTCGCGCCAAAATCACGTATGCGTGACGTCATTAAACGTCACTCATACGTAGGTTGCCCCCCAAAATAGTGGCGCTGGGGTGCTCCCATGAGCCGCCATTGTTTGGACCAATGGGCGTCTATGGAGCCTTCGCTACCATGGTATATCTACCTTGCTGCATGTGCAGTTCAAGAGCTGGGCCAAGTAGGTCAGGTTATCGCGTTGCTCCGGCCCAATCAACAACTTACGGCCAGAGCCGAGCTCTGCAATGCGCACACCTGGGAACAGAAAAAACCTGGCCCCACTGCAGCACTGGACATCGTATCTTACGGTTGTTATTGCTGATATGTTTTGCCGGGCTAGTAGCGTGTTCCACCAGGCATCGGGTCCAGGAGCACCGCCGCAGCGCCGAAGAAGGAAGGAACGTGGGCCGGAGACGGGGAGTAGGGGAAGTGAAGGAAAAACTGTAATTACATATTTACATGATTATTTACAAAAAGACAAACAAGGTAAAAACTGAGAAGTCTCAGAGAAACGTTGAGGGAATCGCTCAGGGAGTCGCTCCGGGAATGGCTGCTCGATGAACGTGTCGAGCGCTTTAAATAGACCCTCCCGAGATCTTCCCGCATTTTCCGACCAATCGTGGGGACTTCGTCCGGGTGCTCCAAGTCGTTCACCGCTTCGTCGTCTTCCTCGGCTGAGGCCCCTGGATACTTGGAAGTGGCCCGTCAGGCCAGGTGGATTCCATATCTTGTTTCGAGGAAACGCCAAGGGCGAACACCTGCAGCGTCGTCACCTCGCTTCATCCGCTGAGGCACTTGAATACTCGGAAGTGTCCAGAAGTGCGTGTAGTCGGGCTAGTCGTTTCCGGCCAGGTGGATTCCATATCTCTTCCAAGGAAATGCCCCAAAGGCGAACACCTGCTGCGGCGTCTCCCCGCTGTTGACAAAAGAGCGAGGTGCGGTTGAATGGCAGACGCTCGTCTCCGCAGGTGGCAGCAGGCGCTGAGTCATCTCACCCTGGCAGATGCACACACAAAGTCGCAGCGTCGATACTGCTGCGTTGGGGGCCGCAACTCCGGAAAACACGTCGTGGCAGTTAGGCAGAAGTGGTGGTATGAGGCATCCAGGAGTCGAATGCGTCCCTCGTGTTCGGTTCCACCTGTCAGGAGGTGGCATGGGAGCGCGTGCATGAAGAAAGACCACCTTCGCAGAACCACACACTGCCTCTGGGACTGGCCTATGTGGACACAGGTGTGACGGGAACACACAAAGAGAGTTAGGGGGGGGGGGGGGGGGGGGGGTAGAAACACAACATTGCCGAGAAGCGGACAGTCGTTGTTTCAGCAGTAAGCATTGTAACTCTGTATATGAGAACGAGCCGTGCGGGGAGCGTGGCAAGAGACATCTATGTATATTTTCAGGACTGGCAATGCGAAATTCGATAAAGGATCTCACTAAACTCGTACCGGCTCATTGCATCCGCGAAGGGTCTGCGTCCATGGCCCGTGCCAACGGTGAACTACAAATGCAACGAAAGATTGCCGGTCCCGTGCGAGCGGAATCCTCTGCTTCGGTTGTTCAAAGCGCCGGTATGATGCCTTATGCTGCCTCGAGCGCCCTCAGTACTGAATATTTGCTTCCCTCATGCTATCAACAACATGAAAATAGCTAGGCGGATATCGTCGTTGCGAAACATACGCGTCGGAATTCTCTATCGCGTCCGCCCACCACTCACATCCACTCATTGCCACTCACGTCCACTCATCATTCATGTCCACTCACGACTCACCTCTACTCACGCTCACATCCACTCACACTCATCTCCCCTTACACTCACTCACACACTCATGGCCACCTATGCTGACATCCACTCACTCGCACTCACACTCATGACCACGGACAGTCATATCCACTCACTCGCACTTACACTCACGTCCACTCACACTCACGACCACTCACTCACACTCACAGAGGTGAGTGTGACTGCGGCGGTATGAGTGCACTCATGAGTGAGTGTGCCGACTTATAAAAATCTACAGAGAATGTTTAGTACATTCGAATCGGAACGGAAGCACGGATGTGTGCTACGCAGAAGACGACGGTGAGCAGGCAGTGCCGCCAAACGGAGCAGATGGAAGTTGATGAAAACGACGCTCTGCAATGCACGGCGCGAGGGTGTGGTGCAGTTTAACACGAGGCGTATTGGCAAAAAAAAAAAAAAAGAAGCGTCGATAGCCTAGTGGTCTCGCTGAGCGGCCCTTAAAGGGATACTGAGGCGGTTTTCGAATCAGCTAATTTTTTAGGGTTTTGAAGTAGTGTCATTGCTGATCACGTCTGTGAAATTATTTTTTCGATTTTGGCTAAAACCGTGGCGCAATCACCAATTAAAAACGCGGTGTTTATATCTCCCGCGCCCCGCGCGAGCGCAGGATAGGAGAACAGCGGAGAGGGAAACCTCGGTCATGTCGGCCAACGTGACGTCACGTTGAGGAGCCGGCGATACTTCGGCGCACCCGAGCGAGCTTTCAGCGCGCGTTGTTTCTCGTGCGGCATGCGTTGTTACTCGTACTGCGTGCGTTGTGGCGTACAAAGCGTGTCAGCCGACCTTGAGAATCAGATTCAACACGAGGTACTACTCAGCGTTCGTGTCCACGAACGTCTACGGCCGCGACTGTCGTCTTCCGCTGTTTTCCGGAAGATCATAAGCTCGCAGTGCAAGCGCTCGCTGCTGTGACGAAGAATTCAAGCCGACTAAAGCAAGCCTACTCTGCTCGAAGCACTTTCGTAAGAGCGACTATATGCGGAGCTTGTCCCTAGTGTGATCTCTGTAGATTTCTGTCGAAAAGGCGCGGCTAAGCCATGCCACAGTTCCTTCGATTTTCTCGCGCACGAGAGGCGTGTCACCATTCCGAAGAAGCTCCTCTTCTAAAACTAGAAACTTGCTCACTTAGCCCCTGCAGAAACCTTATAGAGGCTCAAGCATGTGTTGCTCTCCTCAGCTTAGGTGCGGCCAGACCACCTGAGGCATGCTCAGCAAGGCTCGGTTAGTGATTTTATACTCGGTTCGACGTGTCCAAGCAAGCAAAGCAAAGCAAGCAAGCATCGAAGCTCTTCATATGCGGCATCTCGTTTAATCGTAGCTAAGCAATTAAAATGAAAGCGTTCGACGTTCTGATTTCTGATGCAAATTGAAGAGAGAAATGAATGCCAACCAAGTTTTTGCAAAAAAACACCAAGTTTCGCAACCTTACTCGGTTTCTTCATCAAGTTGTGGCAGCGGGCGAGTTGCAGCTAGCTTGGCTTTTAAACACGCATATAGTTGGCTGCTACTTCACTGAACCTAAACTGCAAATCTAGGAAGGGCGAAAGTTTCCGAGGCAGCGATTAATTTTTTTCTGGCGTCTGCTGAACGCACCACGAGTGAAGCAGCAGCCTTGTATGCGTATTTGGCTTGGTTTCCAGCGCACAATGATTGCGTCGCTATCCTGTGGTCACATGCCTCGCAGTGCTTGGCCACTGCGCTTCGCTAATTTACATCAACTTTTTGGTGCTTCATGGTTTCCATGAAATACTATCTTGAGCCAACCTACAACGTCGGTTACTGGGAATATGATTTTTTGTACACAGCGCTTTGGACCTTTTCTTTAGGATGACGCTCTTTCGGGCGAGCCAGGACAAGGAAGTGTCCGGTGGTGGTAATTGACTTGAGTATTGTTCGCACCCTTTCCTTTCCGAGAATACGAGCCGAGGTTGTGCTGGCACCTTTTACGCATGGTCTGCATACGCTTCTTTCAAGCTGGCGTATGCTTGTGCTATAGGCGTAGAATTTTTTGCTTGTGTCTTTTTTGCTTTCAGGTGATACGTGGAATGAACAAACTGTAGTATCCTTTTCTTTGGGGGTCAGTAAAAAATATAGTCGCCATATTCGCTTTTACAACACCACGGAAAGCTGCCATCTGCACTCAACGCAGCGCCGGATCCTCATCGGCAGCTTCTCCAGTCCTCAAAGTGACGTCACGACCTCTCTTGACCAATCACGGGCGGAGGCGCGCCGCACGGCGTGCCCCGCGGCACAGGCTGCATATTTCTGCTAAAAAAGGCAATTCGCGCTTGTTTTTGCCTCATTTGGGTGCGATATTCCAGTATACAGCATGAAAAACTATAGGACGCCGCTGTCAGCCTGATTTTCAAAAAAGGTGCTTCAGTCTCCCTTTAAAGGAGATCCGTTGGCGCAGCCGCGGGTTCGACTCCCAGTCATGGGTACTGGTTCAATTTCTTGTTCTCTTTTTAACGGTTTGACCTCTGACTCAGCTGAAGGTCAAAACTAGACACCCGGCGATCAAAGCACGAGGTCCCACAGTGAAGCTTTCTCTTCAGAAGTACATGCAGCATCATGCACGTTGTTGCAACATTAACCGCTTAACATGCAAGTCGGCGCGCGCACACATCAGTCGTGTTCGGTAAAAGAACACACCTGCGTTTCACTTATCTGCCGCAATGTTGCATCGAGTCTGATGCATGACGACACCTCGCTGCGATGTGCTGTTTGAAAATTGTTCACACTGTTCGGGATGTTGGCAGCCGTCGATATACGAGGTCTGTTAGAAAAGTATCCGACCTTTAGCCGAAGAAAAAAAAACTCGCATAACTTGAGCGTTGGAAACCTAATGACCTTCAAAGTAGTCTCCTTGGGACTTCACACACTTCTCCCAGATGTGCTGCCACTGTTGGAAGTATTCCGAAAAGGCCTTTTTCGGAATGGAGTTTAGCTCAGCTGTCGTTGCAGCCATAATGTCCTTTCTTTTCTGAAATCGCGCTCCTTTCAATGGCCTCTTGATTTTGCGAAACAGCCAGAAGTCGTAGGGGGACATATCAGGAAAGTAAGGAGCCTGTTTAACTACAGGAGTCTGGTTTTTCACCAAAAAATCTGATTCGAGTGCGAGGAATGTGCAGGAGCATTGGCGCGATGGGTGCGCCAATTTCCTGTTGACCTCAGCTCCGGGTTCTTGCGCCGCACAGCATCACGTAGGCGACGGAGGACATCCCTGTAGTACTCTTTGGTCATTCTTTGACCCTGTGGGGTGCGTACTCGTGGTGTGCCACACAGAAGAAGTCAAAGAAAGCAGTCAACATCACTTTTACATTGCTGCGCTCTCGGCGGCCTTCTTTGGTCTTGGCAACGTGGAATGCTTCCACCGCGATGATTGGGATTTGGTTTCCGGGTCGTGCCCGTGCACCCAAGACTTGTCACCAGTGAATATGGTGTTGATGAAGTCGGGGTCACTGTTTGTGGAATTCAGCATGTTCTGTGAGACTTCAACACGAAGCTGCTTTTGGTCCACCGTGAGCAGCTTCGGCACGAAGCTCTCCTTGGCCAAATCTTCGGTGATAATGGAATGTACAGAAAAATTGCTGATGTCCACCTCTTCCTCAATTTCTCGGATAGTCACACGACGGTCCCGCATCACCACAGCGTTCACTTCGGCAATGACCTGGTCATTTCGGCAAGTTGATGTCCGACCGGAGCGTGGCTCGCTCTCCACCGATGTGCGGCCGTCTTTAAACCGATTGTACCACTGTTTAATTTGTGTGCTGCTCATAGCAACTTCACCGAAAACCGTACTGATTATTCCGAACGGTTTCCATTTCGCTGTCGTCCAGTTTCTGGCAAAATTTGATGCAGTAGCGCTGCTCCTGTCACTCCGCCATTTTCCTTGCAATAAAAAACCGACGAGAGCACTGCGCACTGCCTCACTCAAACGCTGCGTCCCAGCGACTGACGCGATCGGCAGGCGGGAAAAAATTCGTGCATACGCACGAAGGTTCAAGATCGGCAGATGCAAGCGCGCTTGATTCATATCCTACAGGTGTTCGCAAAAAAAAAATAAAGTCAGATACTTTTCTAACAGACCTTGTATGTGTGCCACGCTGCTGGCTGCAATTTGGCGTCGATGCCAGGGCAAGCAGACGACCAGCAGGCCTGCACTCGACCATTCGTTTTGCAAGCAGCCAGTGACAAGCTGCACTTGAACTCCAGGAACTGGCGCTGCACGACACCGCCGCGGAACATTACAGAACTGGTGCAGGGAGTGCAGGCGAATCTAACGGGCCTACTGCTTTCACGTATCTTTTGCCGCCCTTCCAGCCGTGTTCGTCTGTATGCAAGTGTTATTCTCGTAGGAAACTTTACCTATTACCCGTAACTGCAGCCATTGGATGCAGTTACGGGTGATAGGTCTATAGACAGTCTATAGACTTCTTACTGACTCTATTGACTTCCTATAGATATTTATTTTTGTCTATTCATACTCATGGAGTGTCTATAGACAGAAGTCTACTAATAATGTATAGCCATAAATCTATAGATTGTCTATAGACTGTATATGACATTTGTATTGCCTATAGACTGTTCTCTAGGATTTCTCTATAGGCAGTCTTTAGACTTTATAGACAGAAGTCTATAGAGACTCCATAGACTGTCTAAAACTTTTTTTGTAAGGGGTGACTCCGAGAAAAGCCACGCGCTCTGATACTCAACCTTGTCGGGTGATCGAGTTCAGGACTACCGGTCACGAATACATGACTGGGGTGGTCCCTTTACCAAGCTAGACAGCTAGGTTAGGTCAGTTGCCACTGAGGGATTCGCCCTCTCTTTACTATAGGAGGTTCATTTTTCGGTTGCTTCCTAGATTATAATTCCGTGAACCATTCGACTGACGCTGATTGCTGTAAAATGGGTAAATTGGCTTTTGAGGAAAAAAAGATGGCCCAGTACCTGTCTCGCATATCTCTGTGGACACCTGAACCGCGCCGTAATGGAAGGGAGGAAGGTGTAGGGGTTTTACGCCACATTATGAAGGTATTTCGGATAAAAGATCATAGAGTGATTTGTTTCATGGGTGCTTTTTAATTTTTGGCCGCGAGCTTTAGAAAGCATGGATAAAAAATTGGCAGTGGTTTAGCTCTGGTTAAACCTGGAGGATTGTGAAAGCAACGAGGAGAGAGAGAGAGATAGAGAGACGATGGAGAACGCGCGGCAGCGGCGGCGGCCCCGGAACGCTAGCTATGCGCCGCTACTGCGCATGCGCAACTGGCAAGCATGGCGGCGGCACCTCTGAGTCAACCGCGCAGCAACGGTGGCGGCGCGCCAGCTGTGCGCCGTGTGACGTCACAGCTCCTCGCGCATGCGCAGTATGGCCTTTCCTCGGTTCCACGAAACGGCTCGGCGACTAGCGTGGTGTTACTTTCGCAACAAAAATGATGGTCGATCTGCGCAGTTAGGCCAAATGCGAATTAGGTGCGCTGGCAGTTAGGCTTTCCCTTTGGTTCCGCTGTCCACATCCAGTGTTCACGGATGACAGTTGTTCGAATAGCGACAATTGGTTAATGTCCATATTGGTCGTGCTCTCCTTTACCTTCATAGGTCCCTGGGAGTCCTCATGCCATTCCTGGCGCTGTGGTGTAACCGCTGCACCACTGACCTTCCACGGCATGTGCTGCCATCGATAGGACTTGGGTTGCTTGTGTTGGGTTTCGGCCCAGATTGCTCTTCCCGAGCAGCCCCTCACGATAGAGCTGCAGCCTGACACGGTGATTAGAAAAGCAGAAGAAAAAACAACCACATGCCACCAGTGGGAACCGAACACACGACCTGCGAATTACGCGCCCGGTGCTCTACCAACTGAGCTACGGCGACCGCTGTCCAATTTTCTGCTTTCGGCGGTATTTATGTTTGCAAGTGACCTAACCTTGAAAGTGTTCATCAGCGCCACTCACGTTCATAAGCGGTGAACGTAGCACGTCCTGAGTTACCTCTATTGTGACGTGGAACGTCATCGAACGGCGAGGGTGGAAGCTGTGTGAGAACCCTGTTATGCTTCCTATGGCATCAAGGCTGCCAGAACCGAGGCCCTCGTTAAGCCGTTAAGCAGACAAGGGAAAGGGAATGAGGGGCTCGTTATACATATGAGTGAAGCCAACAGCCACAGAAACCAAGGAACACAGGTTTTTTTTATACATTTATTTATTTTGTGGTGTTGATCAAGGAAGAATAATACTGAATATGTTATCGCTTAAAGGTAATTAGAAAAGCAGAAGAAAAAACAACCACATGCCGCCGGTGGGAACCGAACCCACGACCTCCGAACTACGCTTCCGGTGCTCTCTCTCTCTCTCTCTCTCTCTCTATATATATATATATATATATATATATATATATATATATATATATATAGTGCTAGCCTAGCCACTAAAAAGGAATAAAACATTGCGTCCGACGTCGAGCCGAAGTTCCCGCAGAAGTTTTTGTTGCTCGAATTCCTTGGCGGCAGCGTCGGACGTCTGCAGCTCGAGTCCTGTTTTGCCCTTCAGCTGTTGGGCAATCTCCTTTTATTGCGAAAGCAATATTGCTAGCACTTTTCTGCCGTCGGTGGAGGTCGTTCCTTCGCTCCGGCGCACGACCACGTGACCGCGTGACGTCACGACCAGAGGAGAGCAGGGGCCCCAACTCGTCTGTTCGGCTACAGTGTAGTTCGGCCGTAGTCGTTCCTTCGCTCGGCGCGGCGGCTACCACGTGACGGCCTCCTCGGCCCGCCGCGTGAGGGCGCTCGCTAGGAGAGGATACACGGGGCGCCGCAGGCGCGCTCCGCTTAGTCATGTCCAGTGATGCCAACCCTAGGGATTTATCCCTAGATCTAGGGGTTTTTTCTTTGCTTCAGGGATCTAGCGTCTTTTTTGTGAAATCTAGGGATTTTGAGAGGCCGTAGAATTGCTACTCTAAGCGGCTCAATGGCAGGTGTATCTGATTATTTTGCGCTTGGAACAGAAAAAACTATGGAAAATGCTAATTACTACTCCTTTATTTTTAGTATTCTGCCGAGCCGAGAGAGGGCGAAAGCAGTTCTGCAACGCGAAATTATCGTCTGCTGCACAGGGAGGAAAAACGAAACAATGTGAATTTCAAACTGTTTAACGTGCGTGCCATCTCTGGCGCTTCGAGTGACTGCTCCTCTATAAAAGACGAAGTTGAATTTTGACTTGTAGTGCCTGGATCAACGCGCTACGTTTACGCTCACCGCTTACCTTTACCAAAAAGTGCCACAATTGTTCGCATTCTCCACGTATGCTAGACCACTTGATTTAAACGTGCTGTTCACCAAAAAAACACATTCAAAGTTGTAAGGAATCACTTTCTGATTTTGTAATTACAAATCTTACGTTTGTATCATTGCTGCGTAACTATAACAAGATTACATTTTTGGTTATGCCAGTTTCTCGGGTTGTCAATCCTTAGTAGCTCCAAAGCTATTTGACGGTCTTTGATTGCGACTATGATTAATAAATAACTGTGCGGTGAGACACGCCATTTCACCGCTTCTGAATGTTCATTATGAGGCGAGAAGGAGTCTTTCATTAATTCAAACATTTTCGTCTTTCTGCGTGCCTCTTAAAACAATCCTTAAAACAACCCTTAATGGTGTCTGAATAAAATACTTTCATGTGTTGACGGGGCTTAGCAGAAAATGCCAGCTCTTTCACCTTGGTATCAACTGCATTTATTTTTCAAAGGGCTGCATAGGTTCTTTGCGCGTAAAGATAAGCCAGCTGAAGGAGCAGCTCAAAATCCGGTGCGTTGAAACGGGAGTCGACTGCTCGCGAGCGTCGTTGCTCACTATCTTTCTCACCAGTGACCACACGTCTCTGTAAAAGTTGGCGCCATGTGCGGGCCCTCTATTTAAGGTAAATCTAGAAAGAAAACAAAAAAGGTGGAATTGTGGCTAACACGCTTTTATTAATGTCTGGCAAAAAGTATAACCAATGGACGAAACAGTGAACTGCGCTGAAACTTTGCTAAAGCTCAAATGGTCGCATTAACAATTAAACAATTATAGGCTAGGGATTTTTCTTCAATCTAGGGATTTTTGGGGGTTCAATCTAGGGAGAAAACGTTGACCTGAGTTGGCATCACTGGTCATGTCTGAGGAGTTGTACAAGCGTCGCTGGAGCGACGTGCTGCGCGCAAACGCCGGCGCCGTGCCGAGGAGACAGATGAAGAAAGGTAAGAGCGGTTGGCTAAGCAACGCGCCTATGCCGCAGAATGGCGAGCCCGGCGGCGTTCTACAAGTTCAGTGAGCGAGAGTAGTTTCATGGACTCTCTGAATGCCGAAGAATCGTCTATGAGTAGTGCAGAGCGATATAATTACCACAGAAGAAAGCGCCGTGTTGAAGAGCCACTGGACCGGAGCTATTGCTTTCGCAATCACTGAGGATTAACCAGAGCTAAGCCACAGCTAATTTTTTTCACCTGTTTCGCACTCGGCCTTGAGCAGCGAGCACTGGTGCCTCACCCTCTCCACGCGTCCCTTCAACAAAGCGGCATCCCGCTCTAACTCACGCAAGTACATCCACTCCAGTAGAGAGGCGTGTCGGCGAAACTGCTGATTGGAGGTCACCATCATGGGGCCCCAGCAGTCTCGGCGAAACTGCTGGGGCACCATGATGGTGACCTCCAACCGCGTCTCCCTCTTCTGATGCTCGTACCCTTCCAGCCTCCGTGTTTCCCTCTCGTAGTGGTCCTCGCTCCTCTGGTGACGAAGCGACAACTCTACCAGAACCAAGGTGAGCGCCTCGGTGCCGCAGTCGAAGCGCTTGGTGTCGTTCAAAAGAATTGTAGCTCGTATGTCGATACGAATGGTATGAACCGGTTCCCTCGACAGCTCTGATGGCTGTTTGTTTGTTTGTTTGTTTGTTTGTTTGCGGGGATTTAACGTCCCAAAGCGACTCAGGCTATGAGGGACGCCGTAGTGAAGGGCTCCAGAAATTTCGACCACCTGGGGTTCTTTAACGTGCACTGACATCGCACAGTACACGGGCCTCTAGAATTTCTCCTCCATCGAAATTTGACCGCCGCGACCTGGATCGAACCCGCGTCTTTCGGGTCAACAGCCGAACGCCGCAACCACTGAGCCACCGCAGTGGCTCTGATGAACTCTGATGTAAGTAGACGCAGTAACCAAGCGACAAGAGAAGAAGCCTGGTGGTATTAACTGCTACTGATAGAACAGAACGAGAAATTTAAGCGTTGTACTCTGAAAGTGGTTTTAGATATGCCACTGCCGATTCCCAGCATCAATATAAAACGCCCCTTTCTGCGTGTCGATAAACGACACCGCCGCATATAGACCTTTTCATTGTTGACAGCTTGATTGAGCGCGCGTGTGCTGGTGGGCTGTGCTTCGCATGCGCTGTGGACGCCTGTATGAAATCCGCCAATCAGAACGCTGCTGGCACAGCCCCAGTAGAATAATGGCGACGCCGAAAAAGGCAATTGTGAATATGTCTATAGGCATATACCGACTTCCTTATCGTTTACTAAATTTGCAAGTTTATTGTCAAAGCGTGAGGTAGTGAGCATGATGTTGGTGTTAACGATTCCGAAACTCTTGTGTGAACCGAGTCCTGGATGCGACCGCATGTCGGGACAACCCTTGGGGACCCGGATGACCTACATTAACAGCTGTCGGAGCCAGCCACACAGGGATCTGGCACCAACATGGCCGCTGGACGCTGAAGTCTTGTTCTTTCTCCCGTTTGCCTTTCTGTTAATGGCAAAGCGTTTAGGAAGTCGGCGCCAAATACCACCTCAACTGTGAACTTGTTTCTTGTTTTCACGTCAACTGAGGGATGTTTGCGCGAGCTGCTCAGGATGCACGTACTTTTTAACACTTTAGTGTTAAAGGCCCCGTTACCCAGACAATCTGGCGTCGGCGTTGTGAGCGAAAAATCACGAGCTTGACTCTGGCAGGTGGCGCACGGAGAGCAACCTAGGAGGCAGGTGGGCCACATAGGTCACGTGACCATGCGGCGTCATCACCAAGACCTACTAAACTACAGACCTGCACATATGGCGGGGTCCTATGGAGCAGCGTGCGCCAACATTCGTTAGCTTATTGGCCGTTGAGGGCGCTCGGTTGACCTGTTCGTCTGCTATGATCATCATTATCGTTTGCCATTTTGAGCAAGATATTTAATACATTTGTTTCGTCTTCCTCTGCTATCTCAACATCAACAATAAAAATATCCATAATAACGACTTTTTTCGCTCTGGAAGAGTATAAAAAACGTTTTCCTTTTTATCCGCTTTCTTTTCGTCAGCACCATCGTGCCTAGCATAGAAAAATGGATGATAATGATTACTTGGACAAACGACAAAACTGCGTTGTTTGAAATAAAATGATGGAGGAGGCCATTTTCTCAACAGGTATATATTAGCGCCACGCCGCCCGTAATGTTTCTACCCTAGCGGCAAAAGGCATGAACTAGAACATGCGCGCTGGAGAAGGGCCAAGTGTGCAGGTCTGTAGTTCAGTAGGTCTTGGTCATCACAACCTGCCCATCGGATAGTGAGCAAACTGCCCACCGTTACAGGCGGCAGTTAAATTAATGATTGGTTGTAAGAGGTGGCTTAGAAAGAGCAACCTGCTCCATGCCTGCGTCGCACAAGGCCCAGCGCTGGGAGCACCTGCCATCTGAGGGCAGTGGCGCATCGCTTAACCACTGCACCACTGCGCCAGGAGGGGTATGAGGACTCCCAGGGATCTATGCATGTAAAGTACAGAATGACCTTCTGTACATATGGCAATTAACCCCTTATGCCATTGCTTCATACCCTTAAGGCAGAGCTTAAGTGCCTCTTCTATTTTTGTTTAAACAATGCTTTTGCTTGGGGGTACATAGAATCAAGGGCTTCTATCTGCTGAGCAGGAATGGCAAGTGTTCGATATATCACGAAAATACTATTGATTCAACAAGAGTACAAGATACTGGATGAATTTCGTTTCATTCCATTTGAAAAAATGTCTCTCGAGGAAAAACTAACAATACTTGCAGATACAGTGTAGCTCGTTGTCAATAATGTGTCATAGGCACACATCGCGTGCAGGCTCCATTTAGTAGTGAGTAGAGTGATGCGCACACAGCGTGCAAATGGTACGTCGCGATTTATAATGATGATCATAATGAAGCATTAATTGGGCACTGAGGGCAACTCCATCGAACTATTGTTCTGGGCGTAAATTGATTCTCTGTCCATACTTGGCTACGTTAACGTTTGTCTGGCGCGAAAGAAGCATTTCGGCGAGGCAATTCGATTAAAAAATCTTCCCGACAGTCGACTCAAACTCGCGACGTCCTTACGAACAGCACCGGTTGTCAACGTTTTGAAGTGAATGGCGGTGTAGAGTAGCCTCTGGGATCCGCGCTAAAGCCCAGTGTCAGCGCACGCATTTTAATTGCAAAATCGGCCGGTGATGGCGACACCTGTATTTCCTTGTCGGCCTTTTCTAGAGTGGTTTCTTTGTGATTGCAACGCCGAACCCGATCCATATACAGGCTGACCTCTATTTGTCATAATCGTCCCTTTATAGGGCTAATTCGGAATGCGGATTAAGAAACCTACAGCAAATCCGCTCGACGTCATCTTCCTGCAAGAAAGATGCACAGACGACGTGCAACGATCGTCGTGTGTGCTTGTAGTCTAAGTCTCCGCCCGTTTTACGTCAGTGAAATAATCCGAGATTTCGTTGATCGAGTTTTTTTGGTTAGGACGTATTACTACGCCGACGCCTTTTGCCTTCACACAGCCATAGCTGTTTACGCTCCGGGACTTTTCACCCTTCCCGAACTGGAAAGAAGTATCAGGGAAAGCTGATCGCCCTCCTCCCCCGCTTCTATTGAGAGAGGGCGTACTGCAAGGAATGCGTGGCCTGGGAGAGGGCGCTACCACCGTTATCATCGCCATCAACGTAATCATCAGCGTATCTACGCACACTGAGGTACAATGGCATATCCCACATATCTCCGATTAACCCTGTCCTGTGCTAGCTGCGGCCACCTTGTTTATATCTTGGTCCTGCGAACTTCCTAATCCCGTCCGCCCACCGCTACGTTTACCTTCTCTTGGAATCCACTGCGTTACCCCGAGGGACCATGTGTTGTTTGTCCACCGCGTTAAATGACTGCAAAGGGTTCATTCGCAAAAGTGTATGTACTCCCCGACCACCTGGGGCAAAGTAACAAGAAAATCAACATGGTGAGAAATAAAATAAACCCAAAAGTCTTGAGCAGTTAGCCTACACCTCGCAATATCGCAAAATCTTTGCGCCTTTCGAGTCAAGAAAACGGCTGTGAAAGAAATCATGACAAGGCTTCCTTGGTGATCACATAAATGAGTTTAGGCGCGTGTGAGAAAACGGTAATTTTTCTGGTATTAGCAGAGCGCGTCGGAGCCCCGAATGGCTCGGTCGTCTGCTAGCAGCGCTGAACTGCCAGGGAACGCACGCTCACCGAAACCGAAACTGCGAGTGAAAAAAAAAAGACTAAGCGCTCAATGACATAAACGATACTTCAAATAAAATTTTGTCATAAAAATTTTAAATAAATATAATAAAGCTAAGTTGTGATAAGTTAAGTGTTTAAAAAGTGTTTTTTGTAGTTCACTTATGATCCTCGAGGGGCCCTAAAGCGGCATTTTACCTCTATGCCTGGAGAGATGGAACCGATGAAACGTTGCGAGCGATGCCCTAAGGAGGGCGCTACCAGTCCTACTTGGCGCGGCGCTCGCTCACGCTCTCTCAGCGAAACAAAAAAGTGCGACAGGAGTGTGGGCGAAGCGGGAACGGGCCGGTCGAGCGGCGGAGCTAGTTCGCGGAGTTCATAGCGGGGTGAGGCGCAGCAGCGGCAGAGCGTCCGACGGCGGCACCAGCCGCAGCAGAGTAGAATACTGCTTTCCAGCAGCGCTCCGCGCGTGGCCTTCTCTGGTGCTGCGGCTGCCCACACTCACGTGTGCCGTGCTCCTCTGCTGTGCCGCAGCGGTTGCAGAAGAGGCGTTGCTGTCATCATCAACCATCATCATCGTCGCGGTTCTGGACCTCCTCCCATCGGCCGAGTGTCGTCTGCATCTCTGCACCGGGGAGTTGTGGGGGGATCACCGTCGTCAGCTGTGTGACCGGCGCCGTGGACGTTGAAGCCAGTGCAGCGCCGGCGTGCTGGGACGACCATGCGGTCCGCAGCCGGCATCGGCAGGGACGTGCCATCGGATAAGTGCCGTGCGTTGGTTTGAGAGCGTCGACCGTGGCGTGGATTTCCCAGCGGCGATGTCAGCGCTGTCGCCGCCGGTCAGCAGCATGTCGCTGAGCGTGGTCCTGTTCGTCTGTTTCGTGGCGTGCGTTTGCGGACCCGGTCCGGCGGTCGCCGAGCGACGTCTGCTGTCAGGTATGTGGTCTTACGCGTTGGAACTCGCCTCTTTCACCCTCCTCGGCCGCGCCGGCCGCCGCTTTCTCGAGCCGTTCTTCGACTATTTTCGGGGCCGTCAGAGAAGGAGGCGGACGAAAGCGTGCGGCGGCTGCGGCCTCGGCGGCACGGACGAGCTGTTGTTCCAGCGAAAGTTTTTTTTTTTCTCTGCGCCCGAGCGCTTTTGCGGGTAAAGGTCGTCGCCGAAGGCTTTGTACGCATAGTATACGTATGTACGCGGCCGAGGTGTGCGGCGTCCGCTGTTGGCTGCATCGAGCGGTGATTGACGAGCCGTCAACTTGGCTGCCAGTACCGCTGGGTGGCAGCGGTACGACGGGAGTCCCGGCCGCCGAGTTGCACGTATCGTTGCTTTCGCCGCCGCCGCTGACTGGGTTGGCCGGTTTCGGCTCGCCCGTCCGACGAGCTCGGTTAAGCGAAATCGCCGCCTCATCTTCAGCGGCGATTAAAACCGTTCCCGGTCCCTTCGGCGTGAGCTTCGGCGGAACTGCCGGCAAGCGTTGGGAATTCGTTCGACGACTAACTTTCATTTTTTTTTTTTTACGTCTGGAGTGGAGCGGCTGTGTTACGTTGTGCAATCAGCAAGCCGTGGTAATATATATATGTGCTTCGATGTGAACTAGCGAGGAAGAAAGCAGTTGCGTGACTGTCCTGATGCGTTTTTGAGCGCTGCGATTCATTCGGCTCGTCCGTGTCGTCTGCTGTTCTGTGGTGTGTGCTGTTCTGCACCGCATGTGTTGCTCTTGATTCTGGGATATATGCAGTCCTGCAGGCGTCCTTTGCCGCGTTTTTTTTTTGTTTCGTTTTCGTTTTCTAGCCTGCTTTGACCCGCTTAAAATCTTTTCCTGTCTCTTTCGAGCAAAGCGCATATGCTGCTACTATAAACTGACCGGCCGAGCCCACAGCTGTTTGTTGGTCGGATGCACGCTATAAAGCACATGGCTTCGCAAAGCACAACTGGCACTGTCGCTCGTACTGGGCCGATCGCTTCCGCTCAGTGTAAGCTGCTTTCTGTTATCCGTAGTCTCTTTTGCTTTCGAAAGATCACCCTATGTGGGCTATAGGAAGGTTGTCAGAGAGTATTGCCTTCTTTCTAGTCGGTCGATAAGTTTCGGTTGCTTGAGTCAGTACAAGTTTTCCCCTGGACTGGTGCTCGGTTTCTCGGGGGTGAAATGCCGGGAATATGGGTCATTGACCTCGCCTTGTGTAGACCGAAAGCGCAATGTACCACAGCACTGTCTGGCCAAACTTTCATTGAGCGGCTAAAATTCATAGCCATCGTTAGTTTACGTTGCACAGATTTTCCTCTTTCTGGAGAGCGTTAGTCGTAGAGTCGGAACGGAGAGCGTTGGCAAATCTTCCGCACTTTACGGTTTCGCTATTTCGCTAAGTTCATACGCCTGACTTATCATTCCAATTTAGTAAGGCCTATTTCGGTACTAAGTACACAGGCTTGTCTGCAAGTGAGTTCAGTAGACTTTTGTTTAAAGATTGCCAAACCTACGCAGATTCCGTCATCCTCTTCTTCTCCAGTTGAGAAGTCTTTGGGAGAGCTTAGATTGTAAGCGCATTGAGGTCTGCTCCATAAGTTTTTCTTTCTTTTGACATTAAGCCACCAAAAGCAGGCAGAGGCTCAGAATCGCTAGTTTGCTTAATTCCGAGTGAAACGGCATTCACTGTCGTCGGCGAAAAAGGGAAATGGAACTGCGTTACGGCCTGTAGTGTCTTATCGTCCTAGTTCATTCTATTCCCGCTAAGTGCATTCAAGATAACATGCACTTCCACACTTACAAATATCCACGTTTATATCATTGCTGTGTGAACTGAGCCTCAGGCTCACAAGTTAAATCTGAACCCTTGGTTGGTGGAAGGACCAACGGAAGAACAGCGCGTTTTCCTTTTGTTCCGCCGTCGCTTTTTAAGCTGTCATTCGAGCACTGCTGCGGATTCCACAACGGGAATGAGTGCTATCTCAGTGAGCAAAACACTAAACAAGTCTTATTGCATATAAGGTTATGTGTTATCGAGTAAGGGCGTCTATCAGCGAATGATGTGTGCGAGCATGCGATGAGGCTGGCGCGGACTCCGAAAGCGCGAAGATCACGTTCGTGTGATCTGTAAAATGCTTTGCCGCTTCGGATTCCACAGACACTCGTCAAGCTGCCCGGAGCCTCAGGCAACCCACTGCAATTTCCGTAGGCTCCATGGTACAAAAGCTGCCAGAACCGGATGCCGTGAAAAAAAAAAAAAAGGACGAAAACAAACAAGTTTCGAAAAATTTAACACCGTCAGGTCCTAGGCGTGAAGTTCACAATTGGCACAGACAGCCTGTAAATTAGAAACTTGCGTGTATGTTCTGTAGCTGCAACGGTGAGCTTCAGTCGAGGCGCGGATGCTGCCGCGGAGCAATGCGGAGTATTTGTGGCGCCTTTGGCGCGGTGTTTCCGACCTGCCGTACAGTCGTGGAGAGAAATTTATGGGATGCAGGTTTTCGGGCAAAAAGAATTCTGCGTTGTCGGGGCAACCAGTTCACTGAAAAAAAATTACGAAAGCACCTGAAAGAACCCTGATAGCATGAAAGCACTAGTGAAGTTCGAGGTGCTGTGCATTGTTTGTCGCGTCCTGGTTCGCGATAGAGGAATGCCAATTACGTTCTTTTCTTCTGCCCTCTGCACAACGGCAAAGAAGGGGGTGATTCACACTCGCTACCCAGCGGGATAAGGGTGGGGGTCCGGATAGCGGAGGATTCTGAGACAACGGGAAAAGTCAGACCCCGTTCGGGAACGTATACGTGAGGGCGCATCCCGTTGTGCACGTTCTTGCGGCGAGGCGGTGTCCGCGTCACAGTGCGTGGCTTTTGTCCCATGTCTGCAGCGGCGTGCGTTGACAGCTTGAAGCGCGGTCAACAGGACTTTGCCACGCTAGCTGCAGGCATGAAGACAGTTTGTAAGTGACGATACTGAACAGATGGGCCTTAAAATGGCTTTCGTCAAACCTGGGTTTACCGGAGGTTGAAACAACCTGCATCGTGGGAAAGCGAGAATGTTCGTGCGAAGCTCGCGGGAAGAAAGCAGAATCCTCCTAAATCTTGATGGTGGAACGTGTACATATTTGTACAGTGTTTGTCGAGATCAGTTTTCTTTCCAAAATCATTGATAGGCCGTGTTGTCCTTTCCCAATCGTTGATTGGTGATGTTTTCCTTTCCCCAATGATTATTGGGTGGATGTTTGTGGAGTTACCTGATTGGTTACTGTACCCACCGAGGGCGGGGACATAGGGTTTAAAACCAGTTGTTTCGGCAGGACCGAGGGCTGGTTTCGTCACGTCAAACTACGAGTCAGTCAGATGTGAATAAGTTTTCTGCTTGCTTGTATCTTTCTTTTTTTAATTAATTATTAAAAAGTTAACCGCTCCAGAAGTCTCCCCTAGCAACGTGATTAAGCAATATCGAATCTGCAAGACGTCAATCATCCTTCAATAGTCATCATCAACGCAATTTCCCTCTAAAGAGGGAAACTCAATTGCATCTGAAACGCCAGCTGACTACGTATAGAGGCAACGCAACAATGTCGTGTAACAATTTTCCCATGGCTATACATATGCACATACGTACACAAAATGGGTGGAATAGGTGCCGTACTGGTTTTGGCAGTATAGTGCAGCGGTTTGCCCACGCCACGATGAAACCATGTGGCGCGGCTTCGTTCGCGGCGACCGCTGTTTGAACGGCCTCTTTTCCGTGGTCATCCCCGCGTTCCTCCGTAGTCCGTGCTGTCGATGATGTGCCATCATATATTGTGGGGTACGCCTATAGGAGCGGTCACGTTTATGAGGGCAATGGATGGGCGAGGGATCGATACAGAGAGGGGATGTGGTTATTGAAAGGAATGAAAGTTGCTTGCCACGCTTAACTGTTCACCTAGTTAGTGGGTGTTCTTCGTTCGTGGAAGAGAGGATAGGTTATCCTTGTTTGACTTCTCCTGGATGTGCTTGGGATATTAAGGAGAGGATAGGTTATCCTTCTTTGACTTCTCCGGGATGTGCTTGGGAGGTCAAGAAGACCCAGAAGGAGATAGCCTGGGCATCTATGCGAGCCGCTGTAAGAATAAAAAAAAAAGATAGCGAAGGTGGCGTAATCTGTCACCAGTCCCAGGCTGCATCTGTGGGAATGATTCGGTCAGCATTCGCACCCAGCGCTTTACGGGTGCGGCGGCAGTTGTCCTCCTCTTTGAGTCCTTCCGCGCGTCCCACTCCTCTGAATGGCGGCTGCACGAGTCAGGGTCGAGCATCTACGGTCGAGCCTCTACTCGCACGGACGGTGCGTATAGCGGCGCATACCGCCGGGTATGCCCCCGCCGCCGATTCCGCGGCAAGGGCGCAGTGCAGAGCGGTCCCACCGCTATCGTTCGCGGTGCGTGGGCGACCTTGAACCCGCCAGCGCGCGGTGTCTCCCTGCGTGCGATGCAAGTGGGGCCCGTTACGTCATCGTCGCCGTCTCTGCGTGCGGAGGCGGCATCTCGTAAGAAGTCGGGGAAGGGTGGGGGGAGAGAGAGATACTGAATGAGATGGGGGAGGTAGTGGAAGTCTCATGCGGGCTCCTCGTCTGGCCGCCCCGCGTTATCTCGGCTCAAGATTAGCGGTCTCGGCGGTTAGATAGCGGGGGAACTCCTGGTAGTATGTATCGGAGACTACTGAAGGAATGTGTACGGGTGTACAAGATCATGGGTGGGTGCGTTTACGGCACCCATCGCGAAGCTCCGAATCCCTGGATGATGAGGAGCAGTCTCGTACTAACTCCTGATAATCTTGGGAGCTTTCATGTGCGCTGTACAGTCGTGAGTGATGCAAGAGGGAAAAGGACATTTTTTTCTCATAAAATTGCTAATTTTCTGTTTATTTCTTCATTAAATCTTAACGTGACTTTTTTATATTATAAGCCGAGATGAAAACTAGTAAGAAAACAGAAAAAAACTGTGCTTGTCGCGCATAATTACGGAGTGACGAATAAATGAACGGTCTGTATGTTCCCGCTCGTGTTGCTAATGACTGTACATGCACGACGATGTTGCTGAACTGCAGATCTTGTGGATTGGGAACGTGTAAATTACTCTGTTCATATACGGTGCCCACTGGCCTCCCCACCTTCATTTATTATTATAGTTATTATTATTATTATTATTATATTATTATTATTTGGGTCATGTTGTTGGCCCTGGGGTGTTCTTGCCCCTGTTAATTTATTTTTATTGACTTAATCCTGCGATAACTATTTTGGGGCAGGCATTCCCTGACCTTTATTTTGTCTTTGTTTGGTCTTTTGCCTAATGAGAGGGACACCAAAAGAAGCAAATGGGGACCTGTCGGCGTATGAAACGACGACAGCGCGAGGTTCAGGTCGCACTCGCGACCTCAACCTCGCGATTGCGGTTCTCGCGTTGAACGAGCAAGTATTGCGTAACGGAACGGAGAAGGCGTCCGCCGCTTATCGGCCGGGGGCCGAATTTCCATCGCGCGCTCGAGCTCTTGAGCCGGCGAAAGCCCGACTTATCTGTGCGCGGTGTGAGGGTACTCCAGCTTTGCAAATTGCGGCACATTTTTTTTTGTTTGTATATCCATATATCGCAAGTGCCATATCGACCTCTTTTTCCGTGCACACAGCCGCGGAAATCTTTGAGATTTTTTTTTATACGGGGCCTGAAATGGGAAGAGTTGGGGATAAGAGTTAATGGAGAATACCCGAGCAATTTCCGATTCGCTGATGACATTGCCTTGCTAAGCCACTCAGGACAAGAACTGCAAAGCATTATCAATGAGTTAGACAGGCAGAGCAGAACGGTGGGGCTAAAAATTAACATGCAGAAAACCAAAGTAATGTTCAACAGTCTCGCAAGCGAACAGCAGTTCGCAATTGGTAGCGAGGTGCTGGAAGTAGTAAGAGAATATGTCTACTTAGGGCAGGTAGTGACCGCAGATCCGGATCATGAGAGGGAAATAACTAGAAGAATAAGAATGGGGTGGAGCGCATACGGCAGGCTCTCTCAGATCATGAATGGTAGTTTACCAATATCCATCAGGAGAAAAGTATACAACAGCTGTATCCTACCGGCACTCACCTATGGGGCAGAAACGTGGAGGCTAAGAAAGAGGGTTCAGCTTAAATTAAGAACAACGCAGCGAGCTATGAAAAGGGAAATGATAGGTGTAACGTTAAGAGATCGGAAGAGGGCGGAGTGGGTGAGGGAACAAACGCGGATTAATGACATCCTAGTTGAAATCAAGAGGAAGAAATGGGCTTGGGCAGGGCATGTAATGCGAAGGCAAGATAACCGCTGGTCTTAAGGGTAACGGAGTGGATTCCAAGAGAATGCAAACGTAGCAGGGGGCGGCAGAAAGTAAGGTGGGCGGATGAGATTAAGAAGTTTGCGGGGATACAGTAGCCGCAACTGGCAAAGGACAGGGTTAATTGGAGAGACATGGGAGAGGCCTTGGCGCTGCAGTCGGTGTAGTCGGGCTGATGTAGATGGTGATGTTGTACGTTTCCATAAATAGAGAGGCAGGGTAGTTCGAGCAAAAGCTATAGATAATTCTTTTTGCAGCGCTAAGCCTTTAATGCGAAGATTCCCGGCCAGCGAGTGTCTGTCGTCGTGTCGTAGTATAGTAGCCATAAAGCGTCCGCGATCACTCGGCCACCCAGGGCGCACAATCTGTGCCTGGCGCGTTGCTCGTAGCTCCTATTGTTTTGCTGATACGTTTGAGGCTGCACTCGCTCAGAGGCACCAAGAGAGGCACTTGTGTATACAGCGCTCTCGAAATGTTTCTCCGAGGGCAGCGACCTTCTTTGTTGTGCGTAGCTTGCCACTTGGTTTCTGCTGGTGTGTGCGTGTGTGTCCGCGCGTTTCGGGTTGAGATAGTGAAGGCTTTATTACCAAGAAGGGTGGAGAGGGCTACCGAAGGAACGCGCTTCGTCCACACTTTGGGAAAGGGGAGGGCAATAGCAAAGAAACGCAGAGAGCATAGGTGGCAGGTGATGACGTCATAATACACTGAGCTGCACACAGTGTTCCAGGACATGACCGCGGAGCGGGACTAGTAGTTTGGGCATCCGCCTCGCATGGGGAAGGTGCTGGTTCGATCCTCAGTGTCGCTAGGTACAGTGGGTTTCTCATTGCAGTTTCTCATTGCTGGCCTGCTGTTCGTCTTATCTGCGATGAAATACCTGGGAAATGGGTCTTCGACCCTACCTTTTGTGTACGAAACAAAGACAACGCAAAGACGACCTGAGTATGACCTCGGGATGGCCACGTCAGGATGTTCAGACGTCCTCAGGTTGTCCCTAGGTGGTCCTCAAGCAGTCCAACTGTGATCCATTTGACCGTTCGTTGCACATACTCAAGATTTCTTGAGGTTCATGTTTGGGGACGTTTTCACTATTGCTTCAGGATTTGTATCGAGCTTTTTTTTTATTGGAGTGCCGTATTCAAAGCTAATGTGAGAGAAGCTAACTGGAATAAGCAAAAAGGAGCGGCACAGCGCGGGTTTGCGGTGCCTAGGGCCGGAGGCAGCTAATATAGCTCTCTCTGGAGTTGAATTCTGCTGCCTGACTGGAAAAGACGACTGGCCCAAAAACCTTACCAGTCCTATCCGATCGCTGAAGCATGCTGTACGTAAAAAGAGGTTTAAAATGTGAAATAACAATGTCTCCTGAAGGCTTACAATTTTTTGGGTCACAATATGGTTTCCTTCATTACATCACCGTTGTACTTGCAATCGTTAAGTAACGAGAGCCGAGTGCGAGAGATAAAGCTGGTTTGATCTCAGTTCAGTTCCACAGTATTGCCCTGTGATAAGACGATTGCGGGACATTTGAGGAATTTTCATCATCATAGTCGTCCAGCAAAGTACAAATTAAAGATATCCTCATGCAGGCATTTAGTCGTATGGTGCACTCAAAAGTACTCAGAATGTCCTTAAATAGTCAGAACGTCCTGAGGACGTTCGGTGTTCTCTGGGAAATACCTTGTGGCTAGGAGCCTTTTGGGGAGAGCCGTCCTCGCACCGTAAAAAAAACAAAACAGTATTCCAGGTCAATTCATATGGCGATACACGCACACAGCCGAGCACGAGTGATTTTTAAAAGCTTAACACAGGCGCCCGTATGTGCGCATGTAAGGGGAGGATGGTGGTGATGACATTCGTAGTAAGGGCAAGGACGTCGCGTTTTCAACGGGAGTGTGCGGCTTAACCGGCGCGCCGTCTGCTCACATGCTCAGCTGCGTTTGCGAGGCCGCGGTTGACCGACAGTGCACGGCCGGTGATTAACCCCTGGCGCTCTCCAGAACGCGGAGGACGCGGTTCAATGGACACGACAACAGCCCAGCGGTCTGCCCCATTGTCCCGCCGGCCCGTATCAATCACTTGTGGCGCCGTGAGCCGCGCCCTACAGTAGTAGGTCGCTCAATTTGCGACCTTCCAGATACCGAGAGTCGGTGACCCACTGACGCCGCTTTGGCGCCCTAATCTCTGCGCAATGTCGAGGCGCCTATCGTTATCTTTTACTGCATGCGCAAGCGTTGACACATTGTCGTTTAAGTGGCCACTCGACCTTTATCTCGCGCTCTTCTTTATCGGCACTTTGCGGTTGCGCTATGTTTTGTAGTACGATGAGCGTTCGACAAGTGAGAGAAGACTCAGCGCCGTCCGTCGCGTCGCGCGTTGAGCAGGCACCGGTCTCCTCTGTTGTGCCGGGCCTCGTATGTGCGGCGGAGTGAATGACTGGAGTGCTCTCCAGAGATTGAGGATAGTAACTCTGGCTGTGTCGCTGAATGTACGATACCACTTATAGCCACTGCGCAATTTGAGGCACTCCTCCTGTGGTTGCAATTTTTTTTTACCGGCTTGACTGCGATGCATGCATGTTAGGGATGTACTTCGGTTTCCTTGTTTGGTTTTTCTTTTCGCTAGAGCCGCCGCGGTGGCTTATGGTGTTCTACTGCCGACCCGAAAGACGCGGGTTCGATCCCGGCCGTGGCGGACGCATTTCGGTAGAGGTGAAATGCTAGGGGCCCCTCTACTGTGCGAGGTCAGCGCTCGTTAAAGAACCCCAGGTGGCCGAAATTTTCCGGAGCCCTCCACTACGGCGTTCCTCACAGCCTGAGTAGCTTTGGGAGGTTAAACCCCACAAACCATCTTTCTGGTAGTTTTTTTTTAGTGTTGGCTGTTTTATGACTAAGGCTCTCACACTTTCTTGCATGCTAAAAGGTTTTCGCGCCTATTCGCTCTTCTATGCCCGTTACTGGAATTATCACTTACTTTAGGAAGAGGGGGTACGAGGTGATCTTCGCTGTTGCAATAGCTTTTAATTGCCTTAGTTTTTGTATGAGTTTGTGCGGGTTTATTTGACTTTCGATCGGCTTAAGCCCGTCGTACGTATACTGGCACGGATTGACGGGATGTACTTTTTATTTTTATGATTGCCACTAGAGTGAATGCTACATTGTTTTATATTAGTGTACCCATTCCACAAGTTTAGGAAGTTATATGGGCTAAGATGGTAATGGTTTTCGTGTCTAACAGCGGACCAATACGGTCCACAAGAAAAAGTAGTAAACACAAACGAGGTAGGCAGGGCGTGACCCTCGTTCGTTTTTTTTTTTTTATGTGGCCCCTTCAGAAGTTGGCAGTTGCAAGGGTGCCAGAAAATGCAACGATGTCACCCGGGAAGACAGCCTGTATAGTATACGGTGAATTACGATGTTCCGTGAAATGAACGGAAGCCTCAGTCGTTCAGCCACCTCCCCTTGAGCTCACCTCTTTCATTCCCTTCTTTCAAAACGTCGTTCAGCTATCCACTGTACCCCCCCCCCCCCCCCCCCCCCCCCCCGCACACGCACACACACACGCACACACGTCTCCGTGTGATGTTCGATCCCGGTCGCGGCGGCAGAATTTCGATGAAGGCGAAATTCTAGAGGCCCGTGTACTGTGCAATGTCAGTGCACGTTAAAGAACCCCAGGTGGTCGAAATTTTCGGAGCCCTTCACTACGGCGTCCCTCAGCCTGAGTTGCTTTGGGGCGTTAAACCCCAATAAACCAATAAATCTATCCGCCGCGCCCTGCCACGCTTGCCTTCTCTTGGAATCCACTCCGTTACCCTTAAGGACCAGCGGTTATCTTGCCTTCGCATTACATGCCCTGCCCAAGCCCATTTCTTCCTCTTGATTTCGACTAGGATGTCATCAACAGGGTCTATAGCGGGTGTGTTTAGTGTCTACATAACGATGCACAACAGACCTGATAGTGGGCAATCCGAGATCTGGAGACACGGGCAGACATGAAGAGCAGTTCTAAGTCTCCCATTTCCCGCCGTTCTCCGTGGTGGCTTAGTTGTACGACGATATGTAGCTGTCCCACGAAATGCCCGCATGAGAGCACCTGCTCTGAGAGTGAGACCGAGATGTCAGCATGACTGCGGGTGCCACGCTTCTCAAGAGCGCGCACTCCGTGACCTATAGGTGTCGCTTACGGCGCCACGTATCTCCCACGGCAGAGTGTGCCCCTTGCGGCGTCGGATGTGTCCCCCGGAACTTGGTGTCCCTTAGGCTCACTTTTGCAGCGTTGTCTTTGGGCAGCGGGCGTCGCAGTATACACCGGATAAAGTCCCTCTCACATCTTTATACGACGCCTTTGTCTGATTGCAGGCAGGAAGCCCCCAGAAGGTGCCCTGGAACAGGTGCCACACAAATGCATTAAGGGGGGCCTCCACGATCAGATTAGAATAAAGAGCTGCTTTATCACTCGATACCTATCCCGCGCCGACAGTAAAGCATTACACGCAGCGCAAGAAACCTGTTGCGGTATGCGGGGTGCCGTTACGTAAATCCGGCGTGGCTTGCACTGCCGTTACACCCTTGGATAGCAGTATCTGTCGAGGCACAGCCACCTTATCGTCCTCCCGTTTCATCTTGCACGCAGTCTCTACCATCGTCATTCGCGTCCCTGTCCTAATCTCGTTTAGCTGCAGAGCGGATTCTTTTGTACCCTGCCTTAATACCTAGTAGCCGGTGAGGCGCTGCCCCTAGCAGGGGTGGTCGGAACAACAGGAAGCGTCACGACCACAGAGGACAACGGCAAGAGCGGATTCGTGAGGAGAGGGGGTGTCACAATGGGCGGCGGGATTGAGAAGCCACGGCGATGCAACAGTATCAGCAACGCCGCAGTCGCCCCGCTGATCTTTGTCGTCATCGCCGGGGCTCTCCCGAACCCTGACGCGCGCGCCCGCTCGGCGGACAGGTGATCCCAGGGCGGCGGCCGCTGACCCACATCGGCGCGCGCGCCGTTGCTCGCGTAACTGCACGTGCAGAAGCCGGCACCACTCCCTCTCGGTCTCTCTTTCCCCGAACCCTTACCTCTTCCTCCTTTTGTCGCCGCTGGGTCATTTTTCACGCCCTCCGCAGCCGCTGGCACATGGGAGTAGTTCGCACAGTGTGTGCGTGCGTGTGCCTTCCTTGTGGCGTTCCTGCGTGTGTGCTCGGCCTGCCCTGATCCCGCTACGTTTTGTTGGGGCGCCCGCGGGTCTCGCTCCCGTCCTTTTCTCGATAGGCTACTCCGATACACACATACTCATGGGGCGGAAGCGGCGGCTTCTTTGAGAACCCTTTCCTGATCGGAGACCCGCGGCCCCGTCTGGCCGGAACTGTGCGCCGACCTTTCGCTGGAATCGGTTGCGTTGCTCCGAGGAAGAAGAGCTGACTGTGCTGCTTGGTGGTGTACGGTGTACTGCTGCTTGCCGCTCCACCCATCCTAGCCGCGGGAGTCTGCCGTGGGCCGCAGAGGTCGATCGCGCCTTGAATTCACTCATGTGAGCGATAACGCATGATGGAGGGCAGGGCAAAACGCACGGGTCACAGAGAAGCAAACGGCGCGAGCGGTTCTTCTTTGTGTTCCTGTCTTATGCGCTTTTTTTTTAATGAGTGAAACTCATTATACGGAGTGCATTTTGACTTTCCAGTGTCTTCTCTTCCATGCACGTTCGTTTTTGGACCGCCCGTTCGCTCTTGCACCGCCCGTTCGCGCAGATGCACCTGTGCAAGGGTCAGCTACTCCTGATTTGCACCTGTGCGGGCGTCGAACGTCATGAAACGGGCCAACTTACCTCATACAGACAGCGCTGTGATATACCTGATCTTTAATAGGAGCCGACCTCACCGCAACTGGTCTAAGCTAGTCTGGATAAAAGAGGGGCCCCCATTCATCTACGGCCGTATAGGCGGTAGCCTCGAAGAATGCATGGGGCTCCAGAGGAACACCGCGACAAGACACCTGTACTGCAAAGCAGCGGGCAGGCACAGTTTGGGCGAGTCAGTGACAGTGAATGGCGCGCCGCGGACTTTGCTGGATCCGTCTTCCACTGTCTTTGGATGAATCCTGTCACTCGTTCTTCGCGCAGGCGAACGTAAAAAAAATAAAAAGAACAGGATGGGATGCATGCACTTTTGGTAGTAGTTCACAGATATCGCTCTATATCATATGTAAGCAAATAAGACTGCCAGCACTTGCATATATGTGAGGCAGAAACCTGGAAGCTAACGAAGAGGCTTGGATTTAATAAGGGGGGCAGGACGAGTGCATAGTGGGTTAGGCGAAGAATGTGAGTTAATGATATCCTTATTGAAATCAGGTTCAACAAGGGGAAGCTTTGGGCCAGTTGGTCTGACATGTTGGAGAGGAGGAATAACCGCAAACTTGACAGGACTGAAGAACGTACCGCTCGTCCTGTCCTCTTCTCGTTCTTCAGCCCTGTCAAGTTTGCGGTTATTCCTCCTCTCCAACATATTGAAATCAAGGAGAAGAAATTGATGTGTGCCGTGTATATAACGCGGCGAACAGGTAGCCGAAAACCCGGTACGGTCGCGGGTTGAAAGTGTAGCAGCGGACGGGAGGGGCTCAGCTAGAAAGCTAGATTAATTTACAGGAGGGGGAGAGGAATTTGCCCTGCAGTGACCGTAACCAAGTATGATGATGATTACAGTTCAACCTCGTTATAACGAAACTGTTTATAACGAAATAATGGATATAACGAAGCAATGACGATTTCCTTTGGAAGCTCGGTCTATAACGAAGCTACGGATATAACGAAGTAATCGCCGGGTCCCTCCAACTTTGTTATAACGAGGTTCAACTTATTACGACCAGCTGGTGCGGTTTAGTTTCCTGTCCATCGAACAATCGGCGAAGGAACAAAGAAAGCATCAGCCTTTGCATTTCGCCTGCCCGTACGCATCTGCGGAAAGCCGGCACGGCCGGCGTACGTGCGGAGACGTTTCGGATTGTCGGCTGCGCGGCGGAGACCGCCCGGGGCGGCGACGTACGTGGTCGTCCTCCCTGCGGTCGGGTTGCGCGATGGCCTGCCTCAGGGCCCTGCCGACGATAGCGGATGCCGGTCCCGTACGATATACACACAGGCGGACGTCACGGTCGCCGCGATATCTGTTTGGACTGCGGGGTCCTCCTGCAGCTCACGGTGCGGCGGCTGACGGGAGGGGGGGAGGGGGGGGGGGGGATTTGCTGATGGTGCCGGCCCATGCAGCGGCCTGTGCTGCTTCGAGGTGGATGAGGGAGACTTGTTCAAACAAGCTCCTTGTATTGATAGTGGCGAGGAGGCGGGCGACTGCCTCGACTGCGTGCCGCCCCGACACTCTCCTCTCTTTCTCTCCTCCTCCTCGTCTGTAACTATCTGTCGCTCTCTTTCTCCTCCTGCGGGGGGGGGGGGGGGGGGGGGACGCTCGTCGGAAAGGCTTTTAACGGCGTCGTTGTTCGCACTTGTGTCAAGATTGTGGCCCTAGAAGAAGTAGGGTGCCTCGATAGAGGGCGCGCGCGGCGCCCCCCTTTGAAGAGAGGCGCGCACCTTTCTGCTGCGCTACGCGGCTTTTTTTTTTTTTTGCTCGTTTCGCAATTTCTATTTGTTTTTTTCCTCCGCCTTCTGATACTGGCGGAGATCGGAGATCTCTTTAAATGCCCCCATGTGTGTGTGTGACCGATAAAGAGGAGGCGGCGCTTTTCGGCATACGTGGACGGAGGAGTAACGAACAAGGGACCAACCGCAACTGTTCTCTTCAAAGGTGTTAAACAGCGGGAAAGGAATCAGATGCGATGCAGATGCAATGAAAGCGCGGAAGAGGAAGACATTGAAGGAAACGGTGGAAGAAATGGCGGAATGGAGGTTCTTCCTATGATAGGGAATTAATTTCCTCTACTTCCCAGCATTGTTCGTCGAAACTTTTTGAGCCCCCCCCCCCCCCCCCCCCCTTCCTTCGTCGCGATGTCTGTGCGGGAAGCTTATATTTCAGGGTTTTCTGGAAACCTTATCTTCCGGAGATTTCTCGGAGAAGATTTTTAGTGACTTTCCTTATAGGGAGTCCCTTTTGTGGAGTTTTTTTTTTATAGATTTCTACAGTTCTTTTGATGGAGAGTTGTTTTTGGCGGAAAATTTGCTTTGGCCGGAAGTTCGTTTTGTGGAAAGTTATTTTTCAAGGGAGTTCTTTATGGGAAAGTATCTTTTAGGCACTTTTGTCGTTTTTTTTTTCTCGAGAAGATAATTCCTTTTTAAATCTGGTGCCGGACTAAGCTATTGGAACTCGAATGCTAATTGATGGGTGGCTGTCGTATTGCTCTCACCTGTACGAGGAATAAAGAAGGCGGACGTCTTCTCTCGGTATTTTTGTGCATTAATATACGTTGTGGGGCTAGTTGGTTCATACTCAGATTTCTTTTATGCGCACAGAAAGACGACACAATAGGACAAGGTAGACAGGACGGGGCGAAACTTTCAACTGTTTTATTCCGGAAAAAGTACATGACATTTATACCAAAAATGAATGGATAGTCATCAGTGCCACGTGCAAGCCAAAACCCGGGAAAAGCACATAGAAAGGGCACAGGTGACTCACCTCTTGTGTAATTTATCTAAAAAGGCAAAATCTTTATCATATATTGTCACAGATGGTGCACTGACACATGAACTACCGCTTTTCCTTATATGGTAGGCCTCAGCCAATTCTCGCGCAAGCGTGTCAGTGCTTCTGCACAAGATGCTGGTGCCTTGGAGCGTTGCATCACACACAGGAATAAAACAGTTGAAAGTTGCGCTCCGTCCTGTCTACCTTGTCCTATTGTGTCGTCTTTCTGTGCGCATAAAATAAATCTGATTTTTGTGCATCTTTTTGCGCGAGCGTCAATGTCTGGCGCTTCCTTAAATTTCGCCCTCCTTGCCTGGCGCGTAAGCCGCTTCGCGACCTTTCCCCCCTCGGCCTCCCCTACGACCGTCGACAGGCGCCCATTAGCGCGTGACGCGTACGCCCCTTCTTCCTCTCGCATGCCTCCTCGCCCTCTTTCCGCGCTCAGCTTTCAATCTTGGCACTCCCCCCACACCGCGCGTCTTCATTTACCCCGGGCCAAAAACGCTCCGTCAGGCCTATCCGCACCGTACCCTGCACCGAGCCACACCGTGGAGGTGTAAAACGCTTCAGGTTTCTTCTTCTCCGGCTCTCTACCCGAGACTTCCTTGGCAGCGCCTGCGGACGACAGTTCTTTCCGCTGGCAGAAGTTAGGACCACTTTAAACAAGGATTTATACCTTTGGGCTCTTCTAGGGACCCAAACACGATTCTATTTTTTTTCTCAAAATTGTGTCGCGCTGTACACAATGCCGGAACTTTGCATTGTACACACACTTTCTGTACGCCGATACACCTGGCCTGTTTTCTGTTTTCTTTTTGCAAATCTTAAACAACTTCACACACAGGACATCTTGGAGATGTGTTTTGGCTTTTAACTTTTTCCTTGATCTCTGGCTGCGACGTAAACTTGAATCATAATCATTGTTATCAGTAAGATCTTTGGCGTGCCATTCGAGCCTGCGGCGCCCGTATCTCCGCATAGGCGAATGTGACCACGTGCTCCGCAGTATATATGGAGGCGAAATAATAATATTAATAGTACCTTTATTGTCCATCATAGTGTTTGGGGAGGTAGGGAGCAAAAGCCGGGCAATCGGCTTCACGAGGCTACCCCCCCCTCCCTCCCTCCTTCTGAATACATACAAGAATACATCCCAGAAATACAAGAAAACATACCAGAGATACTAGAATCACGTCCAGAAATACATACCAGAAATGCAAGAATACATCCGCGGGCTGACATCTCTATCGACGCTAAAGTGTCATGTGATAGAAACTGCTCCCTACCCTTGCTGTATGACCTACTTCAAAATCCTTACGTAGCTTTGGCACGCGAAATTTTATGAATATTTACCAACACGCGTGCTGTGCTGGCATGTCTAGCAGGTACAACGCTAACAATGCAACAGCTGGGGCTTAAGTATTTCATAGCTGTAGTACAAATGCGTTGAGTCTTACAATCACAGCCCGCAGCGGTGGCTCATTGGCTACGGTGCTTGGCTGCTGGCCTGAGAGACGCGGGTTTGATCCCGGCCGTGGCGGTCGAATTTCGATGGAGGCGAAATTCTAGAGGCCGGTGTACTGTGCTATGTCAGTGCACGTTAAAGAAACAAGGTGGTCGAAATTACCGGAACCCTTCACTACGGCGTCCCTCATAGCCTGAGTCGCTTTGGGACGTTAAACCCCAATAAACCAAACCTTACAATCACAACGCGAGACAAGACTCTACGTAGCGCACTTTGGCAGCAACAGCCCGCATCCTGCTGACCCGGTGCAGATTTCGCTTATCCTGGCAGGAGGCCAGCGTGCGAGGCTTCATACACGGCCAGCGCAGTGACGCCACTAAAGTGGAGTGATGATAGTGCGACAAGCGATACAATGTTTCTCAAGGGGTGATCGATGGCTGTGTCTGCTGCCTCCAACGTCAGTCTGTTGATTGAGCGCCCCTATTAGAGACTTGTTAAAGAGTATACTCGCTTTGTACAACGTCCTAGCAGAGGTGTGCCGTTGGGGAGGCAGGAATATTTCATTACTTGCGTTCTCGAATGACAGTGAGTCATCGAATAGTGTGCACATTATGCTCCCCTTTGAAGTGCCGTATCTAAGAGTTGGCGCTTTTGCAAGCGCTGCGTATAGCTGTCGAGCAGTTCTTTTTCATTCCTCATAACGAGTGTTATCGCGCATCTCTCAGACGTTGGTGTGACATAGAAGCCTCCCTCACAAAAAAAGTTTTGGACAGTCTATAGAGTGTCTATAGACTTCTGTCTATAAAGTCTATAGACTCGCTCTGGAGCAAAATCATGGCGACCACAGTTGTCACATCCGACAGGTGGCACCAACTGCCAACACTCGTCCTCCTCTCCCCTTCTGTCCTTTTCCCTACTTCGCTCTTTCCCTCCTCCATGTGAGGAAGGGGACGCTGGATTACGCCGGAACGACACAGCTCGTACGAAAATGACTAAGACTAACGCAGCAAAAATTAATAAAAGAAGCGATCCGTGTCATAATGGAGTCAGAATTGGGAAGGGATCAGACTCGGAATAAAATCAAGAGATGCATTTAATTGGAATTGGAATACAACATTTTGGGCGAGTTGGTTACCTACATTCATTATTACAGCGCAAAGACGGCACAGAACAAGAAGGGGACACAACAGCGCTGTTGTGTCCCCTTCTTGTTCTGTGCCGTCTTTGCGCTGTAATAATGAATGTAGGAATTGGAATATAATCGGAGTCGCAATAGATCTACGAGGGAAAGAAAAATGGTATAGCATTGCGTCCGCTTCAATCCAGTTGATCGCTCTTAAATTTTTACCTTGGCTTCCTTGGAGAGAAAGATGGAGAAGGTGAAGTGTTGAAGGAAAGCCAAGAGGTTAACCCGAAGAAAGCTCTGGTTTTGCCCACAAGAGGGAAATGGAAGGAGTGATGAAAATGGGAGATGTAAAAGTGCTGATAGAGTGACAAATGCAGGATGTCGAGTAACGAAGTAAAGACGGTCCATTCGGCCTACTCATATACTTTAGACAGGAATACGCCTACATGGGAGTAAGCTGTCCTCTGGCGCATTCTATAGGGACTGCATACTCCTTTTTTTACTCCTTTCCGTCTATGGACAGTCTACAGACTGTCCATAGACTCCTCTCTATAAAGTCTGTAGGCAAATCCTAGAGAACAGCCTATAGGCAATACAAATGTCAAAGTCTATAGACTATGAATAGACAAAAAGAAATATTCATAGGAAGACAATGGAGTCTATAAGAAGTCTGTCTATAGACTATTTTTATAAGGGCGGCGCCTTGAAGGAATGGAGCAGTGCCCATGGCAGGCCTTCGGAGCTGATGACCGCTGCTTCGGCCTCCGTCCAAGAATCATCATCTTGGACTAAGTACTAAATTCTCTTTCAGCCGCTTCAGAGCGCGTAGCCGAGAGAACGAGATCGAAAGGGCGAAATTAAAAATTCCTTCCTGCGGCTTATTTGGGCGGGTATGTGCAACATGGAGCAGAAGGCCCGGTCGCCCGTGTAATGCATTCGAGCGTACGGTGCCACCCTCGCTTTCCGTGCCGATGTGTGTGTGTAGTGTTGCAGTTTTCGCAGGAAGCTAACTTCGCGTCATCCGCTGCCGGGCACGCCTAAATAGTTTCCGGGAGGCGGGCCGCACCGTTTGCTAGTCTCGCTTACAGTATACACGCAACGCATTTGGGGTCCCGGTCACCCGCCCAGTTCTGTGCAGCACAGCTCCACTGGTTGCTGCCGACGTGGTATTCTTGTCCATTCTGACGGCCGCGTGATGACGGCGCTTCGTGTTCTGCGCAGTGTGGAACGCTTAAACTTGAAAAAGCAAAAAACTCTGACAGGATGATTATGATGCTTCGTAATGCGTTATTGCAGGGTAGCGATTTTGTGGGTGATTTCGGCGTCTGAATGATTATGTATTGTTTTCCCAACGAAGTACCTCGGGTAATTGAAAAAGAATAATGAGAAGTGGTTGAAGTAATTGGGAACCAATCGCAGGCGTCGGTGAGGCCACATCTTTTGTAATCCGATTTAAATTATGGAAATGGGCCGCAGAGGACAATAACTCGAAGTTTCTAAGGATGCTCGGAACGTGTAGATCGAGTTCCCGCGGTAAAAAGACAAGTTCAGATTCCTCTTCGGTGCACCTTTAGCTATTTCGCAGGTGAAGTCGCGACACCGGCGGCCGCAGCGCGGGCCCCGCGGTGACCGTGGGCTTCCTCCGTTCGCCAGAGGAGTGGCCGCCTCCCAGTTCGGCGCGCTTTGGCGGCGCGGCGCCGGGGCCCCCGTCCCGTGGAGAGCTCCTCTCCCTCCTCAGTGGTGCACCGCCGCCGCCGAGGGTTTATATTTAGGCCTAAAGTAAAGGATGGCCGCGTGCATGCCCCGTCTCCGGCCGAGACTCACTCGGGGGGCACCGCGTTTGGGGCTGTTTGTTTGAGCAAGCTACGGCTGCCTCCTACCCTCCCGCCGCCGGCGGCACGCGCGCGCGCGCTCGCCTTCTGCCCGCCCGACTCGGAGGCCCGAGCTCTGGTCACGGATTTCGAGAGGACGGGCAGAGCTGAGAAACTACTCACCTTATTCGTGCAGCTCTTGCCACTTGTCTGTGTGGACTAGCTGTTTTTAATGAGCGTCCTCTACTACTTCCTGTCCTGGGGTCCCAAGCAGCGAGGGTATTCGGTCCGGTAGTGGAAATGTATTGTCAAAGGCCAGTCCTACGAAGGGCCAGAGCAAAAGCATCCAGTTCCACTGCTGGGCCGATTAACTATGCTGCTTGGGTAGCTGTATTCACTTGCAACATCGTGTGCCGAAATTCTACTCTCCATCTTCTCGGTGATCGTCCCCGGGCCCTCTTCTCGTCTATGTCCATCTCCGACACCCTTCTTCCGACTTATTCTTCGTCCCTTCTGATCGCATGGCAAAACCAACGGAGCGTTGGCTCCTGTAGCTTTTCTCCTATATTTCCGACCATAGCCAGCCCCCTGACTTGCTTATCCGTCATTGGATTCATCTTGGCCACAATACACGGCGAACCACATGCTGACCACGAAAGAGGAGTAACGGTACCACGGGAATTAGCCTCTTGTGGACTGACTTCGTCCCCACAGCCTTTAGTCCTTGACCTCGAAAAAGGACTAACCGTACCACGGGAATTAACCCCTTGGGGACTGACTTCGTCCGCACAGCCTTTAGTCCTTGACTATGAAAAATGACTAACCGCACCACGGGAATTAACCACTTGGGGACTGACTTCGTCCCTACAGCCTTTAGTCCCTGACCCCGAAAAAGGACTAACGGTACCATGGGAATTAGCCCCTTCCCCTCAGTCTTTAGTTCCTGAAAGAGCAATCGTTGCTCCCTTGGCGTAAAGTGCAAAGGAACATCGGTGGCAGCTGAGGACATGAGCCATTGACCAGCGGTCCGTCGCGAGGACTAAATGGTGCAGTTAGTCGAACTTAGCCCATTTCTGGCTCGTACTCTAAAACGGAAACAAGCGTAGAATTCTTTACGATATCGACTAGGTAAGTATTGACGAGTGGGCCTGTTCTGGAGATACTGATTCTGCAACCATTTTCACGCGGGGTGGGGTTCTACTTGACGCCTTAGGAATTGTGTTCGCCTTAACACCCCCCCCCCCCCCCCCATCCCGACTCCGGTTTGTACAAGGTGGTGAAGTGGATCAGGATGAAATGGCATTGCAGTCATTGTGCGTAGAGCCCGTAGTAATAACCGGGACTAAGGCATTACACAAACTTTCTGCGCACGTCCTGTCGTACGTTTAAGGTACGCAACTAGTACTAGTTTTTGAAAATAGAATGGAATTCAAATTGAATGGTTATTCAATCGCGAATGACCTGTTTACAAGGCTGTTGAGATGTATTGATACTGTTATTTAGGCCTCTGTGAAGTGAACATTTGTTACCGCTTCTATCAACTAACAACGTTGTCGTCCGCATATCTGTCTGTTTCGGGGAAACTGCCCTGTTATTCATTGGAATACAAGAAATAATTATCAGTAATTGGACTCTGCGCCTTCGTCCTATAGCTGGAAAGAGGCTCATGCGACTAAGCGCCTCCTCGAAGTAGACTCGGAAGTCTTGAACTCTTCTCTCCCTGAGTAGATGGGCGCCAAAGTGGCACGAGCGCTCCTGCTACGGCCAGGCTCGACTTCACTGCGAGGCACGCGTCGTGAGGGGAAAGCCGTCGAGTGCGGCAGACACGGCTTTGCAGAGCAGCGGTGCTGTGGTGTTTGTCATTCGAGGAAACATTCGCGCTCGGTCAAAATGGAACCGGTATTCAGAGCTTAATTCGATGTTGAAAAGTTGTGATGCCGTTCTCAGCGCCTGCAGTGGTCAGTGGCTTTGGTGTTCGGCTGCTGAGCCCAAAGATGCGGGTTCGAATCCTGGCCATGGCGCCCGCGTCTCGGTAGAGGCGAAATGCAAAAGGCGCCCGAGTTGCTGTGCGATGCCCTGTGCGCGTTGAGGAATTGCACTTGGCGCAGATTAATCCGGAGCCTTCAGACACAGCCTCCCTCTTTCACATAGCGGAAAACTGGGCTAGTTCGTGAAGGTTTAGCATAATCAATAATGCGAAAGGACCAAGACGAGGCAAGAAACAGTGTTTCGTGTGTCTGCTTATTTCCTCGTCTTGGTCCTTTGGCGCTGTTCATTATACTAAACCTCCTTCAAATCCCAGAGCCCAGCTTTCGGCACGCAAATATCAATTACTTCACTTATTTTTGTGTTTTTACTTCTCGTGAGCGCCTGTACCGTGCTGCGTTTAGCATGCTTTGGTTTCTGAGCCCTACGCGCAGCTGTTGACCAAAAAGTATGCAGGCTACTGGGCTTTGCCTTTAACCTGTGTGGTGAAGTTTGCGTAGCACCTCACGAATTCCGAAAGCTCCGCAAGAACTAAAGGTGAGAGTTCAAATCACTTTCGAGGGATTTGGAACTCTGCATGGCGATGCGAAATGAACCACAAGTCATGGCACTGAAGCGAACCCGGTGGGCTGCGCAACTTTTTACGCAGGTTCAGTATTAAATGCATGGTTTTTAAGTCCCGAAGCTGCACATAAGCATTGAGGGACAGCGTTCTAGAGGGCGGCGGATTAATTTCGGTCACCTGCAGTTTTGAATGTGTACTGACATCGTGTAGTCTCTCTTTCAGTGGAGTCTTTCAGTGCAGTGTAGTCTTTCGGTGCAGTGAGCCCCGCCGCGGTGGCTCAGTGGTTACGGCGCTCGGCTGCTGGCCTGAAAGACGTGGGTTCGATCCCGGCCGCGGCGGCCGAATTTCGATGGAGGCGAAATTCTAGAGGCCCGTGTACTGTGCGATGTCAGTGCGCGTTAAAGAACACGAGGTAGCCGAATTTTCCGGAGCCCTTCACTACGGCGTTCCTCATAGCCTGAGTCGCTTTGGGACGTTAAACTCCAATAAACAAACCAAACCTTTCGGTGCAATGCAGTCTTTCGGTGCAATGCAGTCTTTCGGTGCGCTATTTCAGAGCAGTGCACTCAACAGCGCAGTCTTTTGCATTTCGCCTCCGAGATTCGATCCGGCTATCTTGAGCTCACGAACCGAACACCACAACCACTCAGCCACCGCGGCGTGTCTATCCAAACGCTTGCGATTGAAATCCACCACTCGTCCCGCGGGTGCCATTAAGGCCGCAGCCATTGACGTCTTTTAAGCTGCTGATGGGAGCCGACAGCGCCCGGAGACAGCTGCTTAGGCGGGCGGTAGCCAACACGAGGATGTAACATCCGAGCCCTGTTGGCGACGTGTCGTCGTGAGGAAGCGTTCCGCGCTGACGCGCACGCGCCCGTAGACTCGCGTGCACTCGCGAATGCTCACGGACACTACGCGCGTAAACAGCCACTTAGGCTCGAAAAGGCCCTCACACACGAACACGACACTCCCGTACAGACACGTACCAGTACACACAGACGGACGGAGAGGCACACACAGACGGGCGCACGCACATACATACTTTAGGGTGGACGAAGAAAAATAAATACAAATAAAGTCACCCTGCCCGCACCGCCTAGGAGCTATACGTACAAACACACCGATGCAGACTGTCACACACATACACTCGTCGGGCGAGGTACACACATCCGTACACCCAGGTACACATGTACTCACAGCACGCACATACACACGCGCGTCTGGCGTGATACGTTGTCGCTATCTTGATGCTCGTCCTTCGAAGTCGACTGCGAGGTGGAGCTAGCCCGTAGGTGATGTCTCTTGTCACCTTCCCCGTGATACTCACGCTCGCCGCCAGCTCCCCGTGTTGGCGCTCCTATCGACATGCCCTGTCATGTTCGGCGAACGCGCCGGGAACGGACGCGCATACACCTCAGCCGCGATGTTCGATCTGCGCCGATTGACTGGCAGGCTGGCCGCAGCCTTCTCCGTACTGTCCCCACCCGTGCTTCTGTAGAAGCTGTGTAGTGCAGCGCGGAAAAAGAGACACGTACGGCCACCCAAGATCCCGCGTACACAACACGCACGTGTAGTACAACCCCTCTCCTCTACTTTCGGTGTATGTACTACGTCGTGTATGTACTATGTACTAAGTAGGGGAGGAGTGCGTCCGAAACTCATCGTGACCTCCGAGTCCTTGATATTTCCGACGCCCCCTCTGTTTCCCCTGCCGGCAGCCGTGCCCGTCGGGCACGACTTTTCCGCGGCCGTCGGACAGCCTCGGACGTGAGAAGATTTTTGAGACAAACAAGACGGCTGGCACCTTTACTTTCCCTTTGTTTCATCCACTCCTGCCTGGTCCTTCTTGACGCCCTGTTGCGTATATGGCAGCCTGGTTATGTTTTCTTGGGCAAGGGTTGCCTGGCTACTACGAGGTCGGTTCGTTGGAGGAAAAAGTCCGTTCGTTGCAAGAGTGTCTCGAGTTGGGCTTAAGGGCGTGGACCGTCGACCCTGACGGCTGGGTTCTGGAGGACTACTTCGCAAGGTGTCTCTGTCATTCCTGCCTTCATGCCTGCGTTTAACCCACGCTCTGGGGATTGCAGGCTGTCAATCGGCTGTCAGCGAGGACTTTTTACGATCTCGCTAGTCCAAAAGACGGCGGCTGTCGCCTGTTTTGCAGATAGCACCGCCTTCGAGCCGTCCTGGGAAGAGGCAGGGGTAAACACCGGTGGCAATTTGCGCGTCATCGCACGTGTGTGTCCGTTTCTGGATGGGACGTGGCGAAGGGCACTATTCGGAAGCGTGTATCTTATCGCCTCCTGGCGCAACGTTTGCGGCGAGGAGGAAAAAAAAAGTCGACAAAGACGGCGCTGGCGAAGCCAAGGGACTGGTTGTGACCCCAGGGACCCGGTTCTTCTCCCCGCAGCCAGCGAAGCGCGCAAGACTGGCGCGGAGCGCGAGGAGAAGCAAACGCGGAAATTGGCGCCCTGCCACGGCGTGCCGGTGATGGTATAGTGGTGGTTGCTGGTGGTGGTTAAGAGCCGTTAATAAAACTCGGACCCCGTCATTTGACGCTTCGGTCTTCTGCCGTCCCGACCGTCTCCCACGACTAGAGTGGACTGAACAGAGCACATTAAAAAAATGAGGGGAGGGGGAGGGGTAGCCCTAAATGGTCGGTCGCGCACTTGTCGCATCAAGTAGCACGGCATCTTCGGCATCTCTTTGGAACCGGGTTACGCAGGGATGGGCGGCTTCTCTACCCTGACCGTATATAGGGGCCACAGAAATGAGACGCAGTCGCGCTATATACATATCTGGTCGCGTGTCTCCAATTCGCGCTGCGCTGTGAGAAATGCCGCCCCGGCATGCGTGGACACGTACGCTGCCGGCCAATTATGCAGTGTCCAACCGGGGATGCAGCGTTTGTCGCCCCGGCCCTAGGAGTGTGTGGAGTTCTTCATTCTGAACGGAGGCCCCGGCCACTTGGACCTCGCCCTCTCCTCGCTCCAGGGCCGTGTCATCTTTCGCGTCACCGGCTTATTAGTCCAATTACCGGCTCTAATTGGCCGAAAAAATCCGGGACGCGCCGGCGGTTCCCGCCGCTTGCCCCACATAGCGCGTACGGCGGCTACTGCGCAGTCGGGCGAAGCGTCGCTTGATCTGCATTGGGCCCCGTATATGGTACGAGTGTTGCGTGTTTTACGCGGCTCCTTGGCGGTGATAATGCCTCCTACACATTTAACTGCTCGATTTGTAATGCAGTGCATATATGTAATGTCGCGCATAGAGTGACGCTTATGTAATGCCAATCATGTAGGGCCAATCATGTAGGGCCAATCATGTAGGGCCAATCATGTAGGGCCAATCATGTAGGGCCAATCATGTAGGGCCAATCATGTAGGGCCATTCATGTAGGGCCATTCATGTAGGGCCACTACGTATAGGGCCACTCACGTATAGGGCCACTCATGCACGGGGCCACTCACGTATAGGGCCACTCATGCACGGGGCCACTCATGCACGGGGCCACTCATGCACGGGGCCGCTCATGTACACGGCCACTCATGTACACGGGCCGCCGCGGTGGCTCAGTGGCTATGGTGCTCGGCTGCTGACCCAAAGGACGCGGGTTCGATCCCGGCCGCGGCGGCTGGAATTTCTTTGGAGGAGAAATTCTAGAGGCCCGTGTACTGTGCGATGTCAGTGCACGTTAAAGAACCCCAGGTGGTCGAAATTTCCGGAGCCCTCCACTACGGCGTCTCTCATAGCCTTAGTCGCTTTGGGACGTTAAACCCCATAAACCAAACCATCATGTACACGGCCACTCATGTACACGGCCACTCATGTACACGGCCACTCATGTACACGGCCACTCATGTACACGGCCACTCATGTACACGGCCACTCATGTACACGGCCACTCATGTACACGGCCACTCATGTACACGACCACTCATGTACACGACCACTCATGTACACGACCACTCATGTACAGAGGGCAAAACACATGCCTAGAACGACCGAACTCTGTTCCGCAGCTCCCAAAGCTGCTATGACAAGGAAGGAAGAAAATAACAATGGAATCCTATGAGTTTAACTGCACATGCTTACATCAAGACCACCTTTAACCAAATGTTATGGCTAGATGTCGCTTGTTCAGCCCGAAACACGCCCAGAACGTGTTCTAGACAAGCGTTTTGCCCTCTGTACACGGCCACTCATGTAGTGCCGCTCATGTAATACCCATCACGTAAATGCCCTTATGTAATGTCCGTGAGAAGCGGTCATTACGGAAATAAAAATGAAATTAAATTAAATATCCAGGTGAGGGAGATGCCGTAGGAAGATTTGGGATCACTAGCTGTCCCCATTCTATCGCTTTTTATGGCACAATTTTATCCTAATGGAGCAAGAGTTTCCGCTTGCCTGGAAGAGTGAGGGCTTACAGAGCGGAACACAGTATTGACGTCCACGTTAATTTAGAACGAATTTATTACCGTTGTATTGAGTTGGGGATTTTATTACCCTGTTCAGTATGTCGAGGGAATGAATGGACCGATTATCACAACGTCAGTAGCGGCCATCGCAGATAAGTGAAGGTCAGAAACAAGTGCACAGCGCGCGACCCTTTGTAAGCTTAATGGTTTTTATGGCTTTATGGGGCTTAACGTCCCCAAGCGTTTCGTACTACGAGGGACGGCGTAGTGGAGGGCTCTGCATAATCTAGACCACCTTGACCACCTGGGGTTCTTTAAACGTGCACTGACATCGCACAGTACACTTGCCTCTAGCGTTTCGCCGCCATTGAAATTCGACCGCCGCGGCCGGGATTGAACCCGCGTCTTTCGGGTCAGCAGCCGAACACCATAACCACTGAGCCACCGCGGCGGCTATTCGTTGAGCGATTTCCACTCCATTTAAGGCTGTCATTTCGCACGTACGCCTTGACTTTTCGTTCTGAGTCCTACTATAAGTGACGAAACGAACCGATTTTCCACCTCTCTGTATTTTACCTTGCATTGAACTCGTAAAGGAACGAAGGCAACGTTGTCCAAACCACGAATTAAAGGCGGCTAACCGGTCCCGTTAATGTTGTAGTTCGCAGCAGCTCTGGTTGAGATGCTCGACCAACTAGCCCCAGTATCAGTGTTATCAGCCTCAGAGCGTACAGGTACAGCGCTTTCACGCGGTGATAGACAGCTTTCTCATGACGTCACTGGTGCCGTGGTGGTGGACCACATATGCCTTCCATAGTGCACACCAGAGCAAGTGGCCATAAGTGGGCTGGTCTCCGCTTTCACCGTCGTCCTGGGTCCACCAACATAGCGGTTGCTATCACGCCCGTGCAAGCCATCTATATCGTGTTCGCAAAGCACTTGCTAACGTGGTATTAAGCATGAACCTTCGTGTTTGCAACTCAGCAGTTTTCATTCTTTGATAGCCGCACTTTTTCTCGTCCAATGTCTTTCGCTTGTGAATGCTTACGCATTTTTTAATTTCTAACTAACGTGCTGTTGCGCCACACTGAAACACACACACACAAAAATTGGCTCAGAGACGAGATGCACTCCTCCATTTGCAATGACCTTTTAGGTTTCGTATTTCTTCATTTGGATGTAGGGTGTTCTGTCCACTCCTTAAGCCCCTGCCTTCTTACGGGCTGCTTCTAGTGGTCACCCCTGCAACTTCGCCCCTGCAACTTCGCCCCTGCAACTTCGCCCCTGCAACTTCGCCCCTGCAACATGTCCCCTGCAACATGTCCCCTGCAACATGTCCCCTGCAACATGTCCCCTGCAACATGTCCCCTGCAACATGTCCCCTGCAAAATGTCCCCTGCAAAATGTCCCCTGCAGCATCTCTTTCGCAACATCGCCCCTGCAAAGTGTGGTCGACTCGACACTCGAATGTGCCTCGGCATTCCTGCGCCGTGACTGAGGCGAGGGTCTCACGCGAACCGCTCGCTCGTTCGCTCGCTCTCGGGGTGTCGTTGCTCGTCGCATCGCTCTCTTCGAGCGCGTCTTCCAAGATTGAGGGGTAATTCCTCTCGGAGAGGGGGGAAGGGAAGAGACATCCCCCTCCTGTCCGCATCCTCTCTTTCGGAGGCGGGTCTCGGTTGAGTGCAGGAGCCGCAGTGATGCATCTCGCGTTCTACAGCTGCTACATACTGAAGCATCACATCGAGCGGAGCGTCGCCGCCGCCGCGACAATTTGGATGTGATCTCCGTGCACGGCCTCCCTCACACCCTTTCGTTCGCATTTTCTTGCCTTTTCCCCTGTGTGTATATCCTGCCGGGCGGAAAACCAGTTTGTCTCTGTCAGAATTGAAGACTGGAAGAGGGGCGTGGGGTGGGGGGGGGGCAGGACATTGAAGAGGCGCGTTTCATTGCACCATCCCTCCCTCCATCACGCCCGCGTTACGCCGTCGTCGTCCCCTGTGCGTACAGCTTGCCCATTGTACGTTTATACTTGGACGCTCCCGCAGCCTTGGGCGGGGGTACTTGCGCAACGGGGCACCGTGCCCTCTACGCGCCCGCCGGCGCGTACGTTGAACGCTGCTCACCCGGGATCACGTATTATACCGGCCCTGGTATATACAGGGGTGGGTCTTACCCCCTTGGTCCCGCTCCTGGGGTGTGGATTGGTCGGGGCTTTTTCTCGCCCATATAAAACACGAGCGGCCCAGTGTAAATAAATTACGGGACCGCCGCGATGGAGTGATCGTGCTGTTTTTTCTTTTTTTTTTGTATCTCGTTCCCACCTCGAGGAACAACAAACTGCGTAGCCTGATCCTCGAGCGTGTTGCGTCTGTAACTCCTTAGCTTGTAAGCTCTCGCCTTTGGGAAGTTGCTGGAGAAGAGCAGAGTTGGGGGATGGTCGCGGCCCTTTCCGAGTTGTAAAGCTGTAGAAGCAAGTCACCTCGCACGGTAGTAGTAATACCGTGCTCAGTTTGACGGTTTTATCATAGCGGAGACTTATTCTGGCTCACCGCGTGCCTTTTGCGCATGTGCAGTGGCCAGGTGGGCCCAGTTTTCGTTCATTTGCTCCCCCTGAAATCGTCCGAATCACTTTCACTCGTTTTGGGATAAAAAAAAATAGACGGTTTAGCATGGGTAGCACGGAATGTCGTACGGTAGCACTAGTTACGGTGTGCAGATAAGGTACTTGCGTGACAAAGGCATTTGACCTAAGGCCTATACCATAAATGCCTTCTACCTGAATACCTTTACCATAAGGGCCTTACACCTAAACGCCTTCACGGGAAAGGCACTTGCCATGAAGGTCTTCACCCTAAAGGCATTTGAGTAAAGACCTGGAATAGGCCTAAAGGCCTTCACCTGGTTGAAGGCCTTTAGGCAACCTGGTTGAAGTCCTTTAGGCCTATACCCAGGTCTTTACCCAAATGCCTTTAGGGTGAGGTGAAGGTCACAGAGCAGGCTGTGATAAGCTTCTTGTTTAGGTAACAAGAAATATTTAAGCAGCGGACTACTTTTTCGTCGCGGAGGAATTCTGCGCGCGGAGGCTGAATGTGGGCGGAGCTTCACTGCAGTCTTAAGCTGTATCCGAATATAGTAGTGCTAACGCACTGAAATAGGCAGGTAGAGGCGATGATTTGAGGAAATATAAATGAATAAGTACAACGCATGAAGTGAGTTTGTCAGTGAACTTTTTAAGTTCGCAGCGAGCACCACCGCGATGCCAGTCTGCCGCTCTGTCCGAGCATTGGCACGGCTACCGTATCGAGTTGTTGACGGAAGCATGCCTTGTGTTTACTTCCTCCTTGTATGGAAAAGAGCCCCCTCGGAGAGTGTTTAATTCAAACGCGTTGCGTGCGCGTGTTACGAGATCCTTATCGTCGCCGTACTCACCTTGTCGACGGCGCAAACTCGCCGAGTGAATCTCGTTTACGTTTCCCCTAACAGCGCTGTGTGTTTCGCGTTCACTTTTATTACCCGGTGGCAGTCGTAAAACCCCTTCGCTGCGCGGTAGGGAAAGTCCGTTCGACCCCCAACCCAAGCTTGTCGGGTCCGCTTGTCCATATAGGAAGAGAACGAACGGAGAACAGAAGGCGAGAAACAGAAAAATGGAGACGAGAGAAAGTTGGTCAGCGTGATAGATGGAGAGCGAAAGAAAGAAGGAATGAGGGTTGAACGGAAGGGAGGCATAAAGGACAAAAGAAGAGACGGAAGAGAGGATGGCAGAGAGAACGATATAGGAAGAGAACGAAAGAAGGCGAGGCAAATAAAAATGGAGATGAGAGAAAGTTGGTCAGCTTGATAGAAAGAAAGCGAAGGAATGAGGGTTGAACAGAAGGGGGGCATAAAGGACAAAAGAAGAGATGGAAGAGAGGATGGCAGAAAGAACGATATAGGAAGAGAACGAAAGAAGGCGAGGCAAATAAAAATGGGGACGAGAGAAAGTTGGTCAGCTTGATAGAAAGAAAGCGAAAAAAAGAAGAAACGAGGGTCGAACGGAAGGAAAAGTGAGGGGAGGTGTAAAGGTCAGAAGAGGGGACGAAGGAAGGTATGGACGAGAGGATGGAATAATGAACGGAGTCTGTTTCTAATGAAAAATGGAAATGTACCTAAGCCTGGTTATCTACCTGGCACGTTACTCCGGACGAGGATTACACACACGAAGTACACCGGGCCGGTGGCGGTGCCGCAGCGTCGGTGGCTGTGGCTGCATCTTGTCCCGCCGTCGACCTTCGAGCAGGGTCTTGCCCCCTCCGCTTCTCCGGTCGTCGGAGGGAAGTCCTTGATGCGGGCTGATCGCTGCTGTCCCCTCTCTTGTAAACACGTGTTCGCCGCGGGCGCCTCGGTGGCAGCCATCCAAGCCTGGTGCCTCGGCTGGGGCGAGGGCGGTGACGACGGCCGCAGGTCGGCGTCGCCCTTCCGGCAGGGTCATTGTGTGTGTGTGCTGCGCAAGTTGGCTGAAACGAAGAGGGCAAGTGTTCATGGCCACGGCAGACAGTTGGAACCAAAGGAAAAAGACCAAAGGAAAAAGAATACGGTTACTGACCAAGTCAAGAAATTTTTGAGACGTTTCGGAACCTCGTACGGGTTCCTTGATCACTGAGCGGGACAGGAAGCGCCGCGACTTATATACGCAACACGTGCCGTAACGAGCGTGCGTAGATTGGTGGCATATTTCCTTGCATCCGGTTCATGGTTGACTGGATGATTAGAGATTCCAGCAGCCGCCGAGATGACACGTTCCTTTCCTTCACGACGACAGTGGCGTGGTCCCAGTCAATCGCGTGACCATGTTCTTGCACATGCTGTGCAATGGCGTTAGTCGCGTGATTGTTATTTCTTACGTCACGTTTGTGTTCATTGAGCCGCCTTGTGAACTTTCCCGTCTCGCCAATTTACACCTGGGGGCAGTCAGCACATGGTATCTGGTATATGACGCCTGGATACTCTTCAATCTGCAGTCTATCTTTCACGTTCGCGAGCTGGTTCACGTTCACGTTCACGAGCTGGCGGGTAGTGTTTGTCATGGAATGCTTTTAGCTTTGCTTCCCGACAAAATCGGGCGAACGTCCTCCGGAATATGCTGCGAAGTCAACGCCCAAAATGGGGCCGAGGCTTGGAGCAAGGAGCAAGACGTCTCAGGTAGCTGAGGAAGTTAGCACCTGTCCCGTCTCTGCACGTGTCTTCTTCAGCAGGATATGTGGTTAGCGTGTCGGTTGTATGTCGTTCTAGAGCCGGCTCCGCCAGTAAGCCGGGTGCGAGCGCTCTCTGTGACAGCCCGCGCTTCCCGACTGTTTGCTGGCGCATGCAAATTTGCCTCGTCTTGCGCGCGCGCGCAATGATAAGATGAGTCACGGGGCCCTTCCGGGCCGTCGCTGCTGCCTTCATGGATTCGACCCCCAAGGGGAATTGCGCTCGACCCCTCACAAACTCCGGAGCGCTGCTGCCTGCCCCCCAGTGAGCGCTGTTGGTCTCGCACCTTGCAGTCGCGTGCACGCGGATTTATGAATTCTGTGCGCATTTCTCCAAAAGCGTCTTGCGTGCGGAGTTTGCCCGACAAGGCTGCATTTATTTTCCTGGAGTTTGCATAACCGGTATTGTTCAAGCGTCTGTATGGCAGCGGTGTGCTGTTGGTTTAGGCGTCCTTCATTTACTACGCGATAGGTACAGGGTTCGATTCGTAGTGCCGCTTCGGATGTCCTCCGGTAATTCCAGTGTCGCGGTGCTCAATTCTTCTCGAAGCAAATACTTTTGGAAAATTGTGTTTGGCTCCCTGACCTGGGGCAAGCGAAACACATTAATCATGGCGCTCTTTGATCATAAGCTGCTCTTGCGTACGGTTCATTAATACTAAATCCCCATTGCTCGCTTTGTTTCTTTACCGTAGTCCTGTCGACGTTTTTCGATCAGCGCAAAAATGCGAGGCCACGCGAAGGACAAACTGGACCAGTTTGAAATGCTTCTAAAAGCCCATCATCACCGAAAGCGATATGATGAGAGATGGTGGTGGAAAACATTTATTTACACATGCACTACTGGAGGTATTGCATGAGCTGACCCAGAGGGGGCCAGCCCTTACAAGTACTAGGTGGAGGTCCCTAGTTCGGGACCCCAGTGGCGTCGGCCGCCGCCCGGGCTCGCGCGACCAAGGCCCGTTGGGCCTGCAGGTCAGAGCAGCCGAGCAGGGTCGCCTCCCAGTCCTCCCGGGTTGGGTTGGGGTGAGGGGGGATAGCAGGGTTGGAGGGGCAGGCCCACACCATGTGGTAAATGTCCGAAGACTTCTCCGCATAGTGCGGACAGCTGCCCGAGAAAGAAGGGTCGAAGTGTTTGAGAGCTGCCGGGCACAGCAAAGTATTGGTATACAGGCGAAGCAAAAGCCGCTCCTCCGCCTTTGAGAGACCTTTACACGGGCGGGGATAAAGACCATGGCCAGATTGATAATGTAAAACAATGTCTTTAAAGGAGTAAGCGGGAGTGAATTCGAATTCCTGATCGTCGGGGTCGGAGGGGAATGTCCGGTGAGAGAGCGTGCGGGCGGCGACGTCAGCTGCCTCATTTCCCTCAAGGCCCATGTGAGCAGGAGCCCAAACGATACGCCGGTGCGCGGGGTCCCCGGTGTAGACGCTGTTTTGGAGAATGCGGTAGGCTAGATATGGTACCCAGCCCTGCTCGACGTTCCGACATGCCCCTCGCGAGTCGGAAATAATTGTTTTTGAATTGGAATCAGATGCAGCCAACGCAATGGCGACCTCCTCCGCGTGTGTTATGTCACGGGCTCGGAAAGTAAGGCCGTTCACTGTTTTGGATTGGTGGACGACTGCGGCAGTGTACCATCCCCCGTGGTGGGGGCCGGAGGCATCCACGTAGAATACGCCGGGTTTCGATCCATAGTGGCGGGCCAGGGCTTCCGCCCGCGCCAGGCGCCGGCCATTATGGTCTTCACGGTTCATGTTCGCGGGAAGAGGGCGCACGTGGAGGGCGCATCTCCACTGGGATGGAATACGTACGCGCTCTTCCATAAGAGTGGTGTGTTGGATGTGCATTCGGGCAAGCAGGCGGCGACCCGACGATGTCTTTGAGAGACGTGTGTATTGGTTGGTCAAGTGGGCTTCCCGGAGCTCCCGAAATGTGTTCACCATGCCCAGCCCCAGGAGGCGCTTGTTGGAGGTGTTCACGGGGAGGCCCAGAGCTCGCTTAATAATTTTGCGGAGGATGACTTCGAGTGAATCCTCGTCTTGCTTCCGCAGGTGGAGGTATGGAGTCGAATATAGAATTCGACTGGTTACAAATGCATGCGCCAGCCGCAAGGCATCCTTACATCGTAACCCCCCGCGCTTGTTAGAAACCCGGCGGACCAAGCGGCCCACCTGGTCCCCCACCTGACGGAGTTTGGCCAATGTTGTTTCTGACCGTCTGTTTTGTTGTATGAAGAGCCCCGGTACCCGGACTTCGATATTTTCAGGAATTGGACCTGTCTCAAGAGACAATGAAATTTTGGCTGTGCACTTTGGTGAGGGGAAGCGTATTCTAAGAAAGCTCTCCCCTGTCCTTTCTTGCTGTCGCTCCCCTCTATACTTCTCCTCACTATCCTCTCCCTTTCCCTTTCGCCGTCTGCAGAACACTCTTTTCCTTCACTTTATTATTATTATTATTATTATTATTATTATTATTATTATTATTATTATTAAATAAACCACTACCACCAGTGGTGAGTCCAGTCATAAATACACCAGGGGGGGTAACCCTGAATCAAGGCAGGCGGCGATGATGGAGGCCGGCAACTTGACGCGCGTTATCACCCGTTCCAGGTGTTGCGCTCTGTCTCGACTCTCGACCCGTAGATCTCGGAGAAGGTCGGCAGTGTCCACTTACAGTTGCACCACATACCCACCGCCTCCGGATCACAGAGAGGCTGCTTCCCTCTTACGGAGCGTTGGCGAGGCTGCGTTGGCCAAGGGCACCGTTGCGCGATGCGGGCTGCCACAATACCTCTGAAGCAATGCGGGAAAGCCGGACCCTCATTGAACGCGTCCGGCTGCAGCGCCTCAACTCCGCGTCCCCGGCCATAGTACGTCTGTCGCGCTACAGTGAAGTCACGGCTGGATCTCGCTGTAGCCCTGCGCGCGGAGTCAGTAGCTCGAGCCTCTGTCTGTGTAGCCTGTATCAGCGAGGCGCTTGTGCTGTGTGCTTTGCATGGTGGGAAAGAAGTTAAGAACAGCATCGCTTTGTCGCTGCGTTGCTCGACCGGCACACACGATCGTAATTATCACGATCATCATCATCAATCCCACTACGTCCGCTACAGGATAAAGGCCTCTCTCACTGTTCTGCAATTAAACCTGCGCTAATTTTAACCAGCAGGCTGATGAACTAATGTTGAATAGCTAACTTCAAGGTATTTTTAATTTTCTAACACAGTCTATATTTAAAAATCCTTGGCAGTCATAGATGAAACGCCAACGCCCTGTACATCGAAGCTCAGCTGGATAGTAATGTAGTAGAGCACGCATGCCTTTATAAGCTTACGCTTTTGTAAACTGCAACGTGAACAGTACACACTATGTGTCACTCCGTAGGTAAAGAGGATATGTGAGTTAGGAAGAAGATAGCAAGGAATTGTTGTAGATGACAGAGGTAACTTCGCCAGAATACAAGCGACTTTTATCGGAAGCTCCCAGTTGAAGAAAACAGCAGAGGAAAGGTGTGTTAATCCCTCGTAGATCGCCAGCGCAATGTGTCCATTGCGTTTATATACAGCAGTAGGACGCACCCTCTGTTTCCCGGGCCACGGCCGCCTGGATCGAGCGCGCGGCGGTGCTTGCGCGCTCGATCCAGGCGGCCGTGCCCGGGATTATCCGCTATTTATTCCTGCCTCCTTAGTATCCGATTCTTGCGCGTGAAGGCGTCGTTTATACATATATTTCTTTTCAAGCTTAGAGAAACTTCGCGCTTTATCAGCGCGCAGCCGACAATTGTCGTTGGGGGGCATTGCTCTGGGTGCATATGCACTGCCACGGTTCGGGTGGCTTGCCTTGTTTTCGGCTCGTCGGGCGAAACGAACGGCCAGAGAGAGAGAGAGAGGCGTCACGTGTGGCACGTGTGACCTGTGACAGTGCTTTGCGCTCGTAGCTCTGCACGCAGCGAGGCCGGTCGACGGCCTTGCCACTCTCCCCCACCCTGATTCAGCGCCAGGTGTGGAGGGAGGAAACCGATGACAGGGGGCGCCCATCGATCACTCCGGCCGAGGGTCCGCCGGCCTCTGGCCGCTAACGGGCTGCACCCCCCCCCCCCCCCCCCCGCTGCAGTCGCTGGCTCGTTCGCTCACCCACTCGTTCACCTCTCGCGCACGCCCACACTCACTCTAGATCACTTCTCGTTCATACCCTCCCGTGCTCGGTCAGTCTCGCATACATCTTTCACTCCTCCACAAATACGCTTTCACATATTCACTCCTTTGCACAATCCTTCGCATTATCATTTCATAATCCTTTACATACTCCTTCACATACTTCACACTCGTGCACAAATACTCCTTCACATACTTCACTCCTTTGCACACACATTTACATAATCCTTCACGTACTCCTTCGCATACTCCTTCACCCACTCTTTCACACATTCTCCTTTTACACACTCCTTCGCATTATCTTTTACATTATCCTTCGCATAATCATTTACGTAAACATTTACACGTTCCTTCACATACTCCTTCACATACTTCTTCACACTCCCCCACAAACTTCACTTTTTGCACACTCCTTCGTATAATCCTTTACACACTCCTTCGCATACTTCTTCACGCACTCCTCCGCACATTCTCCTTTACTCCTGCACACATGCTCCTTCACATATTTCACTCCTTTACACACTCATTCGCATAATCCTTCACATACTCCATCGCATACTTGTTCACACACTCCTCCACAGATATTCATTCACGTATTTCACTCCTTTACACACTCTTTCGCATAATGCTTCACATTCTCCTTCACATACTCATTTTACTGTTTCATTCATACTCCTCTGTTCTCTCCTTCGCGCAGTGCAATTTATTTCTCACGCATACTGACTCACACACGCTCTGGTTCTCGCAAACATGCGCACAGACGCTATCTGCTTACTGCTGCAGGAAAGCAGCGTTCGACCCAATTAAGTTCTCCTCTCGAGTCTGATCTCAAGAAGCAAGATCGCCAGTCGGCTCAAGAAATTCAGTGGGAAGCCTGGCCGAAGCTTCCTTCGTAGAACTATTGTGCTGTCGAGACATGAAAGCTTTTATACGGAAGGCTTTTTTTTTTTTTAGTCTTTGTGGGAATTGGTTCTCTGAGTCGAGTTCGCTGATCGCGATGCCAAGTCGTTCAACTGAAAAGCTCCACAAGGGGTGGAACTGAGCTAGTTGTTTCAGCATCATAGTTCCGGTATCGGCCGGGATCGGAAGACGTCATAAAAAGACGTGTCTCCTTCACCTCTTGTTCTCTTCTCCTTTATTCGACCGATGCCAAAACTATGAAGACCTCCCAGCGATATGGTCAAGTGAAATTTGACAGCAACGTCCTTATCTTCTGCAATTGAGCAAAACGGTGGCTCACTATGTAGCCTTCGCGCCCACTAACAACGATGCACATTAAGCGTCGGGTAGCGCTATTCTCAAGAGAATCCCGTCTTGAAAGACGCTGTTCCGCTGCAGCGGCACCCAACGCGGAAACGGGCACCGCACGACAGGAGCGCACTCAGCGAGAGGTGCGGCACTTGTTCCGACGCGTCTAAATATCTGATACGCTCAGCCGACATCCGATGCGAGACGATGTAATAGGCGCTCGTAACCCGATATCGCGTCACGTCGCTGAAAGCCACTGTGTACAGGTTATACGATCCCGCTAGTTAACTACAATAGCGGGCCCGCTCTAGCGTGCGCTGAGCTCGACTGACCGCTTTTCCACGTCTGCGAATGCGTGCGGGGGGGAAGCAGACGGCTGTGTAGCGCGCACGCAGACGACGCTTGCGTGTGGTACTAAGTCTACGTGTATATATACTATCTGCTTCCACTTGTTGCGACACGAAGTGGTAGCCGGTTAGGGTTTATTTCGACTTTGTTTTTTCTTGCTTTGCATCTATCTCGTGAGATAGCGAAAGGGCTTGTTTGTACTTCGTAGTTTACGATTCCTCTCCGCCCGCACGCACACATACCCCGCGCTTGTCCGCTATTGTCTACACGCAGTCGCTGAGAGAGTGAATTTATGGCGGGTCGCTCAAGAGAACGGTGTCGGTACGGTGAGAAAGGATCAGATACACGGATGTCGTTGGTGGAGGGGGGGTCTCCCCTTCTGCGAATTAAAATTCAGCAACGCGTTGCTGGTTTTCTTTTTTCTTTTTTTTTTTTTTACGGCGCCGCGATTCGCGTATAGTTCCCAGCGCGGCCGTGCGATCGCGACTTATCGCCCGCGATTGCGCAATTTCGCTCTTGCGGAAATCGGAGGTCTTTGTGTGCGTGCTCTGTGGGGCGCTGCGTGGCGCTATAGTGCGCTGCGACCAATTGCTGTACCCTGGGGCGTTCGTGAGATTAGAGCAGCGCGCGCTCGCCGGTGATGGCGGTAGTAAATTCATTCCCACTTGTTCCTCCTGCTTCTTTTTCTTTTTTTCACCCTGTAGTTATTGCGGGTGAATAAGCTATGCAAATTCCCCGCGGCGCAGCGATGTTTTCCGGGTTCTGCGTTCTGCGCTCGTGTTTACGTTGTCGCCATCGTCGATTTCCATGCGTGATTAGGGAGAGCTCGAGCTCCGCGCAGTTTTCTCTCGGCCACGCTTCGCCTTCTGACGACAGGACACGAATCGGAGGATCGACGTTGAGAAGCACATAGTATTTCGTTCCTAATCGATGCGTCCTAGATCGCGCTGTTCCGCGCGCGTAATTATGCTGAACTTCTCGTGTAGGTACCGGCGTGTTATTCTTCCTGAGCTTTGTTAGAAGGCCGTGGACATTAGTACTAGTTCGAACGAAAGCTTTTGGAGGTCGGTGCAGTATTTGCAGACCCCCCCCCCCCCCCCCCCTTCCCCCCCTAGGACCGCCACTGATTTGGATTCAGGTACAAAGTTCTGATTGGGTCGCGACGGTGCCGTCCACTGACTCCTACTAGGCTTCTCGCTACCTCGCGGAATCGGAGACCAGCTCCAGATCGCCGGTCATCAGCGTGTATCTGGTGTGCTTGTCGTCACCAGCCCTAACTTGCTCCGTGGAAGCTATTCATGGTCCACCATCATAACCCCCTCGACGTGACTTCGGAACCATCCGTGGCTCTTCTGATATCAGACTAGTGGGAGCGGACGTTTTGTTGCAGGGACGTAATGAAGGGGCTGTCGACGAACGCGACGATTAAAACGACAACTGTCGCAGTGTTCAGCAGGTGAGCGTAATCACGTAATCAGGGTACCCTGAAGAGTAAGGCCGACCATTTTCAGATCCTTATAATCTGTTTTCTACATGGCAGAGCTGCATGTCCACGGCTGTGAGGTCCGAAGCAGCGGAGAACATTCGGTTTGTGTCGCTCTGTAGCGAAGTCTCAGAATTCTTATTTCTTTTAAGTTCAGCGTACCGCTTTGCTTCTGCACAGAAATCGATCAGGCAAAAAAAAAAAAAAAATGACTGGAATGCAACGGAATGTTTTGTCGTAACGACAGATTTTCTTTAGTATCGACGTATTTTTTTTTTTTTTGCAGTATGTTTGTGCACATTCCGGTCTCTACAAGAAACACCAGTTACGACAAAAGTTTGTCGTCACTGCAAATTCATGGCCAGAAATACTACAGAAAAAAAAACAGAAAATTTTCTGTTGCGTTTTTCGACAGGGAGGGGTTCGCTCATTGTCTCTGCCGGCGTGCCCGCATTTCCCCCTTCCTTTCGCCGTTCTCCAATTAGCCAGCTGTGCTCGACCCTTTCCCTCTCCCCTCCGAGCACATTTCTCCGTGGCCTGCGTGTCCTCGCCTTTCGCGAGCTGGCCGCCGAAAGCCGCCGCGGTCGCCGCCGATGAAGTTAGCGTCGGCGCTCGCTGCTTGCTCGAAAGCGGCTCCGAGTGTTTTTCTGCGGGCTGGGCGTGTGCCCGGCGCTCATTTGCCCCTAATCCGATTACCGGGGCCCCATTGCGTTTCGCCGATCGCCCGGCGAGATAAACGGGCGTGTGATGGAAGGCTAGCAGGAAAGGAGAGGAGGAATGAAAGGGTGGAGAGAGAGAGAGAGAGAGAGAGAGAGAGAGAGAGAGAGAGAGAGAGATGGGATGCGAGCCAGCCGGCCAGCTGAACGGGCGCGCGTATACGCGTCCGCTTCACCTGCGATCGTGCGACTGCCGCGCTTAACAAACGTTTAGGTCTGGGCTCCTGTATCGAGCTTTCATAAGAGGAGCGCGCTGGGTTGCCCGACAGGGCGTATGTTACGTACTCCGGGATTAAAAACTGCGTAGGCGTGCTATGTCGTAACAGGAAATCCTCGGCTCCCCAAGGACAAAACTGGAGAGGGGGGGGGGGGTTAGGGGTTTAATGAAAGATAAAAGTAATTGAAAGGGAACAGAGGTGACAGATGTTTGCCGGCCACGGAAACTGCCGCTGGTCTGATCGGTAGCGGATGGAAATAAAGGGGATAGGGAGGGTTACAGGCGAGACGCACTAGAGACTGCAGGGGTGGTAAGGAGGGGTAGCAGAGAGAGTTACTTTTTAGGGGTTTTGTGCGAGGATCGCGTTCACACTGTTTTAGCTTGCGACTTACGACACAGGCGCAGTTTAATCGGAGTGAAAGTCGCCTTCGTGGCTGCCGTGAGAATAGCGTTGTGAAATAGAATTAAATAGTTTCGTTTGTGTTGGAGAAGACCGGTGTTTTTTCCCACTTGTGAATTCTACGCGGATCCCACTGAATTTCATTGAATTCTTACTGTTAGCAACGAATGAATCAACCGTTCCTTCATGGGAAGTGCGATCTTGCGAACCGATGGAGGTGTGCCAGGAACCCGTGAGGGCGTCAGTCTGCACTAATTCGATAATTACTTAACCTTCTCCCGCCCCACGTACGCATCATATTGCTTTTTTTTTCCTGCTGCTGTTCACTGCTTTTCGACAGCGCTCTGTACCCTAACCGGGCACAAGTTTCTTTCCGCTCCGACGGCGGTGGCGGAACGTATACAAGATCTGCTTAATTTCTCCGTCTGCGAAACGTCGAACCAACATCCGGGCATTTCTAGTACTCCCTTTCTTCAGGTTAAGCGGTGTTGCTGCCATCATTGATCTGTGCACTTAGCTATCGGTAACGCACGGCGTCCCCCCCCCCCCCCCCCCCCCCCCCCCCTAATTTCAGTAGTATCGAGCAGTTTCACCCGAATGCCGCCAGTGGCGTTCCAGTCGCAGCTAACCTTGCACCAATCAGAGTGCAAGATATCTACGCATGGCTCCCCATAGCGGTGGGTTTCGCAACTGGTGCGCGATCAAAGAGCGTTTACACACGCGCGGAACGGGGCCGACGGGTTTCTTTGCACCCTCCGCACGTTCGCGCTGAGCGTCGCTTGGGCCGAATGGGGCCGATTATTACTTCATGCTCAACAAATGGCTACGCGCGCTCTTCCTTCCTCGTGAGGCCGCCGCGTGGTTTATTTCACGCGAGCACGCCGCGTCGGTTCCTTCCTGCTCGGGCCTGTGTCGGATTGCGGTGGAGAGGGTAAATACTGTGGCGAGAGAGAAAGTGATTGGTTGCGCCCCGCGGAACTTAGCAAAGGGGGAGATGGAAGGGGGGTGGGGTAAATCCGAATCGTACACGGGAGGGGGTCGCATGAGTTGGAACTGCTGCGCGGGTAGCTGTAGATTGTGTGGGTGCGCGACTTGGATTTCGAGAGTGAGATATGCAGCAGCGCGCGCGCGCCCGACTGTTTGCCGAGCGTGCTGGTGCTGAGACTGGCCTGGTCTCGTTCGGCTGGGAACGTCCGCGAGATATCGCCGCGGTCGGCTCAATTCACGTCGTGGCTCTTAACTGCGGACCCGAGGAAGGCTGTGATTGTTGTGTGTGAGTGCGCGCGAGAGAGAGTGTGAAAAATGAGGAAGGCTCACTTCTGTGTGGAGCAGTGAGACACTTGGAGATTTCGGCAAGCAGGGGAGAGTTCGCAAGCCACTTCCCAACAAACACAAAACCTCCTCAAAATCTCCCAAAAATGACCCATCGGGACATTTGGAATCTCCCCAGGAGGTGCTCATTTTTCCCGAACACATCTAAAAAACGTCCCCACAACTAGCAATGTCCAAAAAGTTGTGCGTCCCATGGAAAGCCCCAAAAGGTTAATGCTCGATTTCTCGGCTCTGGTTCAATAAAATTATTCCTCATTTTTCGTGCAGCCTGCAGGCATCCAAGCGCACATGTGTGCCAAATTTCAGGTGCATACTTACGTTACAGGTGGTGTAATCCACCTTTCCACTCGTCTGAATGCGTGCTGGCTCGGCCGTTCTGTACTTATCCGTTTACGTGAAATGTCCTAGCATTTTGCACACAAAGGAAATATGAACTCAAAATGTCACCCGATTTGGCCCATATAAGAGCAAAGAGCAGCGCCATACAGAAGAAATTTCTGTTTACTAGCTGTGCTCTTAGCACGAATTGCATCCTGTCGTCCATGCCGGCGACTGCACCATACACCACCACAATCAAAATGCATTCATGTTTCATTCAAAGAAAAACAATACAGACCGAATTGAAAGTCCGTGCCGAAAAACTTACGTTCAACGGCGCAAATCTGAATGAATACAAACAGCAGACGCAAACGTATGCACCATTTAATACACAGTGTACATAACACTACGGCGCCATGCATATGATGGCCACTTTTTTCTCCAGCCCTGAGAAATCTGCAATATGAAGCAAGTAAAACAGAATACAGGCTGAAAGTTGATGCACCTTAAACGAGCATTCTAAGGGCTTCAAAAGCAGATATGCACATGCAAAAGCAAACGTATGTAAAGAGCAACTTCGGTGACAAAAGAAAAGACGAGATGGGCGTACGCTGCAGAAACGCAGTTTCAGGGCACGGATTTTCTTCAAGTTGAAACCCCCCTCGCGCTTAGAGACTCGGAGCAAGCTTCAGCGACGTGTTATCAAAACAGAAAAAAAATATTAGTTCTACTAGGCGAAAATAAAAAAAAATGCGAAAAGGGCCTGCAGTATGCTTAAATAAATAAATTAAATAAATAATTAAAATAAACCAACATACCTTGACGACGTTGCCTACGGAAACCCAGGGATGAAATACAAGGCTGCAACAGCTGAAACCATAAATTAAACGCGGGCTTCTGTCCTGCGCCTTCTCACAGCACAGCGAGCGCTCAAACTACACGTTACACCCTCGTAACGATCCTGGGAGTTTTATTTTTTTGTGACTAAGTGTGGGGATAAGACTGCTTGGAGCCAGGCGGGAAGGTGAACGTGCTCAGGTACGTGCGGTGGCGCGCTGCATCCATGGTGCGGCAGACCGCGCATGCGGCACAGTCCAGCGTGGGAGTCGAGATCAAGGCACGATTAATCCAGTGGGAGAGAGTCAATATAACCACGCGAACACTGCACAAACTATACCGCTGCAGCAGGATGGCTGCGCGGTGGCGAAGTTGGTAGAGCAGGCTAATCCATGGGCACTCGCAGAAAGAGAGTGGTGGGTCTCGGAAGGTCCTTCCCGCCTCAGACCGTAGTAGACGGCCACGCTGCCACCACCAACGTGCTGCAGTCGTCGGAGGCGCTGAGGAATGCAGGGTGCGTGCGAGGAGTCACCTATTGCCACGAACGCCGCCTCGAACAGCGGCATCAGTAGGGCCGTGGAGCTGCGCAAAGGACTTGCGATGCGCAGCCGCGGCATCAGTTCCAAAAGGAATGGTGTGGGCACGCCGAGGTGTGCGGGAAAACTTCCGTGAATCCGTAGCTACGAAGTCCACGACAGCCCAGTTGGCGCAGTGACGAGAGCAAGAACTGCCGCGCGCTGGGGCTTGTGCTCGAACGTCTGGGGCAGCGCGAATAAGCGTGCGCAAAATGGCGTCCGTCCAGCGAGGAAGCCGGGCGAGCGACGGGAGGCCATTACCGCACTTCTGCTAGACAGCGGCGCAGCGAGGAGTGCCGATAGTCGGAGACGCCTGGAGGGACCACCACACAATTTTGAAGTTGGGCGCAAGCTGGGAAAACGCTAGAAGACGGGAAAGATGTTGACCGCCGCTGCCGGCGGTGCGATGAAAATGCAGACCGCCGCCGCCTGCCTGCAGCACGGAGCCGACGGCCCACGTGCGAGAAACGCATGCACCGAGAGAGATGCGGGGTTAACCGCTTCCTTCGGCTGTTCTAATGAAACTGCCGTTTCATCTCTCAAAACGACGAGTGCAAGAGCAAAACCTTCTTTCCCCGCAGCTTGTGGCGCGAAGGAGAGAGAAAAGAGAGCGCGAGCAGTCGATTTTTATTTCTTGTTGAAAATCATTGGTCCCAAAACGTTATGCCCAGTTACATTTCTGGGACGAAAATGCATTAACTCGCTTTTGTTGCTGCCTAACACTCCAGAAAAAACGTTTCTAGACCATTAGTGGGAGCACTGCCTTTTTGCTTGTGTTTCTATGTCGTGCCTCTATGGTCTGGAAACGTTTGATAAACGTTGTACTGGGACTGGGACATTCCATCCTTTTTTGGAGTTTCTGAGGAGGTTTTGTGTTTGTTGGGTTGAGCAACAACGAAAACATGCGTTGTAAGCGGTGCTTTGGCTGTACTGACGACCGCATAAAAATTTCATCTAAACGAGGCCTGTCCAATCTGTAGGTATTGAGAATATGAGCTGTTATCGTTATTTTGCAGAAGTTTCTCTTCGCCATTTTTACTGCGTTAGTAGTCCACGCGCCATTCCCGAAAAATGATGTGGACCTTGGAAAGCAGGAACCGTGAATTTCGAAGCCCGCCACTCACCTTTCACAGACCTACACCCGGTAGAAGCTCAAGCGGCACTCGAACGAGGAAGCGGCGGCGAAACCAAATTCAAAGACGCGATGGGAAGGCGATCGATGTACAAGCGCAATGCACATCTTTGCCGAAAGGAACCAGGCAACGGCGGTTGAATCTCAGCCGAATATAGTGAAGCCCTTACGGTAAAAGTGTACGATGGGGGGGCTAGTTGGTAATCCATGAACTAAGAACGAAAACCACGCAAAGGACGATACACAGGGAAGAAGTAGACAGGACGAGCGCGGACCGCGCTCGTCCTGTCTACTTCTTCCCTGTGTATCGTCCTTTGCGTGTTTTTCGTTCTTAGTTCATGCCTTACGGTAACCCTAAAGACCGAATGGCCTCGAAAGGTAAGGGCAAGGGTTCTCCTTACCTTACACTTAATGGGTGCCGTAAGTGTTCCGCTAGACGGCTCAGAAACAAACCGCATGGCTTGGTTACTTTTGGCAGAAGGCGCAACCAATACCGCGTTAACGCAGATTTGTCGTTCACCTCGTGTGATCGCCTGTTGGTTTTTTGTTTTTTTTTTTCATGTTTCTTTACTGCCCGCATATCTTCCTGAAAAAATCAAATGCTGATTTGGTGGTAGCTTTGCAATGTGCAGTGTATTCCAGGGTATCTTGCTCGCAAAGCATTCAATTTATCCGTAACAGCTGTTAAGTGGGGACTGCGGTCCCGGAGCCGTGCTGGCGCCAATAAGCAATTTCTTTCGGTCATTGGCGTTCGGCCAATGCTTACTTCGCCATCTTCACGCGCACGCGACTGGATGTCAGATTCAGGATTCCCAGCTTACTTTGTTCCCCTCTTCCTCGTGAATGCAGGGGGACACGTTACGGAGAATGGGATCGTTACGGATGCGTTGGAGGAGAGGGCATATCAGGCGCTAGGGATTCTCTTGGTCAGCAGATCTATTACTGTACAAACGCACAGATTACAATACACGACGTAACTCTCGGCACCCCACCCCGACATCACCGTACCCCGATCACACATCATCTGCAAAGCCCGACAATCTTTTAATCGGCTCTGTACGTCTCCACCTTATCGCTTCCGTTCGGTGTCCTCACGCTCAGGTTGCCCTGCGCGTACGCGAACCTGGAACATTCTCCTGCACCGTTGCTGTTAGATCCCCCCCCCCCCCCCCTCATTTCTCTCTCTCACCATCCACCTGGCGTGCCTGACTGGCGCCGACCCAACGGGGCGTTCACTGGCCCTGGCTTGGCAAGCCACCGACCTGCTCAGCGCTTAGTATTGCTTTTGTTGCTCGTGTTGTTCGCCTCTGTTGGAATGGCTTAATACTGCGCTGCCATTAAAGTGATATCTTAATCCTCTCCTGGCTTGCTCTGTTTCTTCCTTTTCTCTCTCCTGTTTGTGCCCGCGAGCTTGGTGCCATGTGCCCCCCCCCCCCCCCCCCCCCCCACTCTCTTTGTATACCGCGCAACGCTGCCAAGGCCTGCACGCGTGTTCGCCCTGGCTACTGTGAACTAGTATAACCTGGCTGCATCCGCGTCCGAAAACCATAGCTCACCATCAGTGTGAACCCAATTAGCACAGGTAACCGGCCCAATATTGGGAACGTATTGACAAATGCCGGTCCTATACAAAGGGCGAGAGTGAAACCATTCATTTGCTATACTGGGCCTATTATCTGTGGTGCGTTGGAAGTAAACGGCTCAGAAATCGGTCGAATCGGTGGGAGGGACAACAGAACACCTGACTACAGCGACAAAGAAGCGTCTTGTACTCGCGGTCAACTTTCTGTGGCATTGCAGCAGAAGCTTGGAAGGAAAGGAAGGAGGCGGGCCTTTGTCCCGGTATAGTGGGGAGGGCAACGTCCCTGCAACTTCCTCCCTTCACCCCTCCGCGCCTCTAGCTCGAACAATGCACTCTCCACGGCGCGGGGACAGAGGTCCGTATCCTTACCTCGCTTGCCCGCCATAGCCTCTGCTGCAGTGCCACGGGTACTTGGCCGCGATTATAGTCACAATGTGCAGGTGCCGTGATGTGCGCGCTGTCTATGCAGAATTTGGTTTGCATACCTTGCCACGTGTGCTTCCTACTCGCACCGACGCTTTAATTAAACAGGAGCGACAGGGGGAAACGGGTTACGATTTTGCGGGCATTTCACTTGAGCAGCTTCCTTCCGGAGCATTGCGCGCTAAGAGTGGTGCGGAAGATCCAGGCACGCAGTCTGGTAATTAGCGGAGGATATACTCGTGACCTACTTGGCTTCTGCTTTTGACCCCCCCCCCCCCCCCCCCCATCCCCAATTGTACACACACAACCTTACACTTTATCGCTGCAGGAGGTCGTTCGAATAGCGGCGGGTGCTTTGAGAAAGGAACTGTGTGCGTGTGGCGGGCATAAAGATAAAGTAAAAATAAATAGTGAGTGGCCCTGTTCCGAAGCTGAAACGAGAATGGCGTGCCAGACCCTGTGTGTGTGTTTCCAGTACGCTGCTCCTCGTGAAGCTGCCGAGTCTTTTTTTCCCGCGCTCCGGATCCCGCGGCCTTCCTCCAAAGACACAGTGGCAACGGCGGCGTGCGGTTCGTCATTAGCGCCGGCTCAGACTGACTGGCCCGGACGTCGTCGCAACGTTGCGGGCGATCATTTCTCTCGAAACCGCGCGGGGTCGCCGCCTTCGTTTGTTGTTTTTTTCCGTACTTTTTTGTGTGTGGAGCCGCGTTTACGCGCCAATCCTGCACCGCAGAATGGTTGTTTATTTCGCGTGTCAGAACTCCCGAGTCCTGGGCCGTGGCGGGGAGCCGTAGGACAGCTCACTTCTCGCTCGCGGCCTCGTTGTTGCGAATGTTCCACGTGGATTTCAGCTTCTTTTTGAGGGGCGGCTGCGCCATTGTTTGAGGCCTTCGACAGAGCGCGCGTACGCATGTGTGTGTACAGTCTTTGTCAAAAGTTTAGAGCCCAGGGGGTTCCCTTCCAAGCTTTATATTGGGACTAAAGGAGCTTTCATGGAAGTCCTACTTATTGCAGGGGGCAGCACCAGAAATCTTCTCATGTCCGGGAAATTTGGAGCGCTAGAGATCCGTTAAGAACGACACAGTGTGGCTCAAAAGAAAACCCCCTGGGCTCCAAACTTTTGACAAAGGCTGTACATATGCTCGTCCGGCCTGTTCCAAGGCATTTCCGCCGTCTTCTTGAAGAGTACCACGAGCCCCATCCGTTGGGCGGTGGGGCGTCTAGACGTTCCACAGTGTGTATGGACACGCGTGTCTGTGGGCGCTCTTGTGTTTACGTGCGGCGAACACACTGGGGTTTACCCTCCCTGCATCCGCGCTGACGGCTGAGAACCCCCGCTGAGTTGCCTTCTGGGGCTGTTCGTCGACCTTGCCGCGACCTTCGAGCGTCGACTTCGGCACTGTTCTGGCTTTGGTAATCTCGTCCGCGCTGTCGTCGAGCGGCTGACGGTTGGTTGGCAGTTAGTTGATGGTGGCAATCCTCCGGCCCCCACGGGCACCTTGGGGGTGTCCATGGGTAAGTTTGTAAATCGGCAGCATTGGAGGAGACCGCGTTTCCGGTGGCCTATATTGGGCACTCAGACTGAGCCCTTGGCTCTATGTGTATACCGCTTGCAGACACCGGAGGCACGGTCCGCTGATATCGTTTCGAGACTTTAAAACCGGTACGAGAGTTCACCAGAGAGAAGATCCACTAATCTGGAAAGTGACAGCGAAGTGGCAGCCCTGACCTGGCAACTTCGGACTTGCACCACTACTTGCATCTGAAGGACAAAATGCGAGGCCAACGGTATGAGACACCAGAGGCAATCCATGCAGTAATGTTTCACTGGCTCTACAATTAAGCCTGGAACGGAGCGCTTCCGTAGTGGCATTTTCAAGCTTCGTGATCGATGGGAAAAGTGAGTGCGTAGAAATGGGGCTTGTGTAAAAAAAAAAAAGGAATACTATCAAAAAATGAATTCGCAAAATTTAGTTTTCAGGAATACATAGTGCTCATTAGTAAACAAATTGCTGCTCATCACTTTCAGCATGACCCTATTGAAAAGAACTGCAGTCTCATACGCAACGCCTGCGTATGACACCGCTCATGCCGGCACAATGTCTCCTGATTGCTCCGTGACGTGTTGAATAGTTTAGCTTTTAATTGCGGGTCGACGCAGATTACTCTATTAGAATAGGTGGCGTTGGGTGTCGGCTGCTTTTAAATACTAAGAAGGTACGAATCCACTGGGGAGTGTTTAGGCCCTCAAGGAGGGGTAGAAAGGAATGGGTCCATGAAATGTATCCAGGTGGTGTCGCGCCATGCTGTGCCATTTGGAAACGACACCGGCCGTGTAAATCCCCTCCCCATTTCTTGCTCCCATTCGTCCTCCGCAAGTGTACTTCCCCTAGACTGTACAGCTATGGCAAAAGCTTGCTAGTCTGTTCTGAAAAAAAAAAGAAATCACTCTCCGCTTGAACTATACGCGATGAACTATACGCGATGAACTATCTGCAATGAACTATCTGCAATGAACTATCTGCAATGAACTATCTGCAATGAACTATCTGCAATGAACTATCTGCAATGAACTATCTGCAATGAACTATCTGCAATGAACTATCTGCAATGAACTATCTGCAATGAACTATCTGCAATGAACTATCTGCAATGAACTATCTGCAATGAACTATCTGCAATGAACTATCTGCAATGAACTATCTGCAATGAACTATGTGCTATGAACTATGTGCAATGAACTACCAGTTGAACTATTCCTGATGGAACTATCCCTAGTGGTGGAACTATCCCTAGTGGTGGAACTATCCCTAGTGGTGGAACTATCCTCAAGTGAGCTGTCCTCAATTCAGCTGTCCTCAGTTCAGCTGTCCTCAATTCAGCTGTCCTCAATTCAGCTGTCCTCAATTGAGCCGCCCGCATTGAGCCGCCCGCAGTTGAGCCGCCCGCAGTTGAACCGCCCGCAGTTGAGCCGCCCGCAGTTGAACCGCCCGCAGTTGAACCGCCCGCAGTTGAACCGACCGCAGTTGAACCGACCGCAGTTGAACCGCCCGCAGTTGAACCGCCCGCAGTTGAACCGCCCGCAGTTGAACCGCCCGCAGTTGAACTGTCTGCACTTGAACTGTCTGCACTTGAACTGTCTGCACTTGAACTGTCTGCACTTGAACTGTCTGCACTTGAACTGTCTGCACTTGAACTGTCTGCACTTGAACTGTCTGCACTTGAACTGTCCGCACTTGAACTGTCCGCAATAAAACTGAACTAGCCGCTTGCATGGCCCCTTCCACAGGCCGCTTCTCCTAGTGGATTGTACTAGCCACTTCGCCTAGTGGCTTAGCTTGCACTAGGCATTTGTACTAGCTGTTTGTACCAGCCGCTTGCTTGAGCCGCTTCCGGTACTTCCGAGTTATGCGAAAGGAAGAAATGAAAGTCGTCCACAGCAAAAAAACTGAAGAATGGTTTGTTTTCTTCGGACAGCGTGGCGGCCTCGAGCTCGCGAGAGTTGTTTGACTCGGCGAGTATATTTCAGGCGCTACGACCCACGAAGCTCATTCGGCCGCCTTTCTCCTTGGGGAGGACCCGCGTTGTTTGGTTTGCGCAGTTGTTTTGGTGCGGTCCCTCGTTGCGTGTCTCAGTTGTGTGTCCTTGGGCCCCGTCTGGAAGCACACAGCGGCAGTGGCAACGTGGAACGGGTCAGGCGTGCACCTTGCCTTGTCTCAGGGCTGTGTGGCAGAGATGAAGCAGGCGCGTCCTGTGGCCGCAGTTTGGTGCGAAGGCTCTGCCAGATGGGAATGCTTACTGCTTTGACCAGGGCCATTGGGTCTTGTGCGGAGACTCGTAGCCAGGGTTCCTTTTTTTTTGGGGGGGGGGGGGGGGGGAAGAGCGGCGCAAGGTAATTTCCTGATTTAGAGGGGGGGGGGGGATTGTTTTGTGATGCATGCCTAACTAGAGCACTTCACGAGAATTGAAGTGTGCGTGGGAGAGGGGGAGGGGTCGAGGGAGACGAACCTTTCTGTCCCCCCCCCCCTCCTGTCCCCCCACCCGAGCAGGGGAGAGCGGCGCAAGGTAATTTCCTGATTTATAGGGGGGAGGGGGGATTGGTGTGTGGTGCATGCCTAACTAGAGCACTGCACGAGAATTGAGGTGTGCGTGGGAGAGAGCAAGGGGTCGAGGGAGGCGAACCTTTAAGTTCACCCCTCCCGCCCCCACCGAAGTATGTTTTTGGTCTTGGAGGTGTCCGGCTCCTCATGGGGTGGGGAGAGGCGCTTTACTGCTGTCATCTCACTTCTTCCGCAATTAGGACACTGTACGCAGGTCTGGAGGCCAGTAAATTCTCACCTAGAACGCCCATAGGGGTTTACTTGAAGTTTAAGAGCAATCGAATGGCCAGGGCATGTAATGCGAACACAAGGTTACCGACGGTCCTTTAAGGTAGTAGGGAGTGTCAGAAGGTCTGTTTAGATTACGAAGTCTGAGGGGATAAGTTGGCCACTGCTGGCACAGGGCGGAGCTAATTAGATATGGGAAAGGCCTTTGTCCTGCAGTAGACTTGTGATGATGATGTGTTTAGAAGGGGATCGAACGGAGACTATTTGGGCGCCTGATTTGTACGGCTTATACACAGGGATTTCCGGCAGATTAATCTGTTGGGCAAATTGGTTTATGCCGATGAAAAGATAGACAAAAATGCAAAAAAGTCACTTGTGAATGTGTTTTCTTTTTGCGCAACCTATCTTTTCAGGAATTTTTATACCGCTAGTACATACCGTACAGATTCCATGACGAGAATGTGTTGCTCGTGTGTCTCACGTACGCGACTAGCCTCAAAACCAGGCTCGGGCCGAGAAAAGCAAGTCTGTGTGAGGGGGAGCTTTGTTTGTCGACGAGAGAAAAGGCGCCAGGAGGAATGGTTGAGGCTGCCCCCGGGGGTTCTGCCGAGGTCGATGATGATGGAAGACGGCGCGGACTGTTCGGAATTCGGAGGCGTTCCCGCCCACCCGACGAGGATTGCGGCACCAGTTTGGAAGGAGGTCGGTTGCGCACTCTTGACCTGTCTCAGGACCTTTTCTTGCACGGTCCCGGCTCGCGTTGCGGGCGACTCGAAAACAAACATCCGCCGCTTGCGTCGCTGTTTTCCGCGCGCCAACACCGTGGCTGTGAAGTCTTGCTTAAGTCGCAATATGGTTAGAATGTTTCTCGAAAGAAGCGAAGGATGAGGGGCTGGAATTAGCTTCGGATGTGCGAAGAGGACGTAGAATTTATATACTGACTCTTACAGTGAAATACCTCTATGAAAGCCAATTTGGTAACTCTTCTTGATGGCCTGCCGTTACCTTGTGGATGAATTACACGGTGTACTAATCTGGCAACAGTGATCTTTCCGAGCTAGGGATTCTGATCGGTAGCATGATGGTCACTAGACAGCATTTCTGCGACGTTGTTCTTAGAGCGTTCGTAGAAGCACAAAAGTGTCGGGAACGGCATCGTATGGTGTGGAGGGGTGTGATGTGTTGAGGTTTGGTATGGTATGGTATGGTATGGTACGGCATCGTATCGTGTCGTATGGTATGGGGGGGATTAAGATAAGATAAGAAGTTTGTTTAGACAGGTCCAAGTGTCTGGTGTCTGGGAGAATGGCGAAAAGGCAGTGAGATGCCTGAGAAAGCGCCATCCCCCCATCCCCCCAACTCCCAGAAGTTGACACTTGTTCAGACAATGCAGTACGAGCACCGGTACAGCACACAGAGAAAGCTTCAAACACAACTCTAACATCTTATTTAAAGAGCACATTATACAAGTGAAAAGGCATTCTGAAAAAAAAAGGCAAACTTCTTTAACATGTTTCTTAAAACGGCATAAAGCACAAGTCTAAGAACTTAAAAGACAAGCAAATATGCACACCGTCCCGAAGCGTAGCACGGGGCCATGAGATGGACCATACCCTGCTGAAAAAAAGTTCTATGATGCAATGACCTCATAGATCATTCATCATAGAATATCATACAATCTGTATGATGTATCATAAAATCTGTATGATATGTCATACAGATTGTATGATATTTTATGATGAATGATCTATGAGGTTATTGCATCATAGAACTTTTTTTCAGCAGGGTAGTGGAGGACTCCGGGTTTTTCGATCACCTGGGCTTCTTTGACGCGCATTGACATAGCGCTGCATGCGACCGTTTTTTCCACGGAAGTGCTGTAGCCGCGGCAGGGATTCGATCCTGCGAAATTGGGCTCACCAGCCGAACGCTGCAACAAATAAGCCACCGCGGCGGGTGCATTTTCTCTGGACAAATTTCAACGTACGCTGGAGTAACGAGCCGCTAGTTTGGTCTCTTTGTGTCCAAACACCCTTAACAATACACCGTGATGGCGCCTCAGAGGGTTTGCACAATCTCCCCTTCGCACTGTGCCGCCTGAAGGAGGAGGGGGAGAAATTTTTATTGAAAGGAAAGGAGGATGGTTGAAGCTCGAGTGCCCTGGTGGTCCAGGAGCCCTCTCTCTTCTGCTTATCGCTGGGGCCGGTCCATCAGCCTCAACTGGCCGATTGGGCTAGCGGCTGCTGTCGGATACAACTCAAGACAAAAGCGGCTTTCAGCCGTCAAAGGACCACTTCCAGCCAATGGCGTCGGCCGATTCTCGTGAGTCTGCTAGGGTGACAATGCAGGGAGTGGCAGTGAAAGGGTGTATTCCCTTTCTGCATTGGTGCGGAACTCCCTGAATTTTGGTGCTACTCCTGATAGCGGGTTAATGAGGATCGCCCGACGCTATTGGCTGGAAGTGGCCCGTTTGACGGGAAAAAGCCGCTTTCTTCTTGGCTTGTATCCGACTATATCTGAGTGTCCTCCCGGGAAAAGCCGGGTGGAGAAGGGCTGGGGGTCAGTGTCACTTGGCAAGCGGTGAGGTAGGATGGGAGTAAGGCGGAATGTTACTCAGTGTGCCACTGCCGGTGACATGCACGGATTGGTCTGAAGCTGTCTCCAGAATGCGATATCCCTCTTGTCTAGGGAGCGGTAGGGCGACCGGTAATAGAATGCGAAACGGAGCTCCGGGAAAACTGACGCATTATGTGTCGGATGTCGCCTGTTACCATGTCGAAAGAAATACGTTGGGAAAGTGGCTTGTGCTTCGCATTTCAGCAGCCTTAATCGGGACAAGGCGTGGTGTTTGTGTCCTGAAAATCGTCGAGGAGATGACGCATCGCTGATTCTTGGAGTGTAAGGAGTGCCGAGGAGATGGAAATCGATACGCCTGGTTAACCAGATTCGTAGAATAACTTAACCCAACCGGCGTCAACACACCGGCAAAGCAGGCGCATATGTGCAGTCTTTAGAGAAAGAATCCCGCAAGAGCTCTCTTGCTGAGTTGCAGCAGCTGTTGAGTTCTTGCTCCCGATGTCGCGCCGCGGTGGCCGAAGGTCATGCTTACAAGGCGTGTTTGTATCTGATTTTTTTTTTGCAGACAAATTATGCGATGTTGTTGGCAGAAGCTGTCAATGCCGCTGCACCAATGTTATTGGTTTGGACTAGTTTAAAAAAAGCAGCGCATTTCAGCAACTTCTTATTTCCCGTGTTACAGAGCTCAGGCACGCGACATTCACATTGCGCTACAGTGAGCAAAACATGACGAGTGCCATCTGCTTTGCACTTGTAAGCAGTTTCTGGAGACATCCGTGAAACGGTGTGGGAAGGAAACGTGGCGTCACGTTGTTTGCCACCGAAGTGCTTTTGTAACGGAAACTTCGTTGTCGGTTTGCAGTGTACAGAGGGCAAAACGCTTGCCTAGAATGCGTTCTGGGCGTGTTTCAGGCTGAACACGCGATATCTAGGGATCACATTTGGTTAAAAATTGTCTGTATGCAAGCCTGTGCAGTTAAACTCATAGGATTTCATCGTCGTATTTTAGCTTCCTGCTCGCAGCGGCTTTAGGAGCTGCGGAACACGCAGTTCGGTCGTTGTAGACATGGACTTGAGCGGGTACCTAACGTTCAAGCTTTTCTTTCTCTTATTCTCTTGTGTTATCCTCTATTTCAGCCGCCGCGGTGGCTCAGTGGCTACGGTGCTCGGCTGCTGACCCGAAAGACGCGGGTTCGATCCCGGCCGCGGCGGCTGGAATTTCTTTGAAGGAGAAATTCTAGAGGCCCGTGTACTGTGCGATGTCAGTGCACGTTAAAGAACCCCAGGTGGTCGAAATTTCCGGAGCCCTTCACTACGGCGTTTCTCATAGCCTCAGTCGCTTTGGGACGTTAAACCCCATAAACCAAACCTCTATTTCACTTGATTTGACCGTCGTTGCAGTCTTCTTGCTATCCTCTATTCGGTGGAAGGCCTTCAAGGCGTGCCGGAGAATAGCCGGACCCTCTAATATATATAGTTTTAGGTGGCTGAAGAAAGGAACTGTGCGGCTACTTCCCGGCGTCCGGGTGGTAGAAATAATATAGCAGTAGGTTCATTGTTTTTCCTCTACGAGCGAGACCACTCCTAATAAAACACGTTGCGGGGGAAGTTGGGGCGTTGCTGTGGGGGCGATGAAGCGTCAAGAGACAGCTCACGCAAGGGACGACGGGACATGCGCAGGTCCCGTGCCATGTCCTGTGTGTGCCGTCCTTTACTGCTATTCTGTTCTCACGTGCACATGTCTCACTCCGCACTTGAAGGTCTTCATGACCGTTAGGGCACAAGTCCGCCGCTGTGGCTCAGTGGTTATGGTGCTCGGCTGCTGACCCGAAAGACGCGGGTTCGATCCCGGCCGCGGCGATCGAATTTCGATGGAGGCGAAATTGTAGAGGCCCGTGTACTGTGCGATGTCAGTGCACGTTAAAGAACCCCAGGTGGTCGAAATTTCCGGAGCCCTTCACTACGGCGTTTCTCATAGCCTCAGTCGCTTTGGGACGTTAAACCCCATAAACCAAACCTCTATTTCACTTGATTTGACCGTCGTTGCAGTCTTCTTGCTATCCTCTATTCGGTGGAAGGCCTTCAAGGCGTGCCGGAGAATAGCCGGACCCTCTAATATAGTTTTAGGTGGCTGAAGAAAGGAACTGTGCGGCTACTTCCCGGCGTCCGGGTGAGTAAAGTTCAGGTTCTCTTCTCCTTCCTTGCACCAGAGGTGCTCCGCCCGAGACGGTTTCTTTAACTGGAAGACTGAAGCTTTTCTTCGCACCAGGGGTGCCCCGTCAGAGACGGTCTCAAGATGAGTTACGATGCAGGGATAAAGGGAATGCTTGAAGTTTATGTACAGATATTTACAATCACATACAAGTCAAGGCACTGGAGACATATTAAGCAGCAAAAAGACAAACAACAAAAAGGCGGAACTGGCTAACACTAGGGGAGGCCCCTACTCGGCGTAGCCGAAGATGCATAGCACCTAACCTTAGCCCAGAACCCTTTTTCTGGCTCCGGGGCCCGGTTTTAAAGCCCTAAAGGCCCGGCCCACATTTGGTAGCCACCAATCATGCTACACTCTTCATACGATTGGCTCATCGAGAGCATGGCCAGCCCTCTAGCCTCCGTAGGGCAAAACACCCTCTCCATGTGCGGGGTAGAACATTCTATCCCTCCAAAATAAAAGTAAAAAAAAACACAAAACACACTCGTGCGAGCACGTGCCGTTCGTTTCCCCAATGACCCTCGACTTTGGCGTCGTCTCGGAATTCGGGATTAACGGGCTTAAGCGGGCAGCTACCACTGTAGCTGATACTGCGAGCTCAGACCTGCATTCCAAGGCGACTTAGCCTTCCCAAGGCTGCTAGTCGGCGCCTCACCGATACCCGTAGCGTCACCCAACTCGGGCCTTCGCTGCTCGCGGCTAGACGCGCTGTCGCCGGCTATTCCTCATCTCGTTTGCCCCCTCGTCACGGCGCCCTGACGCCGCTCCGTCCGGCAGTGCTTAATCCTCTCAGGAATCCTGCATACTTTTCGAACGAGACGTTCGTCGCGAGCTTGTGTCGCATATCTGGTGTCCGCTAAGACGAGGGGATTAAGACAAGGGGGGGGGGGGGGTCGACGTGTGGCGGCCCTTCAGCAACATAGCCTTCACAGCTCCCCTGCCCAGCCGACGCGAAGCAGCCCTAAAGGGCGATGTACGCCCGAGTGGCCCGGCGCCTGCGCGCGCGCGCGCGCGCCTCTTTCCAAGAAATGTCATTCTTCCTTTCGAACGCACCCCACCGTCCCGTCCCGTCCCGTCGAGGGGGGGGGGGGGGGGGGTGGTCCATTGAAGAGGGCAGCGGCGGGGTACTGAGAAAGAATTAGCGGTAGCAATGACCCCGCACGCACTACCGATACCTTACACGCCCTTTCCAAGATTCTAAAAAGGGCTCAAATGGCACTTTTAGAATTATAACAAAAGGGATCGGTGCCTGTCACGAAACCACACTGCGGGTGACATAACATACACAAACCATACACATTCAAATGCGCGTTTCACACATCTAAATCCAGCGCATTGGCCGAAGTCCAAGCTGTCGCGCTGGGACCAGTTACATCAACAAAACTAAAAGCAAAATAATGCACACGGGCACTAACACAACATTACGCGAAATGCTTACGGGCACCAAGAAAACATAAGCACAATGCATACTCAAATACGCCCGGTGGCATGCTTGCTGTGCACCGTAAAACGGAGTTGATAGGCTATACCCAGTTCACCTGCATGCACACCGTCGTCCTGCTCGCGAACGAGCACACATACACACAGACACTCGCAACTGGAGCACTCAGTAGCACTGATATGGGGTCCGTAGGCGGCCACGTGAGCCTCCTTAGTCGCACCGAGCGTCCCTGTGTGTATTCGAGCCGCTACGCGTTAATCTACCCGATTAACGCCAACGCCTGGCGGTCACTCAGCTCGTTAGGCTGATGACCCCACGGGGCGAGAACTCTGAAGCTGGTGCCCTCCAGGATCAAATACATCCTGGTCTTCGATGGGTCCAAACCCCTTACCACACGACGCACATGAGGGCCCGCTCTTTCCGGCGCGCCGGTACGAAACTCGCGCTGCGTAGGGAGCGCATCCCTTGCCCTGTCTAACCATACTAGTGCGGCCGCCTTTGCTACAACTAATCTGACGTACCGCAGCACGGAACGTACTGTTCCTGGCAGCGACTTTCAATTTGAAAGCCACGCCCCTGCCTTCGGCTACTTCGCCTCGCTTGGAGCCATTTGCCCCGTTCCTGCACGAGCCAACACTGAAATTGCCGCTCCCTGCCTTATAGGGGCTTGCCGGCTCCGTAGCTTCGTTTAACTCGCCAATCTGACGTCTGTCATCGCTGGCCATTTCATGATGAACGAACTGCTCTTTTTCGCAGCTTGCTTGAGACTGCGTTTTTGGAATTTTCAAACTCAATTCCAACGTTCGTGGACTCGCATTGTCGCTCCTGATCTCATCTGGAGTAGAGCTAACCTGGGCGGCTGGATCATCGCAGTGCGAGATCACCGCCTCCAATACCGTGGCGCTGCGTTCCCTCAGGATGCATTCTTCGCCTGAGATTACACTTTCTCGACAAGCTGACTCAGTTTTCTCTTCTGCCTGGCAGTTTTTCTTTCGTTCTTCTGATATGTCGGAGGTCACAACCTCCGCCATCGAGCCTGCGGGAATTTCATCGCGGTCCTGTTTGTTGTCGGACAGCTTCGTCTCGACTACCCCCGAAACATCGGAATTTGGCTGCTCCTTTTCGTTGCTAGCCGCGTGTAGTGGCGGAAAAGCTGTGATATTTTCGCGCCCCTCAGGAATCTCGCCCTCACCTCCTGCCTTTTTTTCGGCCTTTTCGAACGACGAGGTGTTCCCGCATGCCGGCTGCTTGTTTACAGCCACCTGGCTGCTGCTTCCTTCACTTGTGCTCGACGAGCACAAGCCTTTACCTTCCAGCGCAGTCTGTCTGGACTCGGAGTAGTTTCCCCTGGTTAGTTCACTAGCCCTCCTAACCCCCTTGAGCTCAGCCAGCTCGAGCTCTAGCTGCTGGCGCTTTGCCTCTAACGCCTTCAAAACGGACTTAACATCATGAGGTTTTTCCTCGCGAAGCAGCGTCTTTCCGCCATTTACCTTTGCAAGTTTGGCCTCAAAGTACGCCAAGCGCGCCTTCGCCAATTCTACTTGGCACCTCCCATCGAGTGAGGGTCGCCATGGATAACCTTCCATAACGCCGTCTGTTGTCCTACCGGCTCGAACACATGCACAGGGACGTGAACAATGCAACCAAGGAAACTCACGGTTTCGATGCGTCGATCCGCATTGCCAGCTTCCTGGTGTCGGAGTCCACCGCCACTTTCACCGCGCGCTGCGATGAGCTGTCGCACGCCGCTGTTCCTGTGCTCGCTGCTGTCGCCTTGCTTCGACCAGCCGGTGACCGTCGAGTTTCCGACTCGACGCGCTGCTTCTCCTGGTTTCCGTCTCTCCGCAGGTCCTTTCTCGAAAGCTGACCTGTTGCCTGGTCGTCACCTTTCTCCCTTCTTTCAATCTTCTTCCTGCGCCGTCTTCCGATGGCCGCAGGATCCTGTCGACTGCGCCAGTAAAGTTCAGGTTCTCTTCTCCTTCCTTGCACCAGAGGTGCTCCGCCCGAGACGGTTTCTTTAACTGGAAGACTGAAGCTTTTCTTCGCACCAGGGGTGCCCCGTCAGAGACGGTCTCAAGATGAGTTACGATGCAGGGATAAAGGGAATGCTTGAAGTTTATGTACAGATATTTACAATCACATACAAGTCAAGGCACTGGAGACATATTAAGCAGCAAAAAGACAAACAACAAAAAGGCGGAACTGGCTAACACTAGGGGAGGCCCCTACTCGGCGTAGCCGAAGATGCATAGCACCTAACCTTAGCCCAGAACCCTTTTTCTGGCTCCGGGGCCCGGTTTTAAAGCCCTAAAGGCCCGGCCCACATTTGGTAGCCACCAATCATGCTACACTCTTCATACGATTGGCTCATCGAGAGCATGGCCAGCCCTCTAGCCTCCGTAGGGCAAAACACCCTCTCCATGTGCGGGGTAGAACATTCTATCCCTCCAAAATAAAAGTAAAAAAAAAACACAAAACACACTCGTGCGAGCACGTGCCGTTCGTTTCCCCAATGACCCTCGACTTTGGCGTCGTCTCGGAATTCGGGATTAACGGGCTTAAGCGGGCAGCTACCACTGTAGCTGATACTGCGAGCTCAGACCTGCATTCCAAGGCGACTTAGCCTTCCCAAGGCTGCTAGTCGGCGCCTCACCGATACCCGTAGCGTCACCCAACTCGGGCCTTCGCTGCTCGCGGCTAGACGCGCTGTCGCCGGCTATTCCTCATCTCGTTTGCCCCCTCGTCACGGCGCCCTGACGCCGCTCCGTCCGGCAGTGCTTAATCCTCTCAGGAATCCTGCATACTTTTCGAACGAGACGTTCGTCGCGAGCTTGTGTCGCATATCTGGTGTCCGCTAAGACGAGGGGATTAAGACAAGGGGGGGGGGGGGGGGTCGACGTGTGGCGGCCCTTCAGCAACATAGCCTTCACAGCTCCCCTGCCCAGCCGACGCGAAGCAGCCCTAAAGGGCGATGTACGCCCGAGTGGCCCGGCGCCTGCGCGCGCGCGCGCGCGCCTCTTTCCAAGAAATGTCATTCTTCCTTTCGAACGCACCCCACCGTCCCGTCCCGTCCCGTCGAGGGGGGGGGGGGGGGTGGTCCATTGAAGAGGGCAGCGGCGGGGTACTGAGAAAGAATTAGCGGTAGCAATGACCCCGCACGCACTACCGATACCTTACAGGGTGGTAGAAATAATATAGCAGTAGGTTCATTGTTTTTCCTCTACGAGCGAGACCACTCCTAATAAAACACGTTGCGGGGGAAGTTGGGGCGTTGCTGTGGGGGCGATGAAGCGTCAAGAGACAGCTCACGCAAGGGACGACGGGACATGCGCAGGTCCCGTGCCATGTCCTGTGTGTGCCGTCCTTTACTGCTATTCTGTTCTCACGTGCACATGTCTCACTCCGCACTTGAAGGTCTTCATGACCGTTAGGGCACAAGTCCGCCGCTGTGGCTCAGTGGTTATGGTGCTCGGCTGCTGACCCGAAAGACGCGGGTTCGATCCCGCCGCGGCGATCGAATTTCGATGGAGGCGAAATTGTAGAGGCCCGTGTACTGTGCGATGTCAGTGCACGCTAAAGGACCCCAGGTGGTCGAAATTTCCGGAGCTCTTCACTACGGCGTGTCTCATAGCCTGAGTGGCTTTTGGACGTTAAACCCCATAAAACTAAACTAAACTAAACTTAGGGCCCATCTTCACGGGAAAAAGCAATAACGATGTCCATGAGATGCGCGCGGCTCTTTTAGGTTACGACACTCTTCGACACCAGCGCCAACGCAGGCAGAGACACTGTTTTACCCCGAAGAATGCCTGTCGGGCAGCTGTTGCTTTAAAGCTACAAATAATCCTCGTGAGGCCGCATATTTTCGCCGTTCGTGTCTGGAAGCACTCCAGAAGTCGGCGTGTTTCAAGGATCCGCGGTTTTCTCTTCCTTTTTTTCTATCTCTCTGTCTCTATCTGTAATTTACGAATTTCGAAGTAGCAGGCCTTGCGACGACGCTGTGATTGCGTCTCGCCAGTGTTCGCGGCAAGGCCCCTGGAAGCGCTGGCGCGGTGCAGAGAAATGCGGGGCAGCCGTCGCACGGGAGGACGCGCGCCTTCTTCTTCGTTCCCCTTGGCGCTACCGTTGCCGCGCGACGGCGTCCTTGCCCCGGCCTTGCCCGTGCGGAGCACTCGGAGCCCGTGGTAGCGGTGGCGATTTCGAAAATGGAGCGCGACCCCATCGTTCTCTCTCTCTGGCTCTCTCTATGCAATTCTTTCCCTCGACTGGGGCCCTGGTCACGATAGCGCCGAAGCAAACGACTTCTTTCGAGTGGGAGGGGGGGGGGGGGGGGATGGGTCAAGCGCTACCACATCCCCCCCCCCCCCCCTCCCTTTCTCCTATTGACTGATGAGGAGAGACTCCGGAGCGCGAGGAATTCATAGAGTGGGCCTGGCAACTGCGCTGGTTCTTTGGCGGCCGTCTACGTGCAGTGACGACGCAGTGCAGGACACAAGTCGGGGGAGCAATTACTCATCGCTATGAAGCTGAGCGCCATTTCGAGAGATGGAAAGCCTAAAAGGGCACCTTACCGGGTTCGGTGTCGAGATTAGATTAGGAAGCTTGCGGAGGTAGGGTCTCCCCAACTGGCGCAGGACAGGGGTAATTGGAGCAGAGAGGGAAAGAGGCCTTTGTTATGCAGTGGACGTAGTTATGCTGCTGCTGCTACTGATAACGATTATTAACGCGATAGCGTTAAGGAGCTAGTGTCGCAGAACATCAGCCGTCGGCGTCTTTGCAGTGCGCGAAAAATCTGCGAAAAATCCCCAGAGAGCAACCTAGGAGACCGGCGGGACACTTTGGTCTCGTAACTTTGTGGCGTCATCACAACCTGCCCACTGGACAGTGAGCAAACTACGCACCCTGGCATGTGGCAGTTAAATTATTGACTGGTCACTCGGCTAGAGCAACCTCGGTCGCACAAGCCCCGTCGGTGGCAGCGCCTGCCATCGCAGGGCAGTGGCGCTAATCGTCGCACCGCTGCGCCAGGAGTGAGTGGTAAAAGGACTCCCAGGGATTTATGACCTTTTTAGTACAGAACGACCTCCAATTCTGCATACATGGCCATTAACCCATTAAGCTATCGCGTCATACCTTATGGTGGTGGTGATAATGATGCGCCCAAGTGCGGCCATTCATCAACGAAGGAAGCTACATACATTTCTTCAAATATTTGCGGTTGAAGAAGAATTCGTCCTGTTCGTGGGATCAAACCCGGGACCACCGCTTGTCTGGGGCCGCCGCTTTTAACTAACTAGTTTGATAATACGGCAGGCAGTGTGAGGATGAATTGATCAACTCGAAGTGGGAGGTATCGGTCCAGTGCATTGAGGACAATCCTCCAAGCAGCGATTCCCCCAAAACAGTGGGTGACAAATACTTCCATAAATGGGCGCACGTGAGAGGAAGTTAAGTGAGGCCTGGAGGAGAGTCCCCTTCCGCACCAGTGCTGTATCATGGGATGGCATTTTAATTTATAGGGTGGGGCGACCTAAAAGATTGAGAAATAATAGCCCCCGCCTGTACCACGTACAACAGACTTAATCCAATTGCAGTACACAAGAGGAGGCCCAAGGGCAGTTGTGATTTTTGCCAGAAGGTGAAAAAATAAAATAAAGTTTCGGGGGGGGGGGGGGGGGGGGAGCTACTTTAGAGCAGCCGTCGCGATTGGTACTCGGTTTGAGCGCACACTGACTGATGAGTTGCTAACTGGAGAATTGCTAAGTAGGCTGTTCTAATTCTAGAATACTCACACAATGATGATCACTCTCACAGACTCAGTCACACTTACCCGCTCACTCATACGGTCACGCAATCACTCACACACACTCTCGGTCACTGGATCACTAATTCACATACGCTCTCTGACTTGAACACTATTTCACGCGCTTATCGTCTCACACGCACACTGTCACTGTCACATTCGCGCACTCATTTACAGACACTCACATTCACTTCCACTCTCAAGCACTCTCTTACAGTCACACTCAAACACTGACACTATACGTTCACCCTCACCCTATGCTCTCACTCTATGCTCTCGCTCTATGCTCTCACGCTCTGACTCTGCGCTCTGACTCTGCGCTCTGACTCTGCGCTCTGACTCTGCGCTCTGACTCTGCGCTCTGACTCTGCGCTCTGACTCTGCGCTCTGACTCTGCGCTCTGACTCTGCGCTCTGACTCTGCGCTCTGACTCTGCGCTCTGACTCTGCGCTCTGACTCTGCGCTCTGACTCTGCGCTCTGACTCTGCGCTCTGACTCTGCGCTCTGACTCTGCGCTCTGACTCTGCGCTCTGACTCTGCGCTCTGACTCTGCGCTCTGACTCTGCGCTCTGACTCTGCGCTCTGACTCTGCGCTCTGACTCTGCGCTCTGACTCTGCGCTCTGACTCTGCGCTCTGACTCTGCGCTCTGACTCTACGCTCTGACTCTACGCTCTGACTCTGAGCTCTGACTCTGAGCTCTGACTCTGAGCTCTGACTCTACGCTCTGACTCTACGCTCTGACTCTACGCTCTGACTCTACGCTCTGACTCTACGCTCTGACTCTACGCTCTGACTCTGAGCTCTGACTCTGAGCTCTGACTCTGAGCTCTGACTCTGAGCTCTGACTCTGAGCTCTGACTCTGAGCTCTGACTCTGAGCTCTGACTCTGAGCTCTGACTCTGAGCTCTGACTCTGAGCTCTGACTCTGAGCTCTGCGCTCTCGCTCTGCGCTCTCGCTCTGCGCTCTCGCTCTGCGCTCTCACTCTGCGCTCTCACTCTGCGCTCTCTACTATACTCTCACAGTCATGCACTGTCCTCGTCACGCACTACCACAGCCACTCTAATTGCACTCACCTGCTTTCGGCGCGGCACTGCCGCGCAGGATGTGCTTGTCGTCGGCGTAGGGGGCCACGCGTTTATTGTGCGGTCACGTGCGCAACCCCTGGCTTCCGGATGTGCCAACTCGTGGCCGATGCTCGACGCGGCAGGTGGCTTTGCGATGTTACTTCTGCCTTCCGTGTTACGCAACCGTGAGTGTTGCTCAACCTGCCGATTTCCACGCGGATTGGTGCGGCTGCTTTGCTCTGCCTTTCTTTCGTCGCATCCTCCGTTTCTGCTCTTCGAGGGAAAAAATAAAGAAACAAGAAAAAGCGGGGAATAAAAGCGGGCCAGATCGCGGAAAACGACGTCGTGTTACTGCCCGCGCACGTACGCTCACTCACGCGGCCATCCATCACGCCTCTTCGCTGTCGCGCGAACCGTGTGCCGTGGGTTCCGCCGCCGATATTGCTCTCCCCGCGAAAGGCACTCTTCTTTGTTTTCCCAGATTCGCCCGGCGGAGACAGCGTGGAGACCGAATGCGGAAGCGATTTCTCGCGCGGTGACAAGTAGAACAAAAGCGTGCCCTCCCCATCGCGCGTGTGCGTGCCCTTCCTGTGAAAGTTCGGGCCCCGAGCAGCTCTTTCGAAACTCCCTGGCGCGCCGCGTTCTACTCGGCATGCGAATTCTGTGCAGTGGTCCGGGCCCCGAGCGAAGCTGTCAAGGGACGAGATACTTCTTCGGTGCGTCGTTGTAAGGCGTCTCGACACGCCGATGCCTTTACGACCTCCAGTCCGTCTATGCGCCGCCTGCGGCTTTCTCAAATGCGTAGAACCGGGGGGGTTCTTCTGGGCCATGTTGTGTGGTTCGCTATGCGTCGCCAGGGTTCCAAATCTCTCTAAGAGGAGATAAACTGCTGCCTTTCCACCGAAAGTTAGAATTGCGAATGCTCTCCCTGTAAAAAATTTCGTAACTTTACGGTTTTCGAAAAAAAAAAAAAAACGCACGGAAAGTCCGCACTTTCGCCCAGTGACGGAGGCAGCGTCCATATTTCGTCTCAAAAATTGCGGAAGGGAAAACTTAGAAGCGAACGGCACATTGCAACGTTTACTTTTGATAAAGACTGTGCTGTTGAATCCCTCCATAGCCGAGGGAGTGACAGCAATAGCTTATTTACTACTACCCGCTACTTCTATCCAGGATGCCAGCTGGACATCACGGCTAGAAGTGGCAAGTTTTCTAGAATGCCTGCGCTTTTCTCCGTGTACATCCCATATGCACGGTTCAGTTCCATTGGGTCATTATACTGTACTTGGACAGGGAATGAACGCGAGAGTTCTTTGTTACGACATACTACGGCGGTGGCGTACTTCGCAGATAAATCGGACAGACCTGTCTCGCAGATAAATCGGACAGACCTGTCTCGATCTCGTGTCATCTTCGTGTTTTGCGTAGTAATAATTCTGAACTTCTGTGTAAAGGATTTTAACGAACGGGCGGTTATGAATGGGTTGAGATGCTGTACACGATGCTGGCATACGGCTGCAGGTTTACTTCAGGAATTGACTTGTGGTGACGTAAAACAACCGAATACGATGAAAGAAAAGACGGCGGTCTTGCACCTTGACGTTCTTGTCAACGTGTTCTACTTCATTTGTCAAGGCTTTTCTCGACAAAGAAGTTGTGGCTTACTGAATGGGACGCAGCACGTGGCCGCTCAGTGACTCAACCGCCTGTGGCTTAGCGCGTTCTGCGTCTCCCTCGGGCTCTGGAGTCGCTCTGCTGCAGGGAACTAGAGCGCAGCAGCGCGGGGCGTAGGAAGAGCGCCAGGAAGAGGCGGCGGCTCAACTCTCTCCATCACCCCGGCGGCGCGGTGTGTGGTCTTCTCCGGCGTTCGTCGTCGCCACGCGGTACAGTGCGCCGTGAGAAGAGGAGAAAGTGTTGTCGCCGGGTCGGTTTCTGTGTGGAGCCGACGACGCACGGGACGGCTAGCGCAAGGGAAGGCGCGCGCGAGAAAGCATCCGTCTTGCCGCCCTGCGAGGGCTTCCTGTTCTCTTCAACGGCTAGGGGGGAGGGGGGATCCACTATAGCTGAATCTGAAGAAAATTCCGTTTTTTTTTTGTTATTTGCGGAGTCTCGGGGCGATGAAGTGACTGATAGCGATGCCGATGTCTGTCCACTTCAAGGCCTCATCCGGACCACGTAATTACAGGTGGGACATCCTGAGGAAGGCCCGTGGACGTCCCGGCCCACACTGTTCCTTATGGTCCACCCGAATAGCATTGCCATTTACTAGCACGTGAAATTGGGAATTTCAGACCGTGATATAGTACGCTGAGGCCGACGCTCTCGAGATAGTGTCATGTGCAGCAGTCGTTTTGGAACTATCCAGGAGGCTATCATATAGGCTTCTGTCCTGGCTGTAATCCCTTGTCGGGATCCCTTTTTTCCTCTTTCTCAATATATGGCCCCTGCATCCACCGGAACCTCCAGCTAGGCCCAGCAAACGAGGGGCCAGTTCTGTAAATGGTTCGGGCACCCTGGGGTGTTTCGGGGCGGCTACCACTTGTGCCTTTCGGCAGCCAGAATAGACAAAGTGTGTACTACGATCGCGAATGCGCCGTCGAATCTCTTGACAGTCGTAACGTGACAGGCGTGGCACTGACGGGTGATGACGACGCTGGGGTCGCGGAAACGTGAGCTGCGTGTCCCTAGACACCTTAACGTTGCGCAGTGTCTCGGTTACGAACTCTCATTGCATGCGCTGTTACCTGTTATGTTTCCTGGACACCGGAATATAGACAATAAAGTGGGGACGAATCCTATGACGGGACTGTTGAAAATAGTCGAACCTCGTTATGACGAAACGGTTTGTAACGAAATAATGGACGAAGGAATGACTATTCCACTTGGAAGCTCGGTCAGCACAGGCTATAACGAATGTGCGTTTATAACGAAGTATTCTTCAGGCTCCTTCAACTTCGTTATTACGAGGTTCAGGGAGTGGTGGGGACAGGGGGACATTGTCTTCTTGCAACCTTTTTCTGAAGGAAGGTGGCCTTTTTCTGAAGGGAGGTGGGGAGGAGTCAGCCTTAACTTCCGCGATCACGTCGAAGCCTGCCTCCCCCTCTTCCAATCATTAAAAAAAGACTTTCGAGGTTACTGCACCATCGGCATCGTTGAATGCTTTACATAAAGCGCGTTGTGTCTGGGTGAAGCAAACTCCATATACGTACTTTGTTCACTTGTTTCTCGGGGCATATCGCACCTATCAGGTATAGATCTGAGATGTTCTTGCTTGAGCGTCCTCCGCTACCTTCCCCCTCCCTACCTCCATAGTAAGCTTGAGGAATTAACTCACAACCTCAGCATACATGTCGATGTGCGGCAGTCCCGCCAAGAGCCAGATGCAGCAGCGGAGAGGGCGGCCGCGCGAGCGTGACACCGCGTTTTGACGTGCTGAGATGGAGTGTTGAGCTGTAAAGGAGGTTGGGGCGGAAGGGCGCCACGCGACCGTCCTCCGCGGCGCTTTCCCTCGCGCGCTCTCTAGTGCAGCAGCAGCAGCATCAGCCCACACCCATGCACGCGTCCCTGCGGCCCATCGCAGCGCACTTCCTGCATCCTCCGGGTGCTGCTGCTGCTGCTGCTGCCGGGGCGGTCGCGGGCGCTCTGTTTAAGTCTGCGCGGCTGCTGCCGTGTCGATGACCCGCCCCCGCTGCACACACGCGACCGCCGCCATGAACTTGGCTGCCAGAGCTTGCGCGGTGCGGGTACCGTTCCCCGGCGTTCCCGTAACTTCTTGTGTCGCGTGGTGGGGTTGTTTAGCCAAGGTGACAGCTGAGTAGTAGTGAGGAAGCAGTGTATGCTTAATCTTGTATGTATAGCAGTCCTGTTAACTGTAGTAATGAGGCAGTGTATGCCTAACAATGTATACCCCCTACAGTGGTGAGGCACTGTATGCCTAGCAGTCCTGTTAGCTGTAGTAATGAGGCAGTGTATGCCTAACAGTCTATACCCCCTACAGTGGTGAGGCAGTGTATACCTGATCGTGTGTGCCTAGCAGTCCTGTTAGCTGTAGTAATGAGGCAATGTATGCACAACTAGGGGGATGAGGCAGTGTATGCCTAGCAGTCCTGTTAACTGTAGTAATGAGGCAGCGTATGCCTAACAATGTATACCTCCTACTGTGGTGCAGAAGTGTAAGCCTAATCGTCTATTCCTAGCAGTCTAGATAAGTTTAGTAATGAGGCAGTGTATGCCTAACAATGTATACCCCTGCTGTGGTGAGGCAGTGTATACCCGATCTTTTATGTATAGCAGTCCTGTTAACTGTAGAAATGAGGCAGTGTATGCCTATTAATGTATACTCCCATTGAGATGAGACAGTGTACGCCTAATAGTGTTTGCGCCTAGATGTCCTGTTAGCTGTGGTGGAGAGGCAACATGTGCCTAACAGGGCTGTTAAATGTAACGTTGAGGCAGTGCGTTATTAAGAGTGCGCGGATTTGGCTTTCTTCATGGTCTAATTGCAATCTGCCTCTTCTACATTGCGCCTGCATTGCCCGTAGTGTATGCGAGCATAAAAGCGTACAAAGCAAACAAACGTATGAAAAAAACAACAAAAATGTCCCTCTCCTGGCCGAAGGCGTATCCCGTTTACTGCCGCACTGCAAAGCCTGCTCTCCAAGCGAAGGGTCAATGACATCCTGGTTTATGGCAGCATTTGCGATGTGGTATATAGAATGCGAAATAATGGAGATCCTCTATCCTTACAATGCTAGCACGTGTATAGGTGACCCATCAGTAGCGCTCCGCAGCAAAGAACGTTGCACGTTTGATAGATTCTTCTGAAATACTTCTATTTTTTTATGCAGTGCAGTGATAATTTTGGTGAAGAACTTCAGCGCATGCGCGCTGGCATTGCCCGTGAAGTACAAGAAGGAGTGCGCCCGTAATTTTCTCTGTGTTGTTTGCAGACCCTGAACGACGCAATCGAAGCAGCTTTCTGCCTTTGTTTCCCTCATAGTCCTTCTCCTCTACACTCTAAGCAAGGAAGGAATAAAAGTGACACAGGAGTTAGCCCTTTGGGAGTAACTGCGTTGCTGCAGCCATTAGTGCCTGAAGGGACTAATGGCTGCGGCAACGCCATTACTCCTAAAGGGCTAACCCCTCTGGGGACGAACCATTACTCCGTCAGGCACCAGTAAGAATGGAACGTCAGCCACAGTTTGTCTCCGCATGATCTAATCATTCCTTTTGAGGATTAAGTGGTGCAATTACTCCCATTTTACTCGATTTCGGCTTATAGTGCAACGCAGCGCCCTCCTCTTCAGCACACCACTGACAAAGCCATGGAGAGGACCTGCACGAATGTTCGCACTCGTTATTCTCGCCTGATTGAGTGAATAAACATTTATTGGAGCACATTTAAGAACTCAGCCACGTGTTTTTTTCCCGTTGAAAGCGAATTTGGAAGTACACTGAAACCGAAGCTCAGGTGCTCGCGTGTCGGGCTCGCGGTTCTCATTGTCACGAGTGTCGAATGTGTACGGTAGCTGACGCTGCGTGCCTAATAGGTATTTCTTTTTCTTTTCCTCTTTGCAGGTAAGAACACAAGCCGACGTCCTCTCGTCTCGCGGGGATTATCGGAGTCTAGTGGAGCGCACTCGCACCTGTCGGATCTTCGTCGCCTGCCGACGATGTCGCGCCCAGAGGTGAGCTACGGCTCTTCTTAACGGGGCCGCGTTGCGTCTACGTGTAGCTGGCCCTGTATGCTTGTTTCGCCGCACTATGGAGGAGACGATTTGCTCGGGAAGCTTTGCAGTCTTGCAGTCGAAACATTTGTGAAAAAGGGTGCAGGGCGGCTTTTGGGCCGAAACGTTCTCCGACGTGCAGTGCCGTGCATCATGCTCTTTCAGTTGAAACTTGTTGTGAGTGAATGAATGTGAGTGAGAGTGAGTGAGTGTGTTGGTGAACGAGTGCGTCAGTGAGTGGGTGAGTTTGTGAGTGAGTTAGCGAGTGAATCAGTGAGTGAGTGAGCGATCGAGTGAGTTATCGACTGAGTGAGCTAGTATGCGCGCCTGAATGTAAGTGAGCGAGTAAGTGAACGAGTGAGCGAGTTAGTTAGCGACTGTGCGAGCGAGTATGTTAGCGGCTGTGCGAGCGAGTAAGTAAGCGGGTGAGTTAGTGAGCGGGTGAGTTAGTGAGCGAGCGAGTGAGCTGGTGATTGAGCTTGTGTGTGTGAGTGAGTGGTGCGTGAGTAAGCGAAATAGAGAATCAGTGGAATGGCTCAGTTAATGAATGAGAGAGTGATTCTGTGAATGAAAAAGTGATGAAATAAATAAATGATAGAATGAATGAATGAATGAATGAATGAATGAATGAATGAATGAATGAATGAATGAATGAATGAATGAATGAATGAATCTTGACGTGACTGCAAATGTTGCCGGTGATTGTCACCGGCTTCTCGGCAGCACTGTACTCCCTGTCGGTCTTTGGAATTGTCGAGCTATATACGCGGCACTACCTTGCAAAGCTTCCTTCTAGAAATAGCCCGCACAAAATGTGCAGGCGTTTGCTATAGGATGTTGCTCCGTAGCATTGTGGACTGGAACGACCTTCCCAGCGATATTGCAGCCATCATGTGCTCCGCGACCTTCGCCGATAATCTTCATGCTCATTTGTCATCGTGTTAACACTTGCCGCCAACGAATATTGTACCCACCCCTTATGTAATGCCCCTCGCTGGGCCTTTAAGGAAAATAAATGAAATGAAATGAAAAAGATGCTCCGAAAAACAAGCTGCGTCTCACGTCCTAATGCACATACATCTTCATGAAAACAAGTATGCCACGTTTTATCTCTAAAAGGACTCTGTAACGGAACCAACCGGGATTTCATCCCGAAACCTCGCTTTTCTTTTTTTAAAGGCCTGTCGCGTTCGGACGAAGAGATCCGTTTGTTGGGCGCCGCTAATTGACAAGGGCGAAACGAGAGCTCGCGTGGGGCCCTGATGACGGCGACGCTATGCGTCAGGACGTCCTCTGTGAAGTCTATGCGCATGTATCGGCTTTCCTTGTGGAGATGGGCTGAGCGAACTCTCTCCTTACCAGCGGCCACCGGTGCTACCTGCGTCCGTTAAGCCTACGTTCACATTGCGTGGCCACTTTGGCAACTAAAGTGTTGAGAGGCGAAAGCCGAGGACACTATGCCGTGACGACCTCCGGTGTATGTGACGTCACACCGTTACCGTGGCTATATCGATACCCAAAGCATACATCTTTCGGGGATCTTAAGTGGTAATTACGCTTAATTACACACTTTTCCATCTAATTTGACACAAATCCGACGTTTTTCCGACCATTCTGTGACAATTTTCGCTATGCCATGACGACTTCCTGTGGATGTGACGTCACACCGTTCCCGTGGCTATATCTATACCCAAATCATGCATCTTAAGTGGTAATTACGCTTAATTACACATTTTATTGCGAAAGCAATACTACTTGCACTTTCACGCCTTTGCCGTGCCGCGGCCGGTGACCACCATTGACCTTCATTTGACCTTGATTGCATTAGATTGGATTACATTGGATTAGATTACATTGGACTGGATTAGATTACATTACATTAGATTAAATTAATTGCATTGGATTAGATTGAAATGGATTGGTTTGGTTTGGTTTGGATTGCATTACATTGGATTGGATTGATGTGGATTGGATTGGATTGCACTGAATTTAATTCGATTAGATTGCATTGGATTGGAGTGGATTGTGTTGGAGTGGACTGCATTGGATTGGATGAGTTTGGATCACATTACATTGGATTGGATTGGAGTGGATTGCATTGCACTGGATTGCATTGGATAGCATTGCATTGGATTACATTGGTTTAGATTGGATTGCATTGGATAGCATTGGATTGGATTGGAGTGGATTGGATTGTAGTGGATTGATTTGGATTGGGTTGGATAGGATTGGATTGTATAACCGATGCATCACAAGTCTAACCACAAGCACCACCACCAGCTACACTACCAGCTGTACCATGGCGTAGGTACGGATATTGCTTTCGCAATTACCGGGCTTAACCAAGCTAAGCCACAGCGAATTTTTTACATCTAATTTTACACAAATCCGACGTTTTTCCGACCATTCTGTGACAATTTTACCCATGCCGTGACGCCATCCGGTGGATGTGACGTCACATCGTTCCCGTGGCTATATCGACGTCTGCGTTATTTCGACATTTTAGCCTATAATTAATTAACTAATTAATCTACAGTCATTGAATTTGGCTTCTAGGTTCATTTCTTGCCTCCTCTATTTGAAGCAACCATTGGTTTTCTTCTATCTCTTTTAGTTCCCGAGTTAAACGCGTGTGACAAGCTTTGTTAACGGACGACAGATGAGACATTGGAAGAGACGAGGCTTGGGCATGTTGGTATGACATACTTAAGGGACATTGGAGGCTTTCGCCTTAATATATGCGCCAACTCGAAGCCGCATCCGCGCTTGCATAGCTCTTTATCGGCAGGTGGTGGGTTCGAAGACAAATCACTGCCGACGTTGCTGCGTGCGCTCTCAGACGGCCGTCGGGAGCTCTCCTTGACTTTGACGCGCCGACGGTCTTAGGTGCGCCTTGCTGCCTATGGGCCCGTGGTGCACGCTTACACCTTAGCTGCGAGTGTCGCAACTCCACCGCCTTTCACGCGTCTTTTTTTTTCGTTTGTTTTTATTTTACGAAAGCGGGCCCGTGTGCGGATGAAACACCAGTCGGCGCCGAACGGGGTGGTGTATGTCTAATGCGTGCCAACGCGTCGACCCTCCAATGCGTGCGTATACCTTTCGCGCCTCCGCTGACAACGCGCCGAGGTATTGCTTGCAGCATGCATTATTCGTTCCATCTCTCTCTCTCTCTCTTCCGTTTCCCTGTGAATTCTCTCCCTGTTGCGTAATAACGCGCTTGCCGATCTTTCTCGCTGAACACGGCACCGCAGGTTGTCGTGCAGAGACTCGTCGCGCATCTGTTTGTGCGCTGGCTATAGCATCTGCTTACAAGTGAAGTCGCCTATATTTTTTTTCTTGCTCATCGGCTTGTGAAAAGCGAGAACGGAAAAAAATGAGAAGTAGAAAGGTGTTCGCTGCGGCCTTCGCCTGTGCTTGAAAGTAAGCGCCCTGGCGTGGTTGTGCATGCCCTCACAAAAATTTCTATAGACAGTCTATAGACTGCCTGTAGTCTGTTGTGTATAAAGTCTACAGACAGTCTATAGACTACCTATAGACTGTTCTCTATAAAGTCTATAGACATTCTGCCCCGCCGCGGTGGCGCAGTGGTCATGGTGCTCGGCTGCTGACCCGAAGGACGCGGCATCGATCCTGGCCGCAGCCCCCCCCCCCCCCCCCCCTTCACAGCGCAGCTTTCCACAAGTGAAAACCAACTTGCCTTTTTGTGTTACTTCATGAACAAAAACCTTAGCACCTTTCTCTTTTTTCTCTTTTGTTTTCATCTCGCGCTGTCTCGCACTCGACAGTGCATGTATAGCCTTTGTCATTAACATGCACCACAAGGTGTTTTGTTTCGAAGCATGTAGGGGGGCTGTGTTGCTCCCCTACAAGCTTTAAACATCGGAGGAGTAGGCCTCACAAGGGTTCGTCTCACCTCCGAGAGTGCTGACAACGCATAACGAGCCAGATCGCTCTGCCCCGTGATCTGCATATTTTCTACAAACGCTCTAGTACATGTGCGAATACTGCTATACGGTGTCCGATCCGTCCTCGATCGCTACTCTCAACTACGTACTGGCTGCCGGCAAAGCGAAGCCATCCTCATCCTTTCCTTCACCTCGTGGGGCTCGGGTTCCTGAACTTGGCCGCCGGTGTAAACAGTGCGAGCTCCCTCCCTTTCTCCCTCTCCCCCTTTACTTCCACCCGCGGCACCGGAGCTGCCAGATATTGCTCGCCATTAGTGCACGGCTTCTGAACAGAGAAGGCGAGGGGGCTAGCGCTTTCTTTTTTCCGGGCGCGTAGACGATGGCTTCCCCGCTAGAGAAGCCTCGCCATTCCCGACGATGCTGCTCTGGCCTAAATTGGGCCCCAGGGTTCCTGCCCCCTTCGTGCAGCAGTGGCAGCAGCGTACACCACGGCGCCCTCCCCTCGCACTCTTCTTTTTCCGTCCCGACCTTAACGCTATTTTCCGCCGCTTTGCTTCTCTCTCTCTCTCTCTCTCTCTGCCCGTGGGAGCACGCCCCCGCCGCGGATGCCTCGCGCGCGAGTCGGCCCGTCAGCGCCAATTTTTCGCCGGGGTCCGAGCCTTCCGCCGAGGAGGTCCCGTGGACTCTTTCTCTTAGGGCTGTGTCGTCCTGCAGTGTCAAGGAGCGAGAAGTGTGTTGGCAGAGGCCTCCTTATGTGTTGGGACGTGGGAGCCCCTCCCCGAAACTCCTTTTTTTTTCTTAATTTATTTTTTGACCATTTTTCTCCTTCCCTTTTAGTCTTAGCCTTACTCAAAGTTTGCAAAGCGAAGCTTGTACAGACTTCGTCTCACTTTATTTGCTTATTTTCGCGCGAAAGCATTACTTAACGGGGTCAAACCCAGCCAGGAACCTTGTGTGAAACCTCGGAGTAACTCGGGCAAGCTCGGGTAAATTCGGGGAAGCGTCGCTCAAGCTGCAGCCAATGGGAGGAAGCTCGGGTCAGTTCGGAGGAGCGTCGCGCCAGCTGCAGCCAGTCGGAGGAGGTCGTCGCGCCAGCTGCAGCCGAGTGGAGAGAGGGTGCCAAGATGAAGCGAGAGAAACGTGGTTGCGTGCACATGCAGATTCCAGAAAGAGGAGGCGAAGAATGAACACATGCTTTCGCTCGGCTACTCGGTTTAACTACGTTAAAACCCTACCACCTAAGAAATTGTCGTGTCCGGTCGCTGTGTTGAATGCAGCGAAAGACGCACACGGTACTTTAAGACTTCGTTTATTTAAAGCCGATGAGGGTGCGACCAGCGTCGACCGAGGCAGGAGCCGAACTGGCCGCCCGAAGAAAGGAGGGAGCGGAGGGAGCGTCCACGGGAGGGAGTGGCTTCCCAGAACAGGAGGAGGGTGCGGGGGCGCACCGTGGGGGGGCATCCGGCGACAGCGTGCGACGAGGGGCAAGCGGTCGTTAGGAGGAGGATTGAGTGGTCGTTAGGAGGAGGATGCGAACTGTCGTTAGGAGGGGAATGCGAGTGGTCGTTAGGAGGGGGCGCACACACACAAAAGCGATAAGGGGACACAACACTTCCTTCCCCCTTAGAAAGTTGCCTGGTATCGTGCAGGGGGTCGGCGCTCACGCGTGGAGGCGCGCTGGCTTTGTGCGCTCGGGGGAGAAACACTTGTAGGCTGGCTGTTGTTCGCTGTGTCTCCTAGGTCTGTCCTGGGCGAAGTCTCTTCTTCCTGGAAGAGGTGCCAGGCTATGTGGGAAAATGGTGCACGTGTTCTCTCCGCTGGCGGACAGCTCTCAGACGGCGTCGTAAATCTACGCAGCTGGTTGAGATGTCGGCGTGCTACTGTGCCATGTATGTTGACGAGCCAAGAGCGCAGGCCTATGCGTCTGACAATTGTAGCTTCCTCCCAGCGTGGCTTTTTCAGAAACTGTCGGGCGAGGACGCGCTGCCCCTCATTAAGCGTGCCGCAGCGCGGAATTGCTTTTTCTTCCCGGAACGTCTCTGCCTTTGGCTCGGGGAGGATGGCTGTGAGCTGGGTTCGCATTTCACGCTCGAACATCATTTTCGAGGGGGTCTCGCCTGTTGTGCTCTGAACCGTCGTGTGCTGCTTGAAAAGAAAGCGCGCAAGGCGGCGCTGCAGCGAGCCTGTCTGATCTCTTTCAAGGGCGCGTTTTAGCTCGGCTACGTAGCGCTCGGCTTGTCCGTTTGTCGCTGGGTGGTAGGGGGCCGATGTAACTGATGAGATCCCGTTGTCGCGATAAAACTTGAGAATCTCCGCAGACACAAACGGTGTTCCGTTGTCCGACACTACCTTGCGCGGCAGGCCGAACGTTGCAAATAGTGATCGGAGGTTGTCAATGACTGCTGCCGAAGTCGTCTGTCCCATTTGCCTTATCTCAAGCCACTTTGTGTAGGCATCTACGACCACAAGGAAAGTGCAGCCCTCAATTGGTCCTGCAAAATCAATGTGCAGTGTGTGCCATGGTGTGTCTGGCTTTTCCCATTCTGGGACAGGAGCTTTCGGCGGGGCGCTCCGGCTGCTCTGGCAAGGCTTGCATTCTCGCACCACTGTTTCGATGTCGTTGTCAATGCCAGGCCACCACATGTAGCTTCTGGCACACTTTTTCATTGCAACGATGCCCCAATGTCCGGCGTGGATGAGAGACATAGCTTGTGCGCGTAGTTCTCTCGGCATCACAACTCGGGACCCAAATATGATGCAGCCGCGATGGGTGCTCAACTCTGTAGCTCGCCTGCGGTAAGCGTCGAAGTTGTCCCCTTTGAGTTTATGCACGTTGCCTTGTTGAACAGCTGTGTAAACTAGCCGGAGAGCTGCGCACTTCTGCGAAGATGCTGCAACTGTGCCTGCTGTAAGCGGAGGTTCTGGCAGTGCTTCGAACATCAGAACGTCTCCTGGTGGAAATGGTTCGTCAACAGTTGCGTCTAGTGGCAGACGGCTTAGCGCATCGGCGTTTTGATGTTTACCAACCATGTTCTGGCTCGGCGTCTGGTGTATGCCGCATATCATCACGCCTAGTGGAGAAAACCAGTTTCTCCCTAGAAGGCTTGATCCTGTGCCCTTCACAACAAGCAGAGGTAGCGTATGGGTCTGGCCGTTGTAGTTAACCTGCACGTTGGCAGAGCCCAATAGTGGCAGATTCTGTCCTGACCACGTTCGCAGGTGCGTGTCGTCTTGTTGCAGGGCGGGTGCGTCAGATGGCCATGAAGTTCGGAACGTGTCCTCACTGATCAGAGTACAGGCTGCGCCGGAGTCCACCTCGAACTTAATCAGCTGGTGATGTACGCTTACTTCTGTAAAAATCTTCGGTCGCGTGCCGAGATTCATGGTGTTCAGGTCGTACAACACAGATGGTGTTGCTGATGTTGTTCCATGGAGATCAGATAGCGGCGTATTCTCTGAGGCGTTGACGCTGTGATTAGGCTGGGAAGGTGACTTTATCTTGGCAAGTCTCCGTTTCGTAATGCATGCTCTTTTGATATGCCCTCGCTTGTGGCAAAAATTACACGTGGCTGACTGGAATCGACATCCCTGGGGGTTGTGTTGGTCGTCACACCGCCAGCAGCGTTGTGCCTTTTTGACCGATTTTACAACAACAGAAGGCTTGCGCACCTGGTTGCTTGTCTGGTGTACCGGCTCGGTGTTCCGGCGAATCCCTCTCTGCTGGTGACCGGCGCTCTCCGCTCGAACGGCGATGTCGTAAGCTTTGCTGAATGTGAGGTCCTTCTCAGCGAACAGGCGCTGCTGCAGTGACTCATCACTCAGTCCGCACACAAATCTGTCGCGTAACATCACGTCCAAGGGAAGCATGGTGGTGTTAGCAGAAGAAGCTGCGTCTCCCTCCTGCCCGGTAGCTGTTGTCGACAGCGTTCCAAAATTGCAGTCGGCAGCAAGCTTCTTGAGCGCGGCTACGTAGGCGCTCACAGTTTCTCCTCCCAGTTGATCTCGTCGTTGGAAGCGAGCCCGGCTGTTGACCTCGGATGGCCTTGGGTCGTAGTGCTTTTGCAGTGCTGATACGATGTCGTCGTAAGACACTGCCGCTGGTGTGCTTGGCTGAATAAGGGCGCAGACAGTATCGTAGGTCTGCTCCCCGCACAGCGTCAGCAGGTTGGCCCTCTTCAAGGCTGGGTCTGTGATGTTGTTAGCTTCAAAGTAGAACTGAAGGCGTCCAACCCACGATGACCACGATGAGCCGTTGAATTCTGGTATTTGATTGGGAAACCCTCGCGTAGCCATGGCTTGTCAATAGCGTTGCGTAGCGCGGGTCGAATCCACTTTCTCGTCGCCACTGTCGTGTCCGGTCGCTGTGTTGAATGCAGCGAAAGACGCACACGGTACTTTAAGACTTCGTTTATTTAAAGCCGATGAGGGTGCGACCAGCGTCGACCGAGGCAGGAGCCGAACTGGCCGCCCGAAGAAAGGAGGGAGCGGAGGGAGCGTCCACGGGAGGGAGTGGCTTCCCAGAACAGGAGGAGGGTGCGGGGGCGCACCGTGGGGGGGCATCCGGCGACAGCGTGCGACGAGGGGCAAGCGGTCGTTAGGAGGAGGATTGAGTGGTCGTTAGGAGGAGGATGCGAACTGTCGTTAGGAGGGGAATGCGAGTGGTCGTTAGGAGGGGGCGCACACACACAAAAGCGATAAGGGGACACAACAGAAATATTTCCAGTCCACTATTACAGGGCGATAATACGCAGTCGTCGCAACTAATGTGGTCCATTTAGTTACTCTTCCTGCCTTCTCAGCTGCACTTTTGTGCTTTTCTGCCAGAATCAAACGCGAACATTGTTGCCGGACGGAACGCCATCTTTCTCCTTTTCGTGCTCGGCTGCAGTGAGCAACAACCGTGGTTCTTGTTTCCACTTAAATGCTCCAGTGGTCGGTGTGCGATTGTACTCGTCCACCTGTTTTGCGTCGATGTCGCGCGATACTCAATGAATAACGCACAGGCGTCTTCGTGGTGACCCCGGCCCGGTAGCACAGGCGTAGCGATGGGATGCTTGCCGCATCCAAGTAATTCTCAAACGCCGTTCACTTCCTTTTGAAGCACGCACTCGGCTCAGCTGCTGCATGTGTTTGGTATAAAACAAGAGCTGAAGTGAGGCTGCAAAAAAAAAAAAAAAACGGCACGTAGCGCCTTTTATGCGCGAATGAGTGATGGCCGAAAATTCGGCGCGTTCCTGCGGCTAGGCAACGTATAGCGGTTCCGTCTCTGAGGTCACGGTGGCACTTCTCTGTACGGCTTTGTAGCGAAGGGATGTATGGGAAAAGTAACTCGTTACTTGGCTGAAAATCAGTCCGAACATTGCTTGCGTGCATTGCCCGGCCAAAAGTAGTGGCTTCCTATTATTGCACGGCTGTATTTTGACTTCGCCGATACCTGTTATCTCGTGCCAAGTTATCTCGTGCCAAGTTATCTCGTGCCCAGTTATCTCGTGCCCAGTTATCTCGTGCCCAGTTATCTCGTGCCCAGCTATCTCGTGTCCAGCTATCTCGCGTCCAGCTATCTCGCGTCCAGCTATCTCGTGTCCAGCTATCTCGTGTCCAGCTATCTCGTGTCCAGCTATCTCGTGTCCAGCTATCTCGTGTCCAGCTATCTCGTGTCCAGCTATCTCGTGTCCAGCTATCTCGTGTCCAGTTATCTCGTGTCCAGTTATCTCGTGTCCAGTTATCTCGTGTCCAATTATCTCGTGTCCAATTATCTCGTGTCCAATTTTGTCGTGAACGTTCGGAGTCCGCCTAGGCGCAACCTTCTCCAAGACTTTTATCCAAGAAACTGGTGTGCCCCAAGGGTGCATCCTCAGCACGACCTTATTTGTCATCAAAATGAACTCCATAGGAAAAGTAATCCCAAAATCCATAATGTACTCAGTTTACGTAGACGACCTCCAAATAGCATGCACGTCTTCCAGCATACCTACCTGTGAGCGGCAAATACAAATAACAATAAATAAACTGGCTACCTGGGCACATAGAAACGGATTTAGATTTTCCCCTCAGAAAACAGTAGCGGTTCTGTTCTCTTTGAGACGAGGCCTACAGGCCGACCCCACACTATATTTAAACCAAACCCCACTACCTGTCAAACAAGAGCATAAATTCCTAGGGATAACTTTCGATAAAAAGCTCACTTTCTTGCCACATATAAACAGCTTAAAGAAAAAAGCTTCCCAGGCCCTCAATGTGCTGAAAATACTATCAAGAAAACGCTGGGGGTCAGATAGAGCTTCCCTGTTACATATATATCGTTCTCTGGTTCGCTCTAAGTTAGACTATGGGTCCATACTATGTGGCTAAGCAAGACCGTCCTACATAAAACGACAGGATCCTGTCCACAATCTTGGTTTAAGGTTGTCTTCCGGTGCTTACAGAACTTCACCAATAGCAAGTCTGTATGCGGAAATTAATGAACCTTCCTTAGAAGATCGAAGAACTGCACTAACTTGTACATACATCCTCAAAATCCTTTCTCAGCCCAAACATCTCTGTTACCCAATTGTCACGAAATGCCCATCCCGAATACTCTTCAACAACAAGCCCCATGCGATTAAGCCGTTGCTCTTGCGCTTCGAAGAAAAATGTCAAACTCTGAACATACTAAACGAAATCAAAAATATTGCCTCAAGACACGAAGCGCTACCACCGTGGTACACTCTCCCCACAGTGTGTGACGTCACACTAACACGCCTCAGTAAAACCTGTACACCACACGACCATATAATACAAGAATATCTAGCACTACAACAACAATACAGAAATTATACTGCCTTTTATACTGATGGGTCAAAAACTCATGCTCATGTAGGAAGCGCAGTAATACAAGGAAAAAATGAAAATGCAGTACGACTGCCCTCATGTGCTACAGTTTTCACCGCGGAGTGTTATGCTATTAGTGTTGCGGTACAGAAAATAACAAATGAAAACATCAAAAACAGCATCATTTATACAGATTCACTGAGCGTCCTTACAGCATTAAACTCCAAAAATGCCACGGAGCCACTGATTGGAAGCATCATACACAATATAGTAAAGGTCACAACGCAAAAACATGTGAAGAGTGGTTTATTGGCACGTTGAAGCGCCGGCAACGAAGACCCGGGCGCAAGTCGTCTAGGAACCAGTGAGGCGAGAGCCCGGCACACAAGCGGCAGTTCTCCAGCACGAGGCTTTCACGGGCGGCGCTAGCGCTTCGTCGTCGTTGGTGGCGGTGCTGAATCATCATCTTCATTCCAACTGTTATGAAATTTTGCTGGGTTCCCAGTCACATTGGCATTAGGGACAATGAGAGAGCCGACATGTGTGCTGCACAAACCAGAACCATGGAAATAAAACATGTGAATTTGCCTCCTAGAGATTACAAGAAGTTAGTGCATAGCAGACTAAGAGCCAAGTGGCAAGCTTCTTGGGAAAATGAAGGACACAACAAGCTGCATACCATAAAGCCCATTTTAAAAGAATGGAAATCATGCCGCCATAAAGAGCGTTTTCTCGAAGTAATTTTATGTCGTTTACGCATAGGTCACACACACATCACCCATAACTTCTTATTAACAAAAAAAGACAAACCTCTGTGTGAAATGTGCGGTGAGGAGCTCACAGTAAATCACATTTTAATTTCTTGTTCGCGTCTGGAAGAACTTAGAAAAAAAATTTTTACGGTATTTCACAATGAACACATTCCATTTCATCCCGCATTGCTTTTAGGCGAGCAAACACTTGTCGAGTTTTCACTTGTTTGTAAGTTTCTAAAGAAAGCCAATGTTTTAAATCTTTTATAATGTAACCTCTGTACACTTGACATAACATCATCTAACCTTGTGTTTGGCGCATGATAGCCATAGTTGCTTATGCGCCATAAAACCCCATATAACTAACTAACAATTCTGTCGGGTCCAATTTTGTCGTGTCCAGTTTTCTCGTGTTCGTTTTCTTTCGTCCGTACGACCGTACAGATGCGCATCCGTTGTAAAGGCAGTTCTATAATACACTGGGTTTAGTTGGACGTCTCCTCGACTACTGAGTTTTAAACTAACTTGGATAGTAGGGAGCTCCCATGTATTTTCAACCGCAGGTTAGAGCCTCGTAGAATACGTGGGTCTCTATGGGAACTTCGTTAAGAGAACTGCAACTAGAAAGTACCTACCGCACTCTTTGTAGCTGGGCAATCCAGGTGTAGCACATATTTGCCCACAAGCTTCTATCTCCATAGTTAGAATGAAACTAGTGCGCATATATCGCGTCAGTAAACCCACAGTGAAGTAGCCAGAGCTGCGGCGAGTGACTCGAGGTATTGTGCTCGGTTATGACGAGGACGTTCGATCCCGGCCGCGGCGGCTGAATTTCGATGGAGGCGAAATTCTAGAGGCCCGTGTACTGTGCGATGTCAGTGCACGTTGAAGAACCCCAGGCGGTCGAAATTTCCGGAGCCCTCCACTACGGCGTCCCTCAGAGCCTGAGTCGCTTTGGGACGTCAACCCAACTGACGAGGAGGGGTGTGCGGATTATGTTATTTCTGTCCGCGGGATGCGTAGCGAGCGTATCCTCAAAGTCGCTGTAGCCTGCAGCCTCATTCCTCATTTTCGCACCAAATATAAATTACAGTCCATAAAGCACAATATACCTGTTATTAAATCGCCATAAAGGTATGAATAACTTTTCGCGCAAAAAACTACACGAATCCTTCAGTGAATTGTAATTGCCTGCCTCTCATTTTGTGGTTATATGACTCTGTATATGGGTCCTCATTTGTGTGGTTTCTATATATGTATGTACTTTTTTTATGTATACACTCTGTGTAACTTTTTACTGTTAGCATTTCTCTGTATATACTGCCTGTCGCTTCTCTGTAAACGTCTCCGGGACACAGTCAAGGCCTTGTCGGTCCTTTTAGCCCGGACAACGTTCCAGTGTATAACTGGAGAACAAATGGAATTGAATCGCCTTCCATATTGTGCGGATCTTCCTGTGCAAGGAGGAAACACTGGCTATAGTTGAGCGGCCGAGTCGAGTCGGTCGGTCTCCGGCCAAAGCGAATATTGGTCGCTGCCTTCACCCCCGCTCGTTCTCTACCCTTCAGCCTTGCCCTCCGGGCTCTTTCCATATATCGGCGGTGGCAGTGAACTTGTGTTTAGGCTGCGCGGGTCCAACATCGGGCCGCTGTTTGTTTCTCCAAGGCTCCGCTCGCTGAGAAGGGCAAGCCCCGGACTAGAGAGAGAGAGAAGAAAAAAAGAAGAATGGAAGAAAGAGGAGGAGGTGTTGCGCAGATATGGCCCCACTCCCTTTGTCTTCTCCTCTTCCTTTCTCACCGCCTTTGTGTTGATAAGCGGAGGGGAAGGGGCGGGCGTTGAGGTCGGCTGGCCGTCTCCACGGCTGCCAGCGAGCGAACACGCCGCGTGCGAAGCTGGTGAAACGAGAGGCTGCTCGGAAGACGGAGGATGGAGAGCGGGGTGACGGAGGAGAGCCCGTGCTCGCGGGAGGCTTCTCCGGGCTCTGCAGACTCACTGTAGCAGCACACAGCTGCTACAAGCTATTCTTCAGAGCGTGGAACGCGCCTCTATAGGAACTGAGTTGCAGAGCGTGAGGTCTGGAAACTACTCTCTGGACAGAAAGGTGTAAAAGGGAGCAAGCACTCCCTTTTATAAGAAGTAAAGTGCGCTAGAGGACAGCTTACTCCCGCTTGACTAACGTATAGGCGTATTTGTGTTAAGAGTGTAGGAGTCCGGTACTAAGGTCTTAGCAACGCTTGCATGGCGCGGGAAGAACACGATCGCAAGAGCCTCTCGGTTCCCGCGAAAACCGCGATGCGTTGCCAGTAAAAGCTGCAGCTGGGAGTCGCGAGGGTTCACCGGAAGCCGAGTTCGAGAAGCGGTTCTCGCAAGTGTACAGGTGGCCACAAAAGTTTTCGGAACGCCGATATCACGGAAAACGTGAATTTCCTCGCTGACTAGAAGCGCAGACAGGCATTGAGGGGTGTATTCTGCAGGTTGCGCTGGGAACTACGAAGCACACACATCAGATCATGGCTGCATGCTTAGGATACCCATAAATTAGGCTTTGTTGCAATTTTCGTGTTCCGAAAACTTTTGTGGGCACCTGTACGAGAACGGAGCGTTGTTGGCTGGTATCCGCTCTCGTCGGGAGATCGCTCAACGGTCTCGTTCGCGCAAGTCGACTTTTTTTTTTTCAGAGCGACAGCTGTTAAGGGCATGCGTTGCGGTTCCGCGGCGTCGGTGTAACACATACGCCGTGCTGATTGGTCATGAGGCAGTGACGTCACTCATGACGGCACTGCCACGCGCCACAGTCCGTACGCAGGGACGGGACGAGTGACGTCATAGTTGCGCTACGCGCAATCTGCATGAGCCGAAGACAAGTTATAGCGTATGAACGATATCATGTTGACAACGGCAAACAAAGAATGGTATTGACAAAATGTGGAGGGAAATCCCCCAATCTTGGAGCAGATTTGTAATAGGGAGTAATTTACTCATTGGCATCCATCGAAGCGCCGCCATACGGCTACAAAGGAAAGATATGCAGCTATACTTCGTAGTTAAAAGAAAATTTTGTCCTAGACCTGGGCTTGAACCCGGGACCACCGCATCGCTGGAGCAGTCGCTCTACCAACACCCGGGGTGGTGTCCTGCGGACGTCGCCTTTTTAGACAAGCCGACTTCGGCCCGCGCTAATTGCCTCGAGCCCCAGAATCCGCGGACTCTAGCCAGTCTGCGCGGAGCGACGTATAAAAGCGTCTAAAAAAGGCAGCTACCCCAGAATATTACCCCAGGTATCACTGAACCCCAGGTGTCAGGTTACCCCAGGTGTCAGGTTACCCCAGGTGTCAGCATTACGCGATGGGAACCGACATGCGAGTCGTTTAGTTTGCCAAGCTTAAAACCAAATGTAGCTCAAGAAACGCTGCATGGTTTTGAGGCAGATAAACCCGTTGGACATAGGGGAGGGAAATATACTGAGATTTGGGATGGCTTCTATGGGGACATCCCTTGATGCAAAGGAACCAGCGAGAACGATGCAGCCGGCGTTTTATGGGCGCTTAGCGTTTAAAAACCAGAGGCTATTGTTAACCTTTCCCTTACGAAACCAGCGCTCCGCGGGCACTGAGAGCATGGCCAGCGTTTGTTTAGGCGGCTGGCAGTGCGCGTCTCGCTGCCCTGACGGGCAGGGGAGTCGGCGCCGAGGAAAGCCTCGCTTGCGAAAGGTGCAGCCAGCCAGACAGCGTCCTGCTCTCCCTGGAGTTTTTGCACTTTTTTTTTTCGCGCAGTAGTTTAGACTGTGTACCATAGCTATACAACGTATCCGCGCTGGCTGTGTGGACGCATTGTTTGCATAGTGAAGTAAATAAATAGGAAGAAATAACACCGGGGCCTTCCTATACCTCTCCAAAGCCGAACAATAGCAGCATCTCACGAACCACCACCCCTGCCCACCCCCTTTCTCTCTATACAAGCAGAGCTCTTTGATCGTACGAGTGGCGAAACTTCTCACTGACCTCACGCATCAGAAGCCGACGTTCTGAGCCAAAATTTGGCGGGGATTGATTGAAATGCTGCGAGCTCTAAACTTTGATGTCCCCTCTGGTGACCGTGGGTGGGGTCCTCAGTTCAGGGTCCCAGTATAGACTTTGCCGTCTTGCGGGCCTTGTGAATCAGCTCTTGCTGATCTTCAGCCGCTCAGCTTAACAGAGCTGCTCGCCAACTTTGGTATAGGTGTGTGCTTAATCTGTGCTGACGAGGTGTCCTGGCATGAACTACACTGCATGAACTAGACTGTAGCGCAACTAACCGTCCTCTTCACTTCCATCTCTAATTCAATCCCATCCAGTCTCCATCCAATCCAATCCAGCAGTATATACTGCTCCGAACGTTGCCTACAGTGTGGACGCTTCTTCACTGCGACGCTTCACAGAACACAGCGCCAGCAGTGGGGCCGCCGCGGTGGCTCAGTGGTTATGGCGCTCGGCTGCTGACCCGAAAGACGCGGGTTCGATCTCGGGGCCGCGGCGGTCTCATTTCGAATGATGCTAAATGCTAGAGACCGGGGTACTATGCAATGTCAGTGCACGTTGAAGAATGCCAGGTGGTCGAAAATATCCGGAGCCCTCCACTACGGCGTCCCTCGTAACCTGAGCTGCTTTGGTCCGTTAAACCCGGTTCAACCATAAAACCAATGCCAGCAGTGCCGCCAGCCACTTTTCACGAAAGACCCTGCGGTGGTATTGAAGACATCCAGCGGGAACGCGGGCGGCATGTGTAGAGCTTCGCCGGAGAACCAACAGGGCCGCGACAGAGACGGGGGTGTTTTCCGAGCTCGCTCTTGAATGCATTAGCATTCATCTACTGCAGAGGCAACGGCGCGGACGCCGGGGATTAATTTAAGCTCTCCGAGGAGCGGGCGCGGCGCCGACCTCGCCCGCCGGCGTTCTTGGGCGCCAGCCGACGGCGCTAAGAACGGACGCGTACGCGAAGGCATTCACTGCCGCATTCATTCATGAGTTAATTTCGCAATCATTTGTGAAGTCGTTTGTTCAATGGCTCGTTGGCATGCATTTGATTCTATGGTCCGTCGGTCTGTGCGCTCACTGGTTTCCTCAATCGCTCATTTGCTGATCAGACTTTGCTTGCTCTAACTCGTCGTCGTCATATATATATATACAATCGCCATCATCACCACTATCATCATCATCATCATCATCATCATCAACGCAGTCTTGTGCGCCTCCCAGGCTAAGTCCACTGAGTTGAACGGTCCATTCCATTGACCTCTAGTGAGTCCTATCCTGCGCTGTACGCGACTGCCCTATCGCAGCAAGTTTACTGGCGGCAAGATCGGGCCCATTGGCCGCTTGGAATAGTGGAGCCACCCAGCGTCTCTAGCTGCACTTAATAAACGTTTTATTCATTCATTCGGCTACCCATTCGACTCTGCTGAGCTTCCCGCTACATTCCGCTTCCTTCAGAATCCGCCCTGCCACCTTTTCTGACCAATAGGTTCTCCGCGTTGCATGATCCGTCCAAGTGCAGTCCTTGACCTTCTCATTTCCTTTGGGATATCATTGTCTCCGAAGTGTGCGCGGTATCTCTGGCGTTGCTGTCTGCAGCGCTTGGGAACGAATGGCGGGCGCAGGTCGTGAGTTGCGAGGGCTCTGCTTGAGGCGGTTGGTGAATTCGCCACCACCGTTCCCCCAGGTTCATATTCTCTCTTATTCGGACTCGGAGAGGACGGACACTTTGTTCCAATTGCGTGGAGCCCGAATTAAGGAAAGTCTATCCAGCGCACTTCGTGCTTACGGCACCAAAAGCCCAACTTCGTATGAACCGGGTGCTCGGATTAAGCGAATTTCGTAAAGTGTAACTCGCTCATTTATGTCTCATTTGATCGATCAACATCAGGTGTATTTGAAAGGCTCTCCTTAATGTGAACTCCACTCAGTTAGAAAAATTGTCGCTCCCCTTTCTACTACGTAGTAACGCGATTGCAATGTATCATCATCACCATTATCATCAGCCTGACTACGCCCACTGCAGGGCAAAGACCTCTCCCACGTCTCTCCAATTAACCATGTCCTTCGCCAGTTGGGCCCACCGCATCCCTGCAAATTTCTCAATCTCATCCGCGCACCTATCTTGCTGAGGCCCCCTGTTACGCTTGCCTTCTCTTGGAATCCACTTCAATGCAATGTAAACCGACCATGTTTATGCGGTGTTGGCAGTCTATAGTTTTCGACGAGGCCTTGTATCTCTGCCCCGCGTGTGTAGCACGTGGGTGGCGGGAACTCCTCGAAGGCGATTGCGCACGGTGCTGCGTCTCCGCTGCCCCCTCCTCGTTCCGGAAATCGACGCTGTTACGACTTTCCCCGTGTGTATGGGCGCCCAAGTTCGCGGCGGCGGCAGCGAGCGAGTAGCGGTCGCACGGAGAGGCGGTTTGGCGGCGGTGCCAAGGTCGCGCCGACGTCGGCGGCCGCTTTCTTTCTCGTCGTCTCCGCGGCTGCGTGGGGGTGCGGGAACCGTTAGGACGCCCCGTGCTGTATCTATCTCTCGTTTGCCGTATACGCTGCCCACCTGTTTCGGACTTGCCGCGCGCGCCTGTCTTCCTCCCTGCAGCGTCTCATGGTGGTTCACGTCTTGGGCAACGAGGCTGTCGCTGTTGTTGGTCTTGCGACACGCGCGCTGCGCGATCCGGAAAACCGATTGAGTGATGCACGGTGATATACAGGGTGTGTAGCGGATGTGCCAAGGATGAGGAAAAGTGTCGCGGAGCCGCGTATTTCTGGCTTTGCTCGCATCGATCTCGTTCTTTTCTGATCCCCGTGGCGCTAAATGCTCGTTCAAGGTCGTCGTCGCGTGGCAGAGACATGGGTTAGTATGCTGCCGCTGTTTCAGAACAGCGCTTCGTAGGTAGTTGATTGACTGATTGATCGATTGGCTAAACGACGGGCTAGCAAAACGATGGCCTGTGGGGTACGCCGGTAGTGGGGAGCTCGGGATTCATTCCGGCCGCCTGGCGATCTTTAGTGTGCCGTCATATCGCACAGCACACGCGTGTTTTTTTTTTTTTTGCATTTCGTCTCCTTCTGTAAGTGCGTCCTCTTCGATGTGGTTCGGAACCGCTACTTTTGTCTCAACGGCTGTACGGCTTAGACAGCGAGCCGCCACGGCGGGTTTGTGGGTCGTCTTTATAGTTTGCAAAGTTCGTAATGGCAGATAGCTTTCACTATTTTTGTTATGCACGTTGAGTCAATTCCATGCTATATACTGCCGAACCTCGTTACAACGAAACGGTTTATAACGAAATAATGAATATAACGAAGGAATGACGGTTTCCCTTGGAAGCCCAGTCAACACGGGCTATAACGAAGCTACGGCTATAACAAAGTAATCGCCCTGGCTATTTCAACTTCCTTATAACGAGGTTCAGCTGTATACTGTTCGCGCATCCTGAACTGTGCTGCCGTGGTCCGTCATTGCGTCCGCATTCTCCACCGCGTAGAGGGCTCGACACGGAAAAGGCGACGCACAACAAGATCGGCGTGTAGCTGTGACGACACCTGGCTTGCCGTGTGCGGCGTTTTCTCATGTCGGCCAGCTGTCAGCAGCAGCTTGTTCTAGCTTCTGGCTGGAATGGATCCTTTATAGCCACCGTCTGTAACTACGTCTACGGCGCCAGCCCGGCGTCATGCTATGCACTCGTCGGGTTCGGTTTTTCTTTTTTTTTTTCAGTGCACGTATTTCCAACCGTCACGCCGTTAAGATTTTGAGCGGTCATATCTGACGGAGGTTCGCGGCATCCACGTTCACTGCGTGTAGCTGTCTTCACGACGTGACGTGACATCCGGTATGTTGGGGAAAACATGAAACAGGAGGTAACGGAATAGAAGTGCCCCAGGCTGCACCTAAATCGTGTAATAGGCTCACCGCCCCCCCCCCCCCCTTCCCTCGATAGTATTCAACTAAAAATCGAAAAATTGGACGACGCTTATCCGCTAGCAATGTTATGGCATTAGAGATCTCTCCCGGGGAGTCTTCATACCCCTACTGGCGCAGTGCGCCACTGCAGTGGCAGGGGGCTGTTTTGAATCCAGGTTGCTCTTCCGGAGTTCCCGTAAGGCTCACTGTTGCCCCGGCAGTTCTTCGTAAGGCTGTCTATGTCTCGACCGGTGAGCTGATGCGCAGCGCCATGGTGAGCAAATGGCAACTGCGTTGAATTTATTCGAATTAATTTAATTTGCGCCTACCCACCGTCGCCGGTGGGCCGCCTGCGTTTTCGTGCCGCAGACGGAAGTACGACACCTTTTATCGTGAATGGGACCCATCATATTAAATTGAAGTTGTGTGAGAGAGCGCAAAACGGAATAGGCACACCATTTGATGAAAAAATCAATGAAAAAGGAGGACAAGATCATAAACTAACTACTCCGATGAAAGCATACCCGGGCTTGCCGCCTCGACCTCTCTCCTGGGCAATGATGGGATGCGGGGCGAAGGGAAATAGATTGTAGGTTAGCCATTATGAGGGATCACATGTGAATATGACTGTAGGTTTTTTTTTCCCAATGTTTTAAATGGGCTTTTTTTCAGGCCTGCGTGCAAGTAAAGCACTCGGCGTTGCTCAGTTGCACGGCTCCTGGCCTCTATACATGTCCTTGCGCCGCTGAAATTTGTTCGGGGCCTCGAAGGGAGATGGCGGCAACCCTTTAGGGTTTCCAAGCGCCTTATGGAGAGAAAACATTCGCGTCGAGTTTCCTCTTAGTCGCGCAGATATCGCCGCGCCCTTGGGCCTTGTGGCAGCGCCAGCCATGCGCGTGGCCATAGCGCATAGCTACCGAGTCGACTCGTGCGTCGGTTCTCCCCGACTCAACAAGCACGCCTTGCCCGTCGACTCTATCCCCCTCCCCACCCTCGCCTAGCCCACTCCCAACAAATCCTCTGGAGGCGACCCCAGACCCGAACTCTTCCTACCCCTCAGCTTCTATCCCACTTCCGCCATGTTTCCCCAGAGTGCACTCTCTGCGGAGAATCGCACGCCACCTTGGACCACATCCTCTTCGGCTGTCCTGCCGATCCTCCCCCGCAGGGACAGCCCGCCATCGGTACATGGGAGGAATGGGAGGCCCTCCTTGCGTCGCAGGACCCGGACACGCAACTTCGCTGTGTGAACCGGGGTGCCAGTGCCATGGCCCTACGTGGCCTGGACACATGCGCGTAACGTGAGGGCTGTGCGGTGTCCCTGAGACCTTGCATGGTCCAAACTCGCTCGCGTAATAAAGTTTTCCATCCATCCATCCATCCCCGATCGGTTTCGAGACGCCACGCGATCCGACCAGTGCGACGTGTCGCTGCAACTAGCGCCATCTGCCCGTCGCCTCGGGCAGCGGCGAGAATCTGCAACTTTCATTCTACCCCGTCATCCGCGCGCTTCTAGAAGCTGGAACAAAAGCCGCTGCCGGCGCACGGGCTGTCTTCGCCGCGTGCCAGACACGGGGGACGCCGCAGCCCGCTTGAGCGGCCGCCAAGACGAGGAGGCCGAGGCCGCCCACGTTACGGTTGGCTCGCGCAGGGGACTTGACGGGGAGCGTCGTTGCCCCCGTACAGCGGCGGAGCGCTGTGCTCTCCCCGCGTCGGCGTTTACCGTTTCGTTAAGGGCTCCCCCGCGGCGCTAGTGAAGGCTTCGGGCGTCTGCTTTTGCTTGGCGGCTGGACGGGTGACGACGTCGTACGACGGAGAGCACGGGACGTGTGTGTGTGTCGTTCGCTGCCGACCGAGTACAGGCTTGCGGCCAAAGGGGCCGTCGGCCTTTCGTGTTTTCCGACTTTGTCGTACTCTGCTCTGCTCTGCTTTTGTGGGCGGTGCTGAAGCAGCTTGCATTGACAGGTTTCCTTGCGCGAGAGGAAATGCAGGTGCATGAGTGTAATGCGCAGAGTAAGGACTAGCGATTGACTGAGCTTCACATGCGTTGCAAGTGCTGCACAGTCTCTTACCGTTAGCCACGAGCCGTACGTTGCGGAAGTGGTAATGCTTTGGAGATCAAGCGCAGCTTCACCAAAAGGAGTCGCACTTCGCAAAAAAAAGTTTTTTTTTTTTCCAGAGCTCCTGCTAGCCCGAATCGCTCCATGCGATGACATCTGCTTCTTTTTCGTCCTTCAAGCGTGGCTTTTCTCGTCGGCATCACTCGGCTCTCTTTACTTTCATCGAGCTGGCGTGGAGGTGTGGTTAGCGTGCTCGTCTCGCACTCCGGAGACCCTGGTTCGATTCCCCCACACTTTTACTTTCAGTGACAACGGGGCTGCTCCACGCGCCGATACCAGATTGCGCGCTCCTATGTGCTCCAGCGCTCCCCTTTTCAAGGCCCTCGCACCAGTGCGGGGCAGCGCGCACGCATCTGCGCGCAAGCCGCGTTTGCGAGGTCACGGGCGCCGCCTGCAGAAGGCACCCGCGATACAGCTTGCGGTTTTAAACGCGGAGGAAGGCTCCTTGCGCTGCCGCCCCGGAGCGAGGTCGCCTCTCCGACTCCGGTCCCTGCGCCTCCTCGTCTTCCATGTACCCCCGTCTGGCCCTCAGTGAGGCGGCCACCTCTTTTACCGAGTGCGCGCTGGCGTTGTGCCCCCAGCGCTGCCCTTTCCCCCCTCCTTTTCCTCTCTGCCTGTGCGGCGAGCTTCGCGCGTCTGTGTTAATGACCGATCATTAAGCGCAACGACACCTTGGTTCCTCCCCCCCCCCCCCCCCCCCCACCCCGCTCTTTCCTGCGTTCCTCTCTGTATCCTCCTTTCACTCTCTCCCCTCCATGTGCGTTGTCTTCATTCGGACTGCGTTGTCTTCGTCTAGCGGCCCCGGATGACTCGCCGTCTTTGAAGCGCGCCCGTCGGTGTCCATGAACCAGGGCACCGTGAAGGCGTGGGACGCAGCCGTGCCGGGAATAGCGGGTGGCGCCATCTGTTCCACGCGCTGCACAATAGCGGTGTTGTTCCGAGCTTCCACGCCGTGCACGCAGGCCGCGCGTACGAAGGATCTCGCGAGTACGACGGATCTCGCTACGGGAGTCGGGAACTCTGAACATGTTCCGAACCATAGCGGCTCTGATGGTATCAGACTTGACGTTGGCCCGTTCCGGTTCTGCTCATGCTTTGCAAACCTTGGTAAATTGGTTTTTGAGGAAAGCAAATGGCGCAGTATCTGTCTCGCATATCTCGGCGGACACCTGAACCGCGCCGCAAGGGAAGGGAGGAAGGTAGGCGTGAAAGAAGAGAGAGAGAGAAACAGGTGCCGTAGGTGAGATCTCCGGTATAATTTCTACCACCTGGGAATCTTTAACGTGCGAACCACTCTTTCGTTGACGTGCATTCGGCTGCGCGCTTCCCTGCGGGTAGCCCCGTTAATGGCGTCCACGAGATGCATCGACCAGCCGCTCCTGGGCTGTGGACACAGTCCTAGATGCCTCTCTCGCGAGGTAGCGTTGGTGTAGGAGTGTCCCCTCGGTGTCTCGTGCCCCTCGGCGGACCGCGGCACCAGGAGTTGGTGAGCTTAGCGCTCGTGTCTCTGCCGGTGAGGAATGCGTCGTGGCGACGGGGCTGTCTCCTCCGCCGCGCGGCCTCCGCTCTGACCCTGCGCTGCTCCTGCCTGAGCGGCGACTTCGGGGAGGTCCTTGATCCTGACCTCTCTCCTCCGGCGCCGCGGTGTAGTACATTTGAATGAGCGGCAATTAGGCGAGTACGCGCGTAAAGAGGGGGGCGCCCCGCCAGTGTGAGTGCGCGAGGCGTGTCGAAAGCCGGCTCATTAGGGGAAACGCCGGTCCCCCCTTTCTTCTCCTCCAGCGGGGGCATCCCCGGAGTTGTGCGCGCGAGCCTAGCGCGGCAGCGCCTCTCGAATTCCTCGCCGAGGGGCAATGGACCGACGTACGACGCTGTGTGCGCGCGAGACGGAGAGACGTCACGGCCGACTCATCGTGTACGTTTGCGCGGCTTTCTTCTCGGTTTGGTTGCGAGCTAGTCCGATCGTACTTGATGCATAATGGTGCGGTGCATAGCAACTTAACCCATGCAGCACAGGTCATCGGCCCAGTATTGCGAGTGGATGGTTTCAGTATGGTCCCTTGTACGGCCTACATTCACCAATATTGACCCAATTTGCCAATGCTGGCAAATTGGTATGTCACCAATATTGGCACTTCCAATATTGGCCCGATTACATTGCTGGGTGTGTTCTTTTAACGCGGCAGTGTTATGGTTCACGTTCTGCGGCAAATCCGGCGCCATCGACGTTGTGGGCGAAAAATGACCTAGTCGGCAGATGGGCCACCTAGGTCACGTGACCTTGTGATGTCATCACAACCTGTCCACAGGATTGTCATCAGGCCTGATGAAGGCCAGCTTCTGGCCGAAACGTCGACCGGCCTAATAAATGTTTCGATATGAAGCGATGTTCCTCCTTTTACTTAACTTACAAACAGCAGTCGAGAAAGTTTTTCTTCGATATATATATATATATATATATATATATATATTACATATACCGGGTGTCCCAGCTAAATGTAACCAAACTTTTAAAAAAGGCGAAGTGTCCTAGTCCAGTGAAACCACCTCAGGGTTGTTCATAGTCGCGTGGCCTAGTCTTGAGTATTTTTTTTCGCTCTTCAAAGTTAATTAATTAGTTAAGTTTAATTAGCTAACTTTTTAATTATTAACTTGAGGAAGAAAGTGTCAATCCAAAAGTTTTAGACCACCTCGAAAAACCGCTGGTAGTGCGGTTTCCGTCAAGTTACGATTTACGTAGCTTCATTTATTGGCCTTAAAAGAAAGTTGTCACGTGACCAGCTGCTCGCTCACTTCTCTGTCCCAATGTGCACCCAAAGTCTCATCGAGGAGAGGACTTCACAAAAAATGGATTTTATTGTTTAAGGCGCGTCTTGGGACGTTGAAGTGGCACAGTTGTCATGTGAAAGCTTTTTCTTATTGTGCGGGTTATGGTTAAAGGCCGGTAAAAAAATTACTTTACGTAAATATTACTTTGCTGCAAATGTCTCAGTAAGCTGTTTCTCAAAGCGATCTACAACTTTTCCATTGACACTTTGTTCCTCAAGTTTGTTAATTAAGCTTAACTGATTAGTCAATCTTGAAGAACGAAAAAATACTGCAGACTAGGTCACGCGACTAAAAACAACCCTCATTTGGTTTGAGACGGCTAGGACACCCCGTGTTTTTTAAAAGCTTGGTTACATTTAGCTGGGACACCTGGTATATATCTTCAAGTGGCTCTTTGCCAGAGCCCTCTTCGCAGCCAGCCAGCAGAGTGCCAAGCTGCAGGAAGTCCAGGTTCCGGTCACTGTGTGCACCGGTTACATTGGAAATTGGGAGATCGGATGCCACCGAGTTTCCCGAGTCGGACGCACCGCGACCGTGACGAAATCCGTCGCGCTGTGTTCGTATCCCTTTGAAGGGCGCTCGCCGCGGTGGAGCGAAATTGGCCGCGAGATCGCGGTAGCTGCCACTGCGGCCAACTCTGAAGTGAAGAAGAAAAAAAATGGTCAGAGAAAAAAAATAACTGCAAGAACTAACGCCGTCGGTTTCTTTTCTAATCTGCGGCGAGAGGCGGGCAAACTTGGGTCTCCTCCACTGGGCGACCGCCTGGAAAGCTGTGATGTTAGGAGAGGCGTGAGAAGGGGGTTGGGGGCAGGGGGGGGGGGGGGGGGGGAGGGGCTCATTTTGCAGTGCTGCTACCGCAAGCCCACTACTGCTCGGCCGTGGCGGCGGCGCCAAGGAAGCCGGACTGCTGATGGCGCTGCAACAATGAAGCGTGCCCTCATTATCGCGTTATCGTCGCGCGGGCCGCGGGTGGGGGAGGAGGTGCCGGAAGCAGGGGATAATCCTTTCGCGATACGGCGTCCGACAAAGAGACGCCGCGGCAGCCGGGTGTCGCGAGATGGTGCTGTGGGGGCTGGCGGGACTCTAGACGTCGCGCCAGTCGTCAAGAGGTCCTGGAGAATTGCCTGGTTTGTTCTTTGTGATTGCTTTGAGAATTGCGCTTGTTTGTTTAGGACACATCTGTCTGAACGGGAACGAAACGAAGTCGGATGCAACTCAAGAGCGAAGCTGCAGACACAAATGAAAGAAGCCGCCGCGGTGGCTCAGTTGTTGTGGTGCTCGGCTGCTGACCCGAGAGACGCGGGTTCGGCCCGGCCGCGGCGGTTCAATTTCTTTGGAGGCGAAATTCTAGAGGCCCGTGTCCTGTGCGATGTCAGTGCACGTTAAAGAACCCCGGGTGGTCGAAATTTCCGGAGCCCTTCACTACGGCGTCCCTCATAGCCTCAGTCGCTTTGGGACGTTAAACCCCATAAACCAAACCAAACCACAACTAAAAGAAGGGGTCCCAGGCAGTGGTGTCGCCCGTTTCTCTAGACATCGTGGTTAATCCCCTTAGTCCTAGTAGCGTTGCATTACAGCCGGCTGTCGGGTTCAAAGCGATTAGCCACGAATTCACTGCAACGTCATCACAATCGGTGGACGCCACTGGCTGGAGGGCCTCATTTGAAGGGCATCTGCTGCTTTGTTCTTGAGTTGTATCCGTTGGTAGAAAGATAAGAGGAAACACAGTTGGAAGAAGAAAATTCGCTGTGGCTTAGCTTGGTTAAGCCCGGTAATTGCGAAAGCAATATCCGTACCTACGCCATGGTACAGCTGGTAGTGTAGCTGGTGGTGGTGCTTGCGGTTAGACTTGTGGTGATGCATCGGTTATACAATCCAGTCCAAACCAATCCCATGAAATCCATTCCAATCCAATGCAATGCAATCCACTCTAATCTAATCTAATCAAATCCAATGTAATCTAATATAATGCAATCTAATCCAGTCGAATCTAATCCAATCTAATGCAATCAAGGTCAAATGAAGGTCAATGGTGGTCACCGCCGCGGCACGATGGTGGTCACCGGCCGCGGCACGGCAAAGGCGTGAAAGTTCAAGTAGTATTGCTTTCGCAATAAAAAGAAAAGCAGCGGTGCCTATCACTGGTGTTGTGGAAACACAAGTCTATAGCGGGACACAACTCAAGAACAAAGCGGTTTTTCCCCGTCGAAGGACCTCCTTTCAGCCAGTTGCGTCGGCGCATTCTCATGAGCCTGCTAGCGTGACAATGCAGGGAGTGGCAGAACAGAAGGGAGTAGTCCTCTCTTTCCATGGCCAGGTTTAGTCCCCTCTCTGCATTGTGACGCCGCTCCCTGCATTGTTAAGCTAGGAGGTTCATGAGAATCGGCCGACGCAACTGGCTGGAAGGGGGTCCTCCTTTGATGGGGAAAAACCGCTTCTTTCTTGAGTTGTATCCGGCTGTAGTAAATCGCTCACGTTGGCAAATGACCCGAAGTACTGAAGGGAACGCTCACGGTTCGATTGGTACCCACGGAACATTGGAAAAATGTCGGAAACGCTCATCAAACGTTAAGCATACGGTAAAGGCGGATTTAGTGCAACCGCAGACAACCCCAATCCTCGCTGCCGTACTCGTGCCTCCTGCATCCAGGAGGGCGGTGACCCGGTATCATGTGAGGTTGCTCCCACCTCCCTTATCGTCTCTGCGTCTTTGACGTGAGCATGGTGCCACCGCTGTCGGAGCGATAACAGCCGCAATGTTTCTCTCCACACCATGTACTTCATCATCATCATCATCCGGGAGAAAGAGCAAAAAAAAAACAAGATTAAAAAATACGCGTCCGAATTAATCGCTCAGCGACTGTCCTCATCGAAAGAGCGCAGGCACAATGAGCGTTGAGTGAGGGAGAGCCGTATAAACATTGCCCCATTAAACCGCTCTAAACGTCTTTTTGTTGTCACAATGTATACGCGGACGCACGTGATGGGACGCAGGTCGACGACCTTCTTCACCCAAACGTTTCTAACGGCAGCACGCCGGGCTCTCTGTGTTCTATTATTTTCCGAAGCTCCCGCGGGCCGCGCTACCGAGCTGATCGTAAAAGAAAGCGACCACAAAAGACCCGCGAGAGCTCCTTTCGACGTCGCCGCTCGCACGCGGGCAGCAGTGGAGCGATCGCGCCCGAATTTGTAAACAGTGGGCGCCGATGGGTAGCGGTGGAAGGGGGGGGGGGGGGGGGGGAACCCTTTTGTGGGCCTGCAGCCAACGACCCCTGTTTCTTGTGCCTTCCGTATCTCTCGGCCTATCCCCGTGGCGCCATGATTGCCATTGCGGCTTTCTCGTCGCGACATTTTCTGTCATCGCCGGTGCAGAGGGTGGCGCCGGTGTCGGGTTTTGTTTGAGCGCGCGTGCGGGATTTTTTTTTTTTTTTTCGGGAAACCGCCAGCGCAGACACGCGTAACTCGATACGTTGGCGGCACACTGGCGATACACTGCAGCACCAACAACGCCAGTGCTGGCGTGGTTGGTGCTGCAGTGTATCCGCCAGTGTACCTCCAGTGTGTCGCGTTACGCGTGTCTATTGTGAAGTGGGCAAATTAGAGCTCAGAAGTTGAATGACACCGCTTTCTACAGTGTACTATCGAATCAGAATGAGCATCGACGAAGGAAAGCCAATTAGAAAGAATATGGACGGCGTTGAACTGAATCAGAGAAAAAGAAGAAAAATAGAACGAAAATTACCTATCTGTAATGTATCTGGTTGTTGGGAATGGTGAGCTGCAAATTGACCTATGGGCTGTTTAGCGGTGCCCGAATTGTCATAAATGGTTCCTTCTGCTTGGAGGGCGAAAAAATGTGGAAGGGATACGTTCTGAGAAAAGGATAATGTTAAAAAACCGCCGTGGTGGCTCAGTGGTTACGGTGCTCGGCTGCTGACCCTAAAGACGCGGGTTCGATCCCGGCCGCGGCGGTTGAATTTCGATGAAGGCGAAATTCCAGAGGCCCGTGTACTGTGCGATGTCAGTGCATGTCAAAGAACCCCAGGTGGTCGAAATTTCCGGAGCCCTTCACTACGGCGTCCCTCATAGCCTGAGTGGCTTTGGGACGTTAAACCCTAATAAACCTAAACCGAAAGAAAAGTAGGTGAACTATGAAGCGTTTCCGTAGTCCCAAACATGTCTGAAAACACACCAGCAACAGACAACAACACCCATAGCAACACACAGCAACACACATAGTACTGTGCTGGCGCCGTTTGCTTTAAAGTCCATCACACTTCACTTTATTACCTTAAAGGCCCCCAGGATTGAGGGTATTACATAAGTGGTGGGTTACGAGAAAAAGCAGATTTAATAAACAAAGAAAAAACGTAAGGTACATAAGAGAGAAGCCAACAGCCACAGAAACCAAGGGGCACAGGGGATTTTTAATTAATTTATTTATTTTGTGGTGTTGATCAATGTATAATATTACTGAATATGTCATCGCTTAAATCTAATTGATTAGAAAAGCAGAAGAAAAAACAACCACATGCCGCCGGTGGGATCCGAACTCACGACCTCCGAATTACGCGTCCGGTGCTCTACTGCTGAGCTACGGTGACGGCTGTCAAACCTTCTACTTTCGGGGGTATTTATGTTTACAAATAACCTAACCTTGGGAGTGTTCACCAGCGCCACCCACGTTCTTAAGCGGCGGACGTAGCACGTCCTGAGTTACCGCTGATGTGACGGAGAACGTCATCGAACGGCGAGAGTGGAAGCTGTGTGAGAACCCTCTTATGCTTCCTAAGGCATCAAGGCTGCCAGAACCGAGGCCCTCGTTAAGCAGTTAAGCAGACAAGGAAAGGGGAATGAGGGGCTCGTTATAAATATGAGAGAAGCCAACAGCCACAGAAACTTATTCTCTGTTAAAGGTGGTTGCTGGTTGCTAAACAGTTCGTAAATGTTGATTTACACATTTACACACAACACAATAATTTAACACACAAACACCGTTGTACAACTCCAGAAGGGGGAGGGGGGGGGGGTGGACAGTACGGTGCCGCGGCTGTCAAATTGTGCGCACTTCACTATGAGCGTTGTTAGAGCACTGGGGGAAAAAGAAAGCTGTTCCGATTCAGTGCGCTTTAAAGTGCATCACACAGTGACCGTTGTACAACACTGGGGGAGAAAAGGCCGTATTTCAATGCAGTGCTTTTCAGAGTGGTGCAAAGTGGCGGACTCCGTGCAGAACTGCTTGGCAGCATCTGCCAGAGAGAGAGAGAGAGAAAGAAATGAGGGGCCTCCGAAGTCGGTGGCGCTATGCAGCTCGTTGGGCCAAGAGGCGTCTGCGGTCGTGACTTACCCATTGTGTGGGGCACGCGCGGTAGTTTCGACGCGGAAGTGACGGGAAGTGTTGTTGGCTGGGCGGTGTATCAAGAGGGGGAAGAAGGGCTCCGCTCTTTTGATAACGGCGTGTCCGCCCCTCCCCGGGTGCACGCAAACATTCGAGCTCTGGGCGCTGGTGTACAGAGAATTCAAGATGGGGAGGGGGCACTGCATGACTATGCATAGCGCGTGAACTCTTATCTGGGTGCTGTGTGTGGCGCCCTCTCGGGATCGCCGCCTGGACACGTGACCTATGGCCAATGTTTGTGGGCGGCGCGCAAGACGGGGAAAATGATGGAGTGTTTTGTAATGCAATGTAAATGTCTTCCGGCTTCAAATGCAAGGGGCAACCATATCCCGCCGATGAGCGGTCGTACTGGATACTTCGGAGTTTAGAAAGCTGTTAACCGAGATGTATAGATGGCTTAGACCGACGTCACACTGACCTCAACGTTGGTAGTGGGCCAGGAGCGGGACGAAAGCCTGACGTTCCTCCCTCTCACTAATCGCCACATGCTACGTCAAAGCATGGCAGAAATCTATACGTGGTGCACTATACCAGGGCACCCGTATCGCCTCGTGCAATAAGAAGGTGTGCAATTGTGACTGGTGCCGGAAGAACGTGAGGAAGTTTGGCTTGGATGAGAAGGAGATTACTATAATGGTCGTGAAGAATCGTTAGGAAGGTGATAACTCACAGCACCGATGCAGTGGGGAGGGGCTACACGTATCGGTACGTGACTGCAGTGGTAAGTCACAGGCTAAAATGAACATCTCCATGTACCAGAGAGAGATGATGGGGCTAATTAGTTAATGGATGTCGTAGGTGTGTGAACAGTAGAGACAACATTATATGCGGAAATAGTCCTTGCTTCGTACACAAGCAGATATGGGGTCAGTGCGCTGGCATTTGCGGAATGGCGCTCGTAGGTGGCGCCAACAAATACAAACCCTTTTCCTTTCGCAAGCGTGCCTCTCGGTCTACCTGTGTTGCCTGAGTTTCTTTTCATTTTTTGCTCAACATGTTCTATGTATGTGCACCATGTACGGGCTGCTGACTATATAACGCCTAGTTGGTGCTCAAGAACTATTATTTTGCAGCTCTACGGGTGTCGTCCAGCACCTGCACATGTGTGTAGGTGCTGGACGACACCTAGCACAGATCTGTTTAATTCTAAAGAAGCCCCCGATACAGGAGTGGTTCGGGCGAGGTCCTCTGTCGACCTCAACCTAAAACCTGTAGGCACACAATCAGGTTAATCATGCGTCTGCAGAGGATAGCAGTGTTTCTTTCTCGTACACACTTTGGCAGCTATCGTTGAGTGCAAGCTTGTTAAGTTTGGCTTCACAAGAGTATTGTGCTGACCTGTACAGTCAGAATGAATACAAAAAAAGTCACTTTAGCCAGTTAACTGCATGCGATAAAGGGCTCTCCGCAACTGATTTTTACGAGAAGGAAGAACGGAAAACTTCGGTGTAGCTGGCCGGTTGATTTATCTCTTCTGCAATGCCACTTTTATTGGAGACCAAATGAAGGTCGCACCTGAAAAAAAAAAAGGGGGGGGGGGGGGGGGGTAGGGTTTCAACGTAGTTAAACCGAGTAGACGCGTGAAAGCATGTGTTTAGCCTGGTTGGATAATGGTTTTGCTTTGCTGGCTCGTCGGCACGGCTGACGAAGATATTTGTTCGATATCAGCATTAGTCGATGAAGACGAAGACGTGCAATGCACGACGCTAGAGTGTGTTATTCAGCCTCAGGACATCATCATCATCATCAGAGTGTGTTGCAGTTTAACGCGAGGCGTGATCGGCTGCGGCAAAAGCATAGTGCTCTGGTGCAGTGACCAGCTAAGCTGATCTGTTCGCGCCGCCGTGGGTTCGAATCCCAGTCGCTGCAATATTTATGTATTTACTTTATTTAGGCTCACAAGGTTAATTCAAGGTCAGGCTTCAGCGGTGAAACGTTTTCTGCAGCTTTGGTCGGGAAGTAGAGCTTTCGCTCGAGAAAAAAAAAAAGAAAATTTCATGCATGTTCCGCGGACGCGCGTCCGTTCCCCTTCATACTGATTCCTACTGTACGTTCACCAACTAGATCAACGGCGAGTGTCTTTGGAGTAGTAAGTGTGCATGGGCCAAGAGCAAACCGATCTCAACCTGTCTGTGAACGGCCGCTCGCCAAGTGCACTGCACGAACAGCCGGCGAATGTCTTGGAATGCGACGTGCGCAGTTCTCCGGATAACAAAGTAGCGGTGTCGAGCAAACATCACGCGACGAACGCATTCCGGGCAAGCACTGTCGAACGACTGCTCTTAATTGCCCAAGTTTGTTCCACCACTGTGGCCATTGGCCGCTGCTGGCGCTGCTGATTCTAGTGTGCACGTGCTGGTAGCGTTCGGGAACACAGCGCACAACTGTCCACGGGCGGCGCTCTGCGCAAGACCTGGCTTTCTCCTCGTCCCGTCTTTCGGCCCCGCCGAGCGCTCGCACAAAAGCGAAACGTCGCGCGGTCAAGTTTGTTGTGGCGCGCGTGATGAATGGGATTAAAATGGCGCTCCACTTCGGCGGCGGTGCCCCCGCGCGTATGACGAATGGGATGAGAATGGCGGGTCAAGTTCGCTGTCCTCCCCCTCTTCCTCCTCCCTTCCTCGATGACGAATGAGGGACTCTCTGCTGGATGCATGCGCGCGCTTGCGTGTACACAGTGCGCGGCGGCCATCTTTGAGCCAAGTTCGTCGCCTCCTTTCCCCTTTTTCTACTTTGTTCTGCTGTCTTCTTTGGTCAGCGTGTAATTTCTTTTCGAAGGCAGCTCTTTATTTGACTCGGTAACGCGCTTGGTTTCAACCGTCTGCTTTGGCTTCTTTCATGACCTTCGAGAGCTGTTACTTCAGTGTCGTCTGCCACGCCGGGATTTCGCTTCGTCTGCCATTACCAGGAATTCGGAACAGACCGTGGCCTCCGCGATCAGCTCCGGCAGGGCGTCGGCGCGCTGCCGGAGCTGATCGCGGAGGCTACGGACAAGCGTTTCTAGTTCATTTGGCTGTCACCACGTGGTGCATGTCGTAGTACAATAAAAAAGAGCGCGGTTGCATTATCCGTGGCGTAAGAAAGGGAACGACCGAGTGGTTTAGTGTCACTGGCTGGGCGCTGACCCGAATTCGTGGTAATCTTCGGCTTGTTGTAATGGCATCCATGACAATATCGGCTGATTTTTTCCCCTTTTATGCGACGTTTTGTATGATGCGGCGTTACTGATCTGTGTCGGCGTCATGCGCGTTCTTATTCTCTGATGGTGGTCAGAGCTCGAGCTAGGGGTGGCATAAACACTCCACTATGCGTACACGGCTGGAAAGCAAGACGTGTTGCCAGACGACTTTTGGCCGAGGTTGGGTTTTTTTTTTTACCTAACGGAGCCCTAAGTAGTGCAAAAATGCCCATGCGCGTGATGCCGTACTAATAGCTTCGTTTGGGTTTTGCTTCTGAGATGGTTTCGGTGGCAGGAGTTGCGGAACTTCCCACGGGCGCCAAGCATCGGTATGCGTGCATGTTTCGTATGTTTAAGTGCTGCTTCGGCGTGAAAAATAAATAAATAAACGAGCCGATTAATAAACGAAGGAATGAATAAAGAAATTTGATGAAGAATGAAGGAATGAATAAACTAGTTGTTTAAGAAAGGAATTATCAAAGAAATTAATGATACATAATAGAGCTGATGGATCGATCACTCGACGGACGGATTAGATAATATAGGAATCGATGAATCACTCAGTCTACGAATGCATGAATTTACGAATCAATGAATGAATCAGCTCGTCAACGTATCAATGAATGGCTGAGTTAGTCAATCAGTCGGTCAATTAATGACTGAATAACTCGGCCAGTAAATGAAATAAGCAATCAGGCAATGAATGAATGGATGGATGAATCGCACCGCATGGTCCGTACGAAGTGTAAACCAAACTAAACTGCGCCACCGCGATGGCCCAGTGGTTACGGCACTCGGCTGCTGACCCGAAAGACGCGGGTTCGATCCCGGCCGCGGCGGCCGAATATCGATGGAGGCGAAATTCTAGAGGCCTGTGTACTGTGCGATGCCAGTGCACGTTAAAGAACCCCAGGTGGTCGAAATTTCCGGAGCCCTTCACTACGGCCTCTCTAATAGCTTGAGTCGCTTTGGGACGTTAACCCCATAAACTAAACTAAACTAACACCTAAGAGATTTGCGTGCACTGAGTGCGCGGTCCGGAGTCGGCCACGACACCCTGACGCACCCTGAGCGCTGTGCGCGACAGGCATACGTGCCTCGATCTCGGCCGCAGTCCTTGGCTCAATTAAAGAGTGCCCATGTCGTCCGTGGATTGATCGATAAAGCCACGCGTCGATCAGACACGATGCGTGGGCCGCGTCACTTTGTATTCCCAAACACAAAACGCAAGTAAACTCGCACGCTTGCCTTCGAATCTGGCCTATAGCAGCCGGAGCTATCCGTCAAGAGCAGCTGTGGCGAGTCAGTCGGCGCGGAATGCCGGGGCAGCTTCCTGCTGTTAATAGTCTCGCTTGATGGTTGCTTACTGTGCTGCTACCCTCGGTATTTAGCGCGGTGATTGCGAGATGCTTCGGTGGGTCCGCTTTCGCGCGCTTTTTCTATTTATAGAGCTGTGATTTGACCGAGGTCTTTCCCTGCCCGAGGGTGCTATGAACTCCTGTCCATGACTCGTCGTGTGAAGCCTGCTACCGACGTTGCGTGTGTCATTCTGCGGGCTTGCTAAATTTAGTGAACGTACCCCTTACAAAATTTTTTAGACCGTCTATAGACTGCGTATAGACTTGTATTTAAAGTCTATAGACTCTCTGTAGACAAATCCTATAGAGTAGTCTATAGGCAATACAAATGCTATAGACAATCTGTAGATTTATAGCTATGCAATTTAGTAGACTTTTGTCTATAGACAGTCCATAGACTATCATTAGACAATATCTATAGGAACGCAATAGAGTCTATAAGAAGTCTATAGACTGTCTATACACCATTTTTATAAGGGGTGATGGTTGCTATGAGGACGACACAGGACCGCTGTGCATGTTTTTTTTTTTTGACGATCGCACGTTTGGGCTTTGGCGTCATCGTACAAGATCTGAGAGACGTCGTCTCTGAAGCCGAACCGGCAGAAGCAAATTCGAAGACTCAGTAGGAAGCCGACCAGCGTAAAAGCTAACTATACAACCAATACTGCTTGCGCATATTTGTCGCGTCACATTGTACGATCGCCTGTGCATTTTTTTTTCGCGCCGTACTCTCGTCATACCTCTGCGTGCTTTCAGTCGCTCCAGCTGATGACCACACTCATAAGTTCCCCAAAACTAAATACTCCGCCGCTCGCTGTAAGTAAGATTTAAAGGGACCCTGAAATGATTTCGATGGGCATATCCTGGCCAAACAGATGTGTAGAGGTGGTATTTGCAGGTATTCGAGTGATATTTGAAAGCTGTGCGTGAACCCTGTAATTTATAATTTTTAAAATTCGCTCTTAATAATTTTTAAAATTAGGGCGACACCTCACCGCCGCATCCTCCAGCCCGATGACGTCAGTGGTGGGCAGTCTGGGCGAGCGTTAACACATATTTAAGAAATATTTCTAAATATTCTAGGGTCCATTCACAGCTTTAAAATGTGACTTCAATACCAGCGAAGACCACCTCTACAGATCTGTGGCACTAGAATATGCGCATGTGTCCAGGCCACGTAGGGCCATGGAACTGGCACACCGGTTCGCACAGCGCGTAATGTGAGGGCTGTGCGGTTGCCCTGAAACCTTGCACGGTCCAAACTCGCTTGCGTAATAAAGTTTTCCATCCATCCATCCATACAATATGTGCATTGAAATAATTTCAAGGTCTCCTGTGAGTTTGTGCCAGGACAAGTGGAAAAGTAAACAAAGCGGGCAGGGAGGGAACATACATGAGAAGACGCAGTAAAAAACTGCGGCATGATTCGCCAACGAAGGAATAAACGAAAGAGTCGCTTGCATATTCCATGGCGACCTTGACTCGCCGCTCGCGTGGCAGTCAGGAGAGGTCGTGAATGCCAGCAGGGAGTTGCTGCGTAGGACGACGCCCCAAGTTCCGTCGCTGTGCGTGGTTTGGCTGTTTTTCCACACACTCCCCTCTTGAAGGACTCTGTAGCATAACAAAGCCTGTTTACAAAGAAAGAACATCCATAGTTCTCTCTCACTTCTCTTGTTTCTTTAACCAGCTTGTAAAATCTTCAGCATCAAGCTATGTTAAGGACGGCAGCACCCGAACTTTAATTTAGTTCTTTTCATCTTGTCGCTTATCTTTAGTCGCATTGCAGTTTCCATTGCAGCTACAAAGAACATAATTCTTTCAAAGGGGCTGTTTAACTAATTTTTGCATAGAATAACAAGGTCCTGGTTTATACGACAAGCCCCGCAGCATTTGAGGGTCTAGACGCGCTGGATCTACGTGGAGTTCCCATCATCAGCCGCATTAGGTCTTCAGCAGGATAAGGACCTTGTCAGGGATGATCTCCAGTTATCCCTTGCCTGCGCCAGCTGCGGCCAACCTATGCCAGCAAATCTTCCTGGTCACATTTCTCCACCAGACTTTCTGGCTGCCCCTTCCCTCCGGTGGTGCCTGGTTGGCCTCGCATTAATTTGAGGACGAGCTGGTCCTGGTGTAACAAGCTCTATCCATCCTGGGCTACTAAAACGATGTTCCCAAATAGAGTGCTCTCTCTCTCTCTCTCTTTGGTGGCTGGCCGGCTACATGCAGTCTTGGATCGCCTTTATTCGTTGAGAGTATCATTTATCGAAATGGTAAGAATGAATCGGCGATTCATTCAAAGTTCGGTCGGCCCATGATCGAGCTCGATCTACTGAGCAGTTGTCGGCTCAGCAGATCGCTCTATACTCAATAGTTCGCAGAAGTTCGGTGTGCTGAGGATGTCGGTGTGCTGAGGATGTCGGCGTGCTTAGGTGGTCGGCGTGCTTAGGTGGTCGGCGTGCTTAGGTGGTCGGCGTGCTTAGGTGGTCGGCGTGCTTAGGTGGTCGGCGTGCTGAGGAGGTCGGATTGCTCAGGTGTTCGGTGTGCTTAGCTTGGACGTGTCGATTCAGTTTGGACTTGTCGACTCGGCTTGAACTTGTCGACTCGGCTTGGACGTGTCGACTTGGCCGACGTCGTAGCCTGGGTACTTCTGACCGAGATTGCACATCTGCATGTTCCATCTCTGCTATATACGCAGCGCCATATATACGAGGCTGTCTAGGGCCAAGACGGGTTGTGCGATGCGCTGCCGGCCAAATCTCGGCGCGCGCTCGAAAGCGCAGTCACGCCCTTGCGGCGGCCGTCCGCCCGGCGTGTTTGGTATGGGGAGGAGGCGTCGATTAAATGGGCTGCGTGGGCCGGGGTGCCTGGATGCGCGCCCTCGTGGACCGAAGGTGGGTTACCCTATTCGCTAGCCCTGTTTGGGCTCGCGCTTGTCGACTTACGAGGGCCCATTACGATAACCTTGAAGGTCTTGGACAAACCTAAGCCGAGCGTACGTGCGCGGCAACCTTGTGGACGCCTCGCGCCTTTCAGTGCAAGCTGGGGAGATAGTTTGCGCCGCCACCGCGGTAGGTATACGTTGAGGAATGCCACTGTACACGGCTGACGCGCCGTTATAGTTCAAGGTCGGGCCGGACGGTAGAGGCAAAGCGACAAACGGCCGGTGCATGTTCAAACTCAGAGTTCAAGTTTTGACAACTGTGTAGGAATTCTGTCTATGTGTGAAGCATGTATGGTTAAGGTGGTTGGTTACCTTGAAACACGCAATGCGAGAGTTGGGTAGTGACCGCCTGTTTGATTCTTTCCCAAGGCGGGTTCCGCATATGGGGATTTTCGCGTTCCGTTTCCATTCCGTTCGCCACGCCGTCGGAACGGGCGCGGGTGCTCTGTTGCGTGCCACGCCCCTGTCTCCGAGAAGCGTGGCATCTTCTCGGCCCCGCTTGGGAAGATAGCGGAAGCTACGACAAGCGGCGTCTCCGAGTGTCCTCCCGAGAGTGTAGGGTGTCTCTCCTTCACTAGCTTGGCTGTTCTCTCCATTCCTTTTGCCGCTCGCGGGCGTTGGAGGTTCTTCCACTGCTGGAGTGGTGACGGAAGCTGTCTCGCTCCTCGCGAGGCATCTTCCGCGGCGAATTGCTCAATGGGGGTGACCGGCGCGGACGCTTCCACCAGACGCCGGTTATGTACTACGTGCCCCGAGAGGGGGAGGGATATATATATATAATAACGCGCTTCGGGGGAGGCACCGAAACCGTCACGCAGGGCGCGGAAGTAGTCGCTCTCGGGTGTCGGCGCAGCTCGACTCGGCACCGCTCGCAGTCACTGTCGAGAGATTAGATGGGTGGAGCTGGGCTGGGATCTGGCGTGCGAGCGTGCCCGTTTCCACGCGCCACTGCTGAGGAGTTGCGAGCACCGTGGCGCGAAGCTATGCTGTAACCGAGAGGCATATCGAGCGTGTACAGTCGTGGGCAGTATTAGAGGGAACAAACTTTTTGCACTGAAGTGCTAGTTTTCGGGTTATTCTTCCACTAAATTGGTAGCGACTTGGATACTATACGCAAGAGAAAGAATAGTTATAAAAGAGAAAGGAAGCTGTGCTTGTGGCATATAATTATGGAGTAATCAATAAATGAACGCTTTAACTTGTTCCCTTTCACATTACTCACATCTGTATGCATACGTAGGCAGTGCTGCCTTGATCGGACCATTTCGGCCATCTCGTTCGCCCACGACCTTCATTATGCTAGGGCTCGCTAATGACAGCGCGATGCCGAGATGACTGTGAAGTCTTCGTTGGTGTAATCGTTTACCTCGCCACAGGGAAGAAGGCGTCTACGTAGCTCTCCTTTAGGAAGGACAGAGGCCTCCGTGTCCCGCCACCGTGTACCGTGTATTCAATCTATTTGCCCACATGAGATGCGCAGCGCTCTTCTATAGCTTCCCAGCCACGTGGCGTGGGATCCAGGTGGCGAAACGGTGCCCACTCTAAGTAGCTCGGCAGGGCTCTGGCTGCGGCGTCGGAGCTGTTGAACACGGTTGCGTGTCATGCGGTCCACTGTCCTTTTAGAAACTGCGCCTAGAAGCACTCTTTGCTTCCGCATAACTGCTAGCTCCTACATCCCGGGGAAGAGCGCCTACTTGAGCAAGTACGGCGGCGGGAACGTCGCCGCATTTTGCCGCTGACAAGCTGTGTCCCGCCGACTGTACAGTGCGGTCCAGTGTTAAAGGGAACATGTGATCGCGAGGCCTCCGCACTTCATGAAGCCGTGCTGCCCAGATGCGGCGAGAATGGGCGGCATCAGCTACATGCGCGAAAAGACCAACCGCCATGTTTACTATGCATGCACCTTGTGCCGATAATTCCCGCAAGTTCTCGGCGGCAAGTTCTCGGAGGCCACGCGATCGCATGTTCCCTTTAACACTGGACCGTACTGTACGCATGTGCGGCTACACCTCAACGGCGCTTTTAACGAAGCGAACCGGTGCCGGTTCTTCCCTTATTTCAGCTACAACGCCGACGTTTTTTGTGCGGCTGCTTCAGAGTAGTGGTTTTGTTTTTACAATGACAGCTTGTATGTGCGTTCCCCAGAATGGGAAAAGACAGTATTCTCATTGAGCATTTGTAACATACATACTCCGCCCAAGTCCGTGCCTGTCCACGGTGCTGCTGTCTCATGTTTACGCTCCCCAGTAATTGAGAGTATTTATTGGTAGTGAATTCCTGAGGAGGGCGCTCTCGGCAGCTTGCCAGCTCTCGGGAGCGTCACCCGTCACATTCCTACTACAACGTCATGCGAGGCTGGTGTGTGTAAAAATAAAGTAAACAAATAAAAGTAATGTAGCTGAGAACATAGGAGGAAAACAGAGAATGGCAAGGAAACAGAATGGGACTGGACGTTTCATTTGTTTTCCCTTAAGGTAAGATATAAGTAAGATAGCCTGGTTACAATTACCGCGAAAGGTGGCGCTAGCCGCGGCCCCGATTCAAAGGGGGAATGGCAATGAAATGCATCCATCCAACTGCTGTGGTCATGCGATCCAGGTTACGCCGGTGTTTGTGGGTGGGCCTCGAAGCGGGGGCTGCGGCAACGCTGGCGCTGCCACTTGCCTGGCTTGAAGGTTTGCAAAAACCTGACTCGTTCGCGACACAAATAAACTAACGGGCTTCGTCTCACCACCGCGCTCGCTTGGGCCCCAGTGCTGAACGGAATTAGCGGGGAGTCGCGGCGTACGAGATGGGGACGTCTTCGTGGCTGTTTGTCGCAAGAGGGCACTTGTGTATGTGTACGTACGTGTGTGTGTGTGTGTGAGCAGCAGGCGTATACAGCGTCCTCGCCGGAGGTGGCGCGATTCTCGGTCGCCGAAGCGTGAGACAGTGGGCGTGCCGGGGCACCCCACCCCCACAGCCCAGTGCTGCTGCTGCTGCGAATTCATGGCACTCGCTGCCTGGTCGCGGCACGATTATATGTTACGAGTCAGTGCTCAGGCTGGGTTGTGTTGGCCGTGGGACCGGGTGGGGAAAACTCGGGCGAAGCCTGCTTTCCTCGTCTCCTCCTTTTATTCGCTTTACTTTGTTTCAGCGCGAGGCTCTGCGCGATGCGCGCGTGTCCGTCAGCGGAAGGCGTTTCACAAGCGAGAGGGAAGCTGCTGATCCGCCAGTTCGCACGGTCCGTCTCCCTCTCTGAGCCGGGCGAGAAGCGGGGCAAAAATTGGCCCCAGTTGACGTCGGGGAGGCGTGGAGCTTCGCCGGTCCGCTCGTCAACCGACGACGCTTTGCCGTCGTCCGTCGGCTCCGTTTCCGCCGCGCGCTGTCAGTCGACGCTTTCGGGGAGCAGGGGCATGTCCGTCCAGTGCGCGCGACTCCTGATCTCGTAGGTGAAGATGCGGCCCCATGACCTTGACGATGAGGAGAAGGTCGCGGGGAAAGCGGCAGCTTTCGACTGGCCTTGTAGTCGGGTACAAATCAAGAACGAAGCGGCTTTTCCCCGTCAAGGGACCCCCTTCCAGCCAATGGCGTCGGCCGATTCTCATGAACCGGCTAGGGTGACAATGTAGGGAGGGGACTGTCCCCGACCATGGAAAGTGGGAACAATCCCGTTTCATCTGTCACACCCTGTAGTGTCACGTTAGCAGGGTCATGAGAATGGCCCGACGCCATTGGCTGGAAGGGGGTCCTTTGACGGGGAAAACCCGCTGCGTTCTTGATTTGTACCCGACTATAGTGAGCTCTGCGACGCGATGCCTCGATGAATTTAGCGTTGTTCTTCGTTATTGGAACCGTTTTATTGGACTCGCAGTGTTGCTGGGCCAACCTGTCTTCTTGTGTTCCCTCTTTCGCAATGGTAGGTGCGTTAGTGTTCACGACGGTGGGTTTATGCAGTCGGATACAACTCAAGAACGTAGCTGCAAATGTCCCTCACCGGTGAGAGACATTAACCACCTCTCCGCCCTTCCTCTCCGTACTCCGTCCCACCGTACTCCGTCCCACCGTACTCCGTCCCACCGTACTCCGTCCCACCGTACTCCGTCCCACCGTACTCCGTCCCACCGTACTCCGTCCCACCGTACTCAGTCCCACCGTACTCTGTACCACCGTACTCTGTACCACCGTACTCTGCCCCACCGTACTCTGTCCCACCGTACTCTGTCCCACCGTACTCTGTCCGGAGTTCATTAGCTGACAATGATGAATGCTATCCAGCCGAGCTAAAGGGATAACGGCCAACCGAGTCGGCGAGGAGGCTTTCGACAGCGTGGTATTTGCAGTCTCATGTGATCCACGTGGATCTGGGAACGGGCAGTTCACGTGACGGTTGCGACGTATAGGTGTTGGTGCCCAAGTTGCTAGGCTGGAAGTCTTGGGGCGTCTTTTTGCCACGGTTCCAGTTTCTGTAGTGAGGTATGGCTGTGCGAAAAAAAAATAGCAAACAAAAGGTGCCGTTCTCTCCTCGCTCATGTTCTGTTTTAGGATCACCTTCACGCTGCAGCCTGTGACGTGCACCTGGTATGCGCGGTGGCTGGCTGACAACTTCACAAGACTAATGACTTGAAGCTCTGACGTCTCGGCACATCTCTGACGTTGTTGCTATGCTAACGGTTGGAAATATCTGCACATGTGCTGGACACCGCACAAGGGTGCGCAGCAAACGACCCTTCACTCTCCACTCACAGACCCGATATAATCGCCTCATTTGCGAAACTGCCCGTCGGACCTGTTAAAAGCAAAAGAATGGAACGCTGACAGGGTTGACATTCGGCGACGATGATCTATGCGCTCGCGGAATCTGGTAGCCGGCTGGCGAAATCGAGGGGGTTGAAACCTTGTTGCACGCTGCGAAGTTTTTAGTGCGAGGTCTTGTGCTGCTGGTAGTGGTTCGTAGTTTGCATTGCAGTGTTTCTGCGGGGTTAAATGTGCAATCATACATAAGTGAGAGACTGTGTACTTCGGATAAATTCGATGCCAAAGAAGCCGTTTATGAATCGGTGTAGAATGTGGAGTGAAATGAGAAGGAAATTGTTTTACGATAATTCAAGGAGCAGTGCCGTATACTGTTTGAACGAAGGGCGGGGGTAGGCGTTAATATATATGAAGCTGGCAAACTGACTGATGTGCACTTTGTGGTGGATATACAGAGGGAAACATATTTCGTTAGAATGTTGCAGTATCCGCTCGAAAGTCGCTTCTTTCAGGATAAACATCCGAGGTCCGAAGGTTTAAGGGACAGCGATGGGGACGTGGAAGTACTCGCTGTAGGCGACAGTAGATAAGACTTGGAAAATTGGTCACAGAACCAACAAAGCTACGTGATGTGACAAAAGTTTACTAGCTAAAGAAAATTTAGCACTGCACTGCTATAACCCTACCGTAACAAAAAATAAGCACTCTGCACTCTCTCTGGAACAGCCTGTCATCAGAGGTCATTTCACTTTATACTCTTCGGGCCGCGAGAAGTGTCCTATGATAGCGATGAAAACTAGCCTCATTGTGTGAAAAGAATCGAGGATTGTATTCAAAACATCCGGCCTGCTAGGAGCATACATCCGCAGTCTGACCTGTCTGTTGGCCGCATTCTCTTCTGGCCTTGTGAAGGTGAGGGGGTCAAGAATATCTCGGAAGGAGAATACTGTATACGTTCGCTAGCACCTTGAAAGCCCGTTCCAATTGACGCTGACGTATACAACCAAGGTTCGGCGGATTGTGTACGTCTTTCTCGTGTTTGTAAACAAACGCTCAGGGACGTCGTTGTGAGTAAAGATCAGGCTGGCTTGCAGGCTTGGGCGCTGGCGGCGTGGCCTTCATTTCCCGTTTGTCTGGCGTCCCTTACCACGTTCGTTAATTGCAGCGCGAGGTTGTGAGTGGCCGTGGGCGATCGTTGTGGTAGTTCAGTTCCCGGCCGACAAAAATGACACAGCCTTATCTAAAATATGACAAAATGTTTGTCGTTTTGTCGTAACGACATATTCTTCTCTAGTATTGTAGCATTTATCTGTAGTACGTTTTTGTTCTGTCGCTATGACAAGGGACAGCACAATACTATAGAAAATTTTGTCGCAGCAGGATTTTTGTAGCAACAGCGGAAAAAGGGTGGATGTGTTCCAGCTATGCACCGCCCGAGCGGTTCGAGCGATTGACGTGCGAGTCTTTTATTCCGACCAATTGCTGCCTTTAACGACAATTGATGAAAATATTTTCGTCTTTCTTGAAGTTGCTTGAAAAGAAAGCTCCTTTGATTGATTGATCATTCATTCATTCATTCATTCATTCATCCTCGCCGCGGTGGCTCAGTGGTTACGGCGCTCGGCTGCTGACCCGAAAGACGCGGGTTCGATCCCGGCCGCGGCGGCCGAATTCCGATAAAGGCGATATTCTAGAGACCCGCGTACTGTGCGATGTCAGTGCACGTTAAAGATCCCAAGGTGGTCGAAGTTTCCGGAGCCCTTCACTACGGCGTCTCTCATAGCCTGAGTCGCTTTGGGACGTTAAACCACAATAAATCAAACCATACCAAATTCATTCATTCATTCATTCATTCATTCATTCATTCATTCATTCATTCATTCATTCATAGATTGACTAATGGACTGGCGTCTTGATCTGAGTGGGGTGCGTTCAGTTTTAACGAACCGGTCTTGGAGAGGGTTCATCTCTCGCTCTCTCTCTGCTCCTCGAGTGAGAATGGGGACGCGGAGTTCGCACCCTTGGTTTCGCGGTGGCCGGCCGGCCGGGGTCAAAGACCCCTTCCGAAGTTTCGCCGGGGAGAGAAAGTGGAGCGGGCGCAAAAACGCCGGCAGAGGGCGGACTTGAACACGCGCTTGCGCGGGAGAGCCCGGCGTCAGAGGAGCTACTCTCCGCCAGAAGAAGGGGGCGCGCGCTTTTCTTTCGCGCGCGCGGCGCGGCTCCTTTCCCCTTTGACTTCCTCTTTCCCCGTCCTTCTCCGCGCTCGGGACCCAAACTTCCGCGCGCTGCTGCCACTCGGATGCTGGATGCCTCTTTCTTTCCGAAGCCCGTTCCGCCGCGTTCACCCTATGCGTATACCGCACTCTCGCGATCCCAATAGACTGCTCTGCCGATCGTAAACTGCACAGTCAGCGTCACACTTGTGAATGGAGCTCGAATGTTATGAAAAGAAATTGCGGGTGTTACACGAGCACTTGCAATCTTCGTCTGGCCTTCTTGTTTAAACGTCGGCTGGCGGACTGAGGCTATAGTTCATGTTAAGGCGAAAGCCCTTAGTGGCTCATACTGCCGTCCGTTAACAAAGTTTGTCACACGCGTTTAGCTCGGGAACTAAAAAAAGATAGAACAAAACCAATGATTGCTTCAGATAGAAGAGGAAAAAATTGTATAGAAGCCAAGTTTGATGGCTGTAGATGAATCAGTTTATCAATTACAGGCAAAATTGTAGAAATTGCGTCGAAATAGCGCGGACGTCGATATAGCAACAGGAACGGTGTGACGTCACATCCACCGGAAGTCGTCACGGCGTAGTGAAAATTTTCACAGAATGGTCGGAAAAACGTCGTATTTGTGTCAAATTGGAAAAAATGTTTAATTAAGCGTAATCAACACTTAATATCCCCGGAAGATGTACAATTTGGGTATCGGTATAGCCACGGGAACGGTGTGACGTCACATCCACCGGAAGTCGTCGCGGCATAGTGTCCTCCTCGGCTTTCGCCTCTCAACACTTCGGTTGCCAAAGTGTCCTCGCAGTTTTTAATACGCTCTGGATGCGAATAAATTCAGCATAGACGCCTCCCATGGACTTTTGTTTTGTGATAAGTGGAGGATCCATTATTCCTGCCTCCTTCCCAGCGTACAGAACGGAAGGTCATGGGTGTGTATAGGGGAGGATGGTACAGGGGAATAGCGGGAGGTCAAGTGCCTGACCTGGCTGCTGTGGGCGTGCGGCATCCCGTCTTCTTGCCTGCCCAACCGAGGATCCCGGATGTGAGATCCAATTGGAGAGAATAGGTGCGCTGGTTTCCAAGGCGGCGTAGTGGTCCGCTAACGAATCGGCACCTCGCCGCGGTTTCTAGGGACCAGAGGCAATGCTTTCACGAAAGTGCAGCCATATCAGGTGGGCACACAAGCACTCTGCCTAAAGCCCCCGAGGAATACTTGGTATCACCGATCAGTCAAGAAGTCAGTAATAACTAGGCGCCGACAGGCAGTGTAATACTAAGAGAAGATAACCGTTGGTATCTTCTGGTAACGGAATGGATTCCAAGAGAAAGGCAAGCGTATATAGCAGGGGGCCGCAGAAAGTCATGTTTAGGGATGAGATAGGAAGGTTGCGGGATAAGGTGGCAGTGGATGGCGAATGCCGACGATTAATTGCACAGGTATGGGATAAGCCTTCATCATGCAGTGGAAGGAGTTATGCTGATTATTATTACGGTGATAATGGCAATCTCGTTTTGCGTTTTGTAGCTACTGCGTTCTCGACAAGTGTCACACAGACTGCATACTCGAAGCCAAGTGAAGGTGATCGCTTTTTTCGCTGGACGAACAAGACCAATAGCCCTTTTCTTCTCTGTGCGTTTTCGTGGGACGAACAAGCTCGACCGATAGCCCTTTTAGTCTTTTTTTCTGTGCGGCGGTCACTTGCCTGGCAATAAAAGTGGCGGTGATTGGTCGATGGACGTTAGGGGCAGGCAGCTGCGGACTGCTGTTTGTTCCTGTGTCAGCTAACGGGATAGATTGCCCCAGAATGACCTGCAGGCGCCTGTCCTATGGAATTTCAGTGGATATCGTTGTTAGTGGGAAAACGTTTCCACGCGGCCGTATACCAGCGCACCCGCGCGCACTTATTGGAGCCACGGCAGTTCAATTAAGATGCGTTCGGAGCTCAACTAGAGTACGGAGTGGAGCTAAAAATGCGCGAAAGCGGTAGTGTTGATGCCCCTTCCGCCCCTCCTCCTTTCCGCCGTACCCCGTAGTCTGTCGTCTCCGCTTGCCTGAGCACGACTCCGCGGGGAGGACAGATAAAGAACTCCGAGAAGGATGGATGGAGCGATGGAATAAAAAAGAAAGGGGCGCGGAGAAAAATAAATACGGGGCAAAGTATTGGCTCCCGCAAACGAACGAGTCAAGTGTGATGCCTCGGCTGACGTGAGCGTGCGTGTGTTTGGGTTCGGGAGAAATCGTTCCGGAGCGGCGGTCGGCTTCCGGGGTCTCTGGACTGCTTTTATTCGAGGGGGAGGCCCCCCCATCTCTGGCGTTGACCTGCGCACGTGCTTCTGCAAGGGATTGTCTGCCCGATAAGAACAACCAAAAAGCGGCATCCGCTGGGAAGCCCTTCCGACGCGCACATCTGCGAGCACTGGGTCCTGGAACCCAATCCGAGGCCGCAGGAGTAGGGTGACGCACTCTTTATAGAAATGTTTGACCCACAAAGTACAGCTTATAGCCCAAAAGTCGTCGGGCCGGAGGATTTTCTTTTGACCCGTGCAGTTGGCCAGTCACAGCGCGCCTTCGAGGTTTAGATCTTTGAAATGAGTGCAGATATTTTGTCCTTCACCATCTCCTTTCCGAGCTGGAGGGATTTCGTGACTGCCTTCCTTATAAAAATGGTCTGTAGGCAGTCTATAGACTTCTTATAGACTCTATTGCCTGCCTGTAGATATTTCTTTTCGTCTATTCATAGTCTATAGAGAGTCTATAGCCAAAAGTCTACTAAAGGTGTATGGGTATAAATCGACAGATTGGCTACCGACTCTACAGGATTTGTATTACCCATAAACTATTCTCAAGGATTCGTCTATAGACAGTCTATAGAATTTATAGGCAGAAGTCTACGGACAGTCTGTAGACTGTGTAAAGAAATTTTTCTAAGGGCTGACTGCAGCACTCGAAAGCAAGCCCTATGTCTTCGAGGCTTTTAACCGTTGGTGCATTTTGTAGGCTACTCCAGATGAGGGTGACCCGGGAGATGACCACTTGTGACCCTAACCATGCGGTTGTTGAGGGCCTGTGACTCCAGTGTAGCCCGTAAGAGCTTTCCAAGTCGCTTTCCGCCCGGCAGCTCTCAATTTCATTGCCGCCGTTGCACGACGTCTGGAACACATGCATCCTACCACTGCGTGTGTGGATTGCACAGTACAATGTTAAATTTCAAACGATGGTTCAATTTTTAAGTCATATTTTCTTACCAAGACGCGCGTCTTTTTACTGCTGTACAAACATCACGATATCCACATACACCCGTAGAATATATTTTTACAGTGAGCAGAGGTATCAGTGACCCTTTTAAGAAAGCTGACAGGCTTCCACCGTCTCAAACACCAGATTTGCCCTCGCCGTGTATAACGAAAAACGATCAATAAGAAAAACGACGAACATAACGAGGAGCGGCGCTGTTGATCGTTTTTTTTTTTTTTTTTACAATTCGGCAGTGGTTGAAAGAGAAAGTGAAAAAAGAAAAAAAAAAGGTTGGAGAAAGGTCAGTCAGCCTTTCGCTTAACACCGTCGTAAAGTTTCGCTGAAAGCCGGGCCCGTTTTGTTTGGCTTTGCGAAAAAGGTCGCCAGACAAGGCGGGGGCGTTTCTTGCCTTTTCTTTCTTTGTTTTTTTTTTTTATTCCCGTGTGCGTTGCCGTCATCGCTTAGTTTTCACTGCTCTTTGTGGCATACACGATCCTCGCGGTCATTGTGGAGGGGGTAGCGGTGCCAACGACTTTATTATCCTCGGCTCGCGCGAACCTCACTGCTGTTTGTTCGGCTATCTGTCTGTGAGCGCGCGCGTGTGGGCACGTGTGTGTGTGTGTATGTGTATACAATAGCGCGGCTAATAATAGGCGGTGATTTCGAAAAACGCTGCACCTCTGATGGTGACGCTGAAAAAGAAAACGTGCAAGCTATAAAGAAAACAGAGGGGGTAGGGAGGGGGACCGCAAACAGATCTAACGGCCCTTCTTCATAGCGAAAACAATTTGCAGAGACGCGCACCAGCGCCGACCGGAGCCGCTTATGGTCGCCGCAAACGAGCCTGTGATTTTTTTCTTGCCGCTTTTCTTCCTGAGACCTGCGCCCAGCTGGCGGGATATAATGTCTGCTTTCTTTTCGTCGTTACGCCTTGAATAGAACGAGGTATATATAGTAAGCGGTTTGATGCATTGCTTGCGTGTCTTTGTGTGTGTATTCGTACGCTGTCTCCGGTTTATGACCTCGAGTATACTGACATCGGATCCGCGTATAGCGCGGAGAGATTTTTTTACTTTCGCTTTCCGTCAAAGCTTTTTCACCTTCTCTTGTTAGTTGTCGTCGTTGGGAAATGATTGGTGTACGTTTACAGCGAGCGGCCGAAAAGGGTCATCAATCGCAAGGGGACTGTTTGAGGAAGGTTTGAGACAGCGGTAAGGAGAAAGCTCTCACTTGCAGTTACTGGCTTCGACGTAATCTTGATGATGATCAACGTTTATGGCGCTAAGGCATCTGTGGCAAAATAGCACCATGGCACAATGTTTCTTCTACTCAAGGTGCGGTCAAAGATCCATTTCCCAAGCGTTTAACCCCTAAAGAAGATGAGCACCAGGCAGGGGAAAGCTTGTACCCATTGTATCACAGACGGGTATTCGGCGGCACTAGGTATCGAACCCAGCGCCTCCCGAATGCGAGGCGGATGCTCTACCACAAGGCCACCGCTGCGGTAATTCGAATTAGTCTTCACGCTCAAGATGGAACAGTTGAAAAGGGAGGGGGGGGGGGGGGGGGGGGGACGTCGAACAGCTACGCGCGATAACTAAGACAGGAGACAGGCGCGCAGCATTGTTCTCATTGGTGCGAATTGCTCTGAGGATATGTCCGCAGTCTCAGTTTGCTTGTTTGCTTTTTTATTTATATATATTAATCTGTCCCGGACGGTGTTGCAGCGTCTGTGCGACGAGTGAACTAACAGCTCGGCTTTGCGTAAAACATTCGTACTCCCACCAGCGCTCGACAATGGAATCGTTTTGGTTTGCGTATGCATTAGGGGGATGGATTTTACGGCCAATTTTGTCATGCTGACCTTAAGCAGGTTTGTCCACAAGATAAGACAGTTAGGTCCTCGAATGTCAATTTGTCACCTTCGTCGGGACTCGGCGGCCTCTGGCTGCAAGTGAAATTTCCCGTCCCATTATAGCGGTACACGCTTGCTGTGATTTGTGCCCGGTATGGGACGTGAACTCTGGAACGTTTCTCTTCTTATCGCGATGACCCGGATCGAGCTTGTTGACAGCTCCCACGCGCGAAGCTGTCGCGTTAGCTAATGGTCCCGAATTGCCTTAGAGTGTCCCCTTGACCAATATGCCGCTGACTGCGTCGGACTGCGCTAATAGGCGTGAGTGCTTTCGGCGGGGTCCACTCAGCGCGATGCATTGTCGACGCTAAGAAGCGTTATCGTACAGGCGGCGGCCGATGGCTTCGGGCGTGGCGGAACTCCGTGGCCGAGCACTTAGTGCGGACGCGGCGACGTGGGGGACTCTGAATCAGAGGCGCCCATTTAGCGGCGGCGGGTTGAACGATCCGTCGAGGGCCTAGGTGCACGCACGAGCCTTGGCGAGTCAACATGCCGCCTGTGTGTCGTGAGAGCGCGCTAAGTCTGTACACCTGCTCTTAAAGGTACTCTAAGGACAAGTTGAAGCGGGACTGTGTAGCGATAGTCTACGGCATTATAACGACAAAGAGACCATTCTCGCAGAAAACGGAGCTTTTATAAGATAGAAAAGACAAAAAAAAAACTAAATACGAGTGGCGCCATCGCCGGCCGCTGTTGGAATTAAAATGCGTGCGTCAACAAATTTCAGGCGCAGATCCCGGAGGCTATGTTACACCGACATTCACTTCAAAATGGCGACAACCAGTCCTCACGAGTTGGAATCAAGAGTTGGAATCGAGTGCCCCGCCGCGGTGGCTCAGTGGTTATGGCGCTCGGCTGCTGACCCGAAGTCGCGGGTTCGATCCCAGCCGCGGCGGCTGAATTTCGATGAAGGCGAAATTCTAGAGGCCCGTGTACTGTGTGATGTCAGCGCGCGTTAAAGAACTCCAGGTGGTCGAAATTTCCGGAGCCCTTCACTACGGTGTCCCTCATATAGCCTTAGTTGCTTTGTGACGTTAAACCCCAATAAACCAGTTGGAATCGAGCGGCGGGAAAAGCTTTGCATTCAATTTTCTCAGTCGTAAAAGCGCCTCTTCGCTGCCGTTGACAAGCCTCAACAGACGCAGGAATAGCTAGAGAATCAATTTTTTTAGGACAATAATTGAATGGAGTTGTCCTCGGTGGTCCGATAAGCCCGCATGCACTTTTGTGGAAGTTCGCTCTGACTTCTTGCAAGTCCACTAGCTTCTACATCCGCACTAGAGTCGGACACCTGGAATTCAGGATAAAAAAATGAACTGAAGGAGGGTTTTTTCCGCTCAATGCTAAGAAGGCATAAAGACGGCTGTATCAAACTCCCCACGACAGCACCTAATCCCAGTTACTTCTCTGTCACGTGATCGTACGTGACTTATTGTCAATGGACGCTCATTCCCCGTATATCTCCCTTCATGGCCCGGGCTGACCTAGCTTATATTCGTACTGGACAGCAGGTGGACACAAGAATGTTCGTTTGTTACCGGTAAAGCTGCCGATCTAATAAGGGAGATCAATACACAACTGTTGTTGGGAGAAAAACAACAATAACAACAATAAAAAATAGCCCAAGTTGCTCAAAACAGAAAGGCGCTCCCGCTCGCTTAGTTCAGGATTTGCATACGCACAATGTTGGCTTGAAAAGCGCCAAGGCGAATGGGGGGTGCGATTTGATGTGTTGCACGTCATCTTTAGAGCGACTGTACATACATAGGCTGCCGATATTAAATGGCGTCGACTGGTTGTCGCCGTGTCACGCGAAGAGGGCTCTGCTATAACCGGCGTCATTGCATGGCCTCGGTCATATCAACTCGAGCAGTTGGATAACCATGACGAACGCCGAAAGAAAAAAGTAAAGCGGGCGTTCATGCCTATCATGACCCAGAATGGCTTCAATAGCCTGCCGAAATAATTAACGGTTTTAGTGGTTTACTTTGGTTACGTTATGCCCATGTTTGCGCAAATGTGTGCTTTATGAAAAACCGCAAGGGTGTCCTGCAGTTTTCTTGCCACTTGGGCTGAGGCTCTTTAATTCAAGAGCGTATAATGCTGTCCCTTCATGCCAGGAACACCTTTTTTTTTTCCAAACGTGGGTGTTTGTGTAACTGTCCGGCGAAAGTTCTCGCTTCCATTTTTGATGCTTTCTTCACAGCCGCTGCGGACGAAGCGTAGACGCGCGATGTTTCGTTCGAGCGTTGGGTCAGACCGGCGTCTTGAATAGGCACAGTCTTGGCCAAAAGTCCTGAGGCCACAGCGTTCATCTGCAGCGAAATGAATGTGCCTAGAATGCTCCGTGTAGCGGATCATTCAAAACACAGGTCAAGCAGGAAGCTTCTCTACCTAAAGAAAAAAACATCTTCTGATAGCATTTCAAGGTCATTCGGTCTTTAATAGTACCGTAATGGCTCTGTTATGCGGCTGAAGGGAAAAGCCTATGGCCGTAAGACTTTTGACCAAGGCTGTACATTCGATTCAGGGTAATTTCCTTTTTTCAGGGAATTTGAGGAGTAAAAGTTGGCGAAAAGGAAATTGCTGCAGAGTTTCAGGGCATTTTAAAGGTCCAAATTGTCTCGCGTTTCCCAAATTCCCAGAGTTCTCCAGCTACTGCAGGGGAAAAAGGGCTTGAAATTGGGATTTTTGGATTTAACCGAGGAAATTTTCGCTTAAGACATGTAACACCCCTGGTCCTGAAACCGGAAGTTGTGCGAATGTGCAGCGCTAGAAACGCACAGCATCTAGAGAGATTTTTTTTTTTATTCAAGCTGTTTGCCATTAGGCATAATGAAAAAGGGAAAGAAAGTTACAAAGAGGAGTGCAAACAAGCCTCGCTTAAAAAACGGCAAACGTTAGCGATAAAGCGATTATCATGAGTCCACCATGATATCATGAGCATCTCCGGAGATCCGAATTCCTGTAGCGATTTAAGGGGGTGCACTTTTTTCTTCGCAAGGATGGTCGCTGAGGTTACCCGATCTTCTTTAAAGCTGGTACCGTTAGCCATTTATAAAATATTTTCCCTTTGTCATCACTAGGCAGTACGAAATAACTTTGTAGGCCCTCCAGAACACAGTTGGTTTACTTCTTTATAAAATTCTGCATTAAAAAAATTCTCCACCTTGCGCTTGGCTCATGATAACCGTACATCCTTATTCAGTTCAATTCGTTTTTTTTACCATATGCATGGTAGAAACTCTTGGGCAAAAAGCTGCTCGAGGCAGCTTGACTGGGCCCAAGAGACCACAACAAGGCAGGCCAGCGTGGCGATACAAACACCAAGGGAGAAAAACAAATATAAAATCGAAGCTGACATGTTCATACATGAGGACACGCAATACAAATCAAGTAGGTAGACAAGCAGTTAGTATTGCAATAGTGCAGTCAGTCATCAATGGGCGTATTACATAGATGTTCAGTGTACATTCTAGATGCAGGAGAGACAACATTGCAAAGTTTATTATTATACCAATTTCGATACGAAGTCAGACATTTCTAATGTGGCACATAAAGGAAAACATACTGCATGTATAAGTGGAAATAATAATAAAAAAGAAAAACCAGCTTACAAATCTTTAATTTCAAAAGCAACAACTACATTAGACATAACAAAACCAACATTTTTGAAGTGAGAAACATTCAAGGCAGTGTTTAAAACTTTGTCATAATGTGTTAAGAAATTGCTGCCTCAACTGGTTTATCGTAGGCTTAGTAGGAAATATGTACGTGTTTAGAACCGAAGGGAGATTATGTTTCAGTGCCTGATGTTTACAATTAGTTCGAAAGCGCGGAATGTACCAGTTATCAATGCTTCTGGTAGAAAGAATACCTTCATGGCGCTGTAGTGATGCGGTTGCAATTACAAAGTCATGAAATGGGCCATTTGAAGAATAAAACGTGCGCAAAATTCTGAAGTCGTACAAAGAAGTCACGGGGATTATTTTATAGGTTGCGAACAAGTGAGCAGTGTGGGAGAGGTGTGGGTGATTTCCGATGTATCGCATGATCCTTTTTTGTAGTGTAAGAATTTTATGCTTATTGGTACCTGTAGTGTTCCCCCAGACAAAATTGCAATAGTGGATGTGGGAGGCAAATAGTGCGTGATAGAGCTGGATCTTTATCTGCGTAGGCAGGAATGTTCGACAGCGTGAGATCGCCCCGGCTACTGTGGAAATTTTTTTGCATATGTTCTCAACATGCAAGTCCCAGTTCAAGTTACTACTAAACGTGACTCCAAGTATATTGTGGGATTCTACAATTTCAATATTTTGGGCTTCATAATTTATTGGGTGATTAACCTGAAATCTTTTATTTTTCGCTCTGAAAACAATAATTTTGGTTTTGGATGGACTCAGTTTCAGCCCGTCGGATTGTGTCGACAAGGATAATTTTAAAAGAAAGTCTTCGCATTGCTTTACCAACATACCTACATCTGGCCCCGGCATGAGTATTGAACAGTCATCGGCTTATATGGTAAACTCACTGATCTGTCAATGAGGACAATGTCGTTAATAAAAACATTAAACAGGAGAGGCCCTAAGAGGCTTCCTTGTGGGACGCCTTTATTAATGGGTAGAAAACTTGATCGGTGATTTCCCAGGCATACCATCTGTGTTCTGCTGCTTAAGTACGATTTAATCACTTCTAGAGGAATACCACGAACTCCATACCGGGACAGTTTATCTATGAGGATTTTATGACTCAAACAATCGAAAGCCTTCGTGAAATCCACAAAAAGACCTAAAGTAAAGTAGTTCTGATCGATGTTATGTAGTACATACTCTCTCAGTGTTACGAGAGCAGTTTCGGTTGATCTCCCGGCTCTGAAGCCATGCAAGTCTTCACTGAAGACATTTTTAGCGAAAAAAATTTAATTAGACGAGAAAACATGATTTTTTCCAGTCCTTTGGAGAAGATTGGAATAATGCTTATTGGTCTATAATTTGACACCGTGTTTTTATCACCACCTTTGTAGATGACGGAAACTCTGGAACGCTTCATTTCACTTCGAAATACGCCAGTTTCAACGATCAGGTTGTATACGTGCCCACTAAACCCAGCACAACCCAGCGCCACTAAACCCAGCACAACACAACAAACGTTTTTTTTTTTAATATCTTTCGAACAGACCACTTTTTCTCCCTTTCTCTTTCACTCAGCGTGCCACTTTTCGACGAAAAACCAAACTGAGCCCTTCATTTGTTTCATCTGTACGTCCTTCTGGAAGTAAGACGCGAACTTGTTTGCCAGTTATCCTTTATGTCATAATTAAATTCAAAGGCGCCAAACCATACGCACACACACACACAGGAGGAGAAAGAAAGACGAGACGGAGCGCCACTCACAACTGATTTAATGTGCAGAAAGACACGTACATATATGTCACTGTCGGCGCATGCGCAAGGAAGACATTCAGCTTCGTGAAGATAAGCAGCGATCAAAAAACGCTTTTTCAGCCTTATACAGGTTTATCGATGTTTCGCTGACGCACGATGTTTCGATGTTTCGCTGACGCCGACACTGACATATATGTACGTGTCTTTCTGCACATTAAATCAGTTGTGAGTGGCGCTCTGTCTCGTCTTTCTTTCTTCTCCTGTGTGTGTGTATGTATGGTTTGGCGCCTTTGAATTTAATTATGAATAACTACCAACTAGCCCAACAACAAGTTCTTCTAAGATATCCTTTATGTACTCGTAATGTTCGCAGTTGCGTAATGACAGCCCCCCAGAATGGCTCGACGACTCGCGACGAAGGCGCCGTGACCGTCGACCTTGCGCACGTTCCTCGTGACTTCACGTTGAGCGCGTGACATTTCATTTCCTCCCCGTGTGGTCGTTAATGTCCCCGCTCCTCTTTCTTTTTTTTTTTTTTGCTTCCACGCCGCATTTCGTCTTTCTACGAAAAGTCGGAAGGCTTCTTGGGCTATCAGTCTTCCCCAACTGGCGCTCAAGGCTGAGTTTGAGATGACGGGTGGGTCTCAGGAAAAAGGACCGAGTTGATGTGTGGCGTCACTATAGTCCTTGCGTGGTAGATGAATGGGGTGTGGTAAGGAAGGCACTTGGACAAATATTCCGTTGCGACGTTTCGGCTGGTGGGCCCAGCCTTCAAGAGTAGCCTGGAAGGTGGCATACTTGGAAAAGGTTGGTCCATCAACCAATACGTCGTTGTAAATTTTCGTAATAAGGAAGTAATTATTCATTAGCATCCACGCAAGCGTAGCCATAGGGCTACATATGAAAGCTGTACAGCTTCCGCAGATACTTCTTGGTCTAAAAGAAAATCGTCCTGGTCCGGGGTTCGAACCCGGGACCACCCCCTCACTGAGGCAGTTGCTCTATACAACTGAGCTAACTGGGACGAATAACAAAGGAAGGAAGAGAGGGAATTGAAATGGCTGCGCTTGGGCGGATGCTGATGAGTTATTACAATTATTTTCTCACCTTAGAGTATTTCTCTAAACATTGGACCGGGTATCTTTTAGAACCATTACACCACGATTTACAAATAGAAAAATATTTACAATGATGTTGTTTTAGCGTCTTTTCTGAGCCTCATTTACCTTGTCCCTGATTTTCCGCTGTTTATTGAACCGCCCACGTTCCAAGTTCTTTTTGTTGTTTTCTGATGCTTTTTGTGTGCTCCCCGTTCTCCGTTAGGCAGTTAAGAAATATAAGATAAGTTATATAATAACTTGCTTTTTAAAAGCGCACCCAGGATCTCATTATGTAGAAATGCATTTGCAAACAGTGTATTTTCACTAATATTTTTTTCTTCATTATAATAAAGTGATATGGAAGAACTGAGAACATTAAGCGCGCCACGAAAGATTCCAAATGATCGCTGGGGCATGAAAGGCCATGGTGACCGACCTTCGTTCGAGGTCAACCGGAGGAAAGACGAGGGGGGATGGGGAGGTGAGAGTGAGAGGGAAACTGTCGAACGCGGGTCGGAGTGGCGAAGGAGACGGGCAGCCGCCTAGCTAGTGTTGAGACGTTTATTTTCCGAATCGCGCAACTGTCGCCGGCGGCTTTCGTAACAGCCACGTGGTGAAGTTTACGCTGACCCAGGGGGAATCGTGTGGAGGCGAAAAGATGGGGCAGGGGTGCGAGGAGGATTACGATGAAGCGATACACATTTTCCGTGCGCGTGCGGGGCGCGTCTGCGGCGTTGTACGCACGAGGAAGCGAGCTCTTTGCCAAGAGCCGTGGTGGCGTCTCCGGTTTCATCGGCTCGGCGCGCGACGATGCCTTCATCGGTGAGACGGAGGGACATTTCCGTGGATGCTCCTCGTGGGTTCATGTGCGAACCCCGCCGGGAGCGCTGTTTTGAGGCGAAAGCCTTTAATGGCTCACAGTGTCGTCCGTTAGCAGAGGGTGTCACACCTTTGGCAGCGTTTAACTCGTGTTACCCCGGGAACTAAAAAAAGATAGAAGAAAACGAATGGTTGCTTCAGATAGAGGAAGATGCAGCAGATTCTTCGGCTGACAAGACGGTAGCTGTGGTCACCACGGAACGTGGTACGCTCATAACTGGGGCACTATACGCACTCAGCACACACACGTTGGAGAAGGAACAGCCATTGCTCTAGCCATTGCGGGATCCTCGGCAGAAACCATTGTCAGCGACTCAAAGTTCGCGTTACGTAAATACACGTTTGGAAGAATCTGCCCACAAGCAGCACGGATTCTGCAAAATGATCAACCCACGCGGCGCATTCGCCTAATCAGGACGCCTGCTCATGCCTCCCTTGCTGGCAATGGGGCGGCTCGTAACCTAGCTCGATAACTGTCCCGACGAGCTGGGTCGTGCAGCCCACCCACCCTATACTCCGACACGGACAGTTTATTTTCTTACAGAGAAATCCTGCAGCACTACAGGCTTGCAAGACTCAGATTCCCCCCAGCAGATAAAACGCTCTCCAAACAACAGGCCAAAGCCTGGCGTAAACTTCAAACTAGCACCTGTCCGAATCCCCAATTGTGTAGCTCCTATTCGGAAGGACTCTACTCAGTCAAATGCAAAAATTGTGATAGCAAAGCCGATCTAAATTATATGATCTGGAACTGCCCGCAGTCCCTACGCGCGAGACAATTCATTACCGACTTCGATCATTGGGAGGCTGTAATGCTCAGGCCCGACCCGGGCAGGCAGATCAAGCTCCTCCAGCTGGCTGAAGACGCCGCCGCTGCCCAAGGGATAGCGGCCGTCGTTTAAGCGGGGTCGCTTCTCTATATCCGCTGGAAATTAAGTTTCATCACCACTACCACCACCACAAGGGTATGGAGAGTTCAGGAACTCGTTGGAACACGTATGCTTTTACGAAAGTAGCCAGCGAGCACTGAAACCAAGGAAAGAATAGGTCAATACAGCTTTTTTTACGGTGGCGTTCATCGGATACCAAAATTCCGCTGATACCCGAATCCACGGACCTTCTCATGTCGTGCACGGTGCTGAGCACTAAACGCGAGTAATGCGTAACATCTGCGTCCCAGTGGAGAGCGCTCAGTTTTCACTAAAGAGTGTCCCCTCCTTCTTGTCCTCATCGTCGATGGAGGAGGGTGAACAGTCTCAGGGACGGTGGATGTTCACTGCGGCGGTTTTGTTCACTTCCGAAAATGGAAAATGGCGCGCACATATAGACGCAGATACGGACCACCCGCGTGTTTTCCCCCCTGCGCAAGCTCGCCTCGATCGCCGTTTCCTCCCGAGGATTAAGAATAGACAGTCGTGCGGCGGTGCTTTGTCGACTCCTGGGCCTCCCGCGTGGTATAGCGCGCGTCACGTCCTGATAGCGGCGAGGGTGACGCTCTAATCGTTCGAATCTCGCAACGGCCACTTATTTTCTCGCCCTTTGTAGATAACCGTCGGCGCTGCAGTTCCCTGCGCTGTGGGAAAAACGTACTTTTCTCTCTGTGACTGAAGATAGACCGAGGTAAAGAGATAGGAAGAGAGAGAAAGAGCAGAGGAAGAAAGAAGACTGAAAAAACAAAGACAGAAAAGTGACGAGAGAGCGTTGTTTTCGGCTTGCACCTCGTTTTTTTTTTTTTTTTCGTGTACGGCTTCGCGGACACAGAACGTCGGTGGAAGCGGCGGCAGGCGTCGGAGACGGCGAGGTCGGAGAGCGTCCCAAACTCCACGGGCGTGGGAATCTCCAGTCTTATCTTAATTGCCCACTGTCTCTCAGATGGTTGGTGTGCGCGCGCGCGGCCTCGCTTTCTCTCTTATGTGCGGGGAGCCTTGCGTTCTGTGCCACACAAACACACACTGGAAGCGGAGCAAACGTGGCACGCAACCCCCCCCCCCCCCCCTGCCCCCCTGCCTCTTCCCTCTAGGGTAGTGAGCCTGCGCTTGTAGTATACGTCGCACGACTTCGTCTGAGTTCGCTGCTTTGTTGCTGTGGTCGTTGCCTAGCCATAGTCGCACACTAAACACAAATTCTCAAATACTCCTATATAGGAGTAAAAAAAATGGCAGTGGCTTAGCTCTGCTATGGCATGGATATACGTAGCGTGAGGAGTGACGTCACGTGGATCGGCGCCGGCGGCAGCAGCGGCGGCGAGCGCGCGCGGCGAGGCGCGCCAGCTGTGTGCAGTGACGTCGCTCGCGCATGCGCAGTACGGTCGACGTAGGGAGCACTCGAAACGGCGAGACTGGCCAATGTAGCTCACGCTACAAAAGGGAGCAAGCTGTCATTCAGCTCTCGTCTATAAACGGGAGTGCGCTGGAGGACAGGTTACTTCCTTTTCGCTCATTTGTGTTTAGAACGTGTACTCTCTCGGAAAGTGTGCTGACGCCATTATTGGTACCGGCTGATCGACGGCCCTTTTTTATAAAGCTGGCTGCCCCGTATATGAGAGGACGGTTAGTTACCGTTAGAAGGGAGTGGTGCGGGAGGGGACTTCTTGTCCAGTCACAGTAGCGATAGAGACCAGTCAATCGTTGGGAATATGCGATTGCGTGCGGAGACTTTCGGTAATAATTGGGTTCTTGCAAGGCTCGCTGGCTGGCTGGTGGTCCCTTTCCATAGCGGAGTGGTAGTGTTGAGGCAGGGCTGTGCTAAACTCCTGCGGCGTCATCATGACATCGCCACAGCTGTCGGCAGTTGTTTGGCCAGCGCGCTGCGCATTTTAAAAGCTTGCTTGTGCGGAGGCGCGTCATCTGTGCGCCGTGTGATGTCACTGCTCCTCGCGCATGCGCAGTATGGCCTTTCGTCAGCTCCGCGAAATGGCTCGGCGACTCGCGTAGTGTTGCTTTCGCAACAAAATCGATGCCCGTAGTGCTCGAGTTTGTTGGGGCTGCTCACTATACAGGAGTGAAAGCTGTTGAGATGCGTTAGCGCCGAGCAGAGTTCGCATCAGGATGATGTCCTGAATGCTGCTTATATATTGTTATCAGTGTGTGTTCATCGGGGTTTGCTCCGATCGACTGGCACTGTAGTCGGTACGATTTTCCAGTGAGATACGAAACTTTGCGCCTGTTTGGGTTCCGCACTCCAACGACATGTGTGCAAGCTCGCGTTTTAACGTGCCTTAGAACGCGGCTTGCGGCTCTGAGATTGTCGCTCTGAGATTGCGGCTTTGAGTGATGGTTGCTCTGGTAATGATTACCAGCTGCCGCTGTTAGCCCCGGCCAGGCTGCAGCGTTTGCGGGGGCCCCCGATAATGGATCGCGCTCATTGTAAAAAGACGTAGCTAGTTGGCATGACTCTACTCACGACGCAACCCAACTCAGCTATACTCACGAGGAAGTGCGTTAGCTTAACCCGCTCGTGCAGGCTAAAAATATAAATAAACGGTGCGAGACACTCTGTTGCTTCTGCACGTTGCGAAACTTAAATGGTCTGCACGTGTCGCGCCCTGCTAGGGGACGTGACGCCGAGCTGGGCTCGCTGGCGGGCTTTTCCCTTGGGGGGCCCATTGTCGCCCCGGTTGTTTTGTTCGCTGGCCGCCGCGATTCACTCACGTCCGGTGAAACTTGCCGACAACGATGAACCGGGCGAGCGGATGTGCATCTACCTTGCTTGACGCAACCACGGCGGACGTGGCGTTAATCGCTGTGGAAGAGTCGGGCGTTGCCTCCTCCGTGACATTGCACGTTATTTCGTTCGCCTTGGCTCGAGTGAGGCGGCGTTCAACGAGGCGTTGGCGAGGTCTTCCCCTGTAACGTCCTGAACTTCACACACCTTATAGACACTGCACAATTATTAGTGTTCCCTTTCTGCTCGCAAAGCAATACGAAATCTTCCCAGCAGTGAACGGACTGTATTTCCCAAGGCGGCGAGGAAATTTCTCTTGCCACAGATGCATTGGGCATAGTATTATATCACTCACTGCAAAAGCTACCTCTCCCTCCCCCATCCCTCTTGTCTCCCCGCTGAAACAATATCAAATTTAGATCGTCCAACTCCGAGCTACAGCCTCGTTGGATATCACAGATGAGCCGTACGGCTACCGTAGTCCTTCATAAAGTCGGCTATAAAATTCGAAAATGATAGATGTAACGTTAAGATATCGGAAGCGGGCGGAGTGGGTGAGGGAACAGATGCTGGTTAATGACATCCTAGTCGAAATCAAGAGGAAGAAATGGGCTTCGGCAGGGCATGTAATGCGAAGTCAAGACAACCGGTGGTCTTTAAGTGTAACGGAGTGGATTCCAAGATGAGGCAAGCGTAGCAGGGGGCGGCAGAAAGTCAGGTGGGCGGATGAGACAAAGAAGTTTGCGGGGATACGGTGGCCGCAACTGGCAAATGACAGGGCTAATGGAGAGACATTGGAGTGGGCTTTGCCCTGCAGTGGGCGTAGTCAGGCTGATGATGATGATGGTCATGATGAGTACGCAGGAACAAGGCAGTAATTGACAGGAGGGGTGTTGTTCTGCGCCTGCGCCCTGGCCTCCCGCTATTCCCTGCCGCCCGCAGCCGATAACGTCACCCTATTCTAAAGGTCTCTAGTGTGTCTCAAAGCTGCGGAGGGGGTTGCGTATGGAATGCCCCTTGCCAACTGAACGAAACCATAGCGCCCTGTCGGTCGAAGACGGTTGGAACAACGGCTCGAATTCCGCCGCGAAATACTCTTCAGATCCGGTCGGCGGAGAAGCGGAATGGCTTCCGTTATGCCGTCCTTATAGCCTCGCGTTGCGCTGAGAAAACAACCCTGCTGGAATTCCATTAACCTTCGTTTCCGACAACAAGGCTGCTGACGCGAACCTGCTTCCATTGAAGAAGAGTCGCGCTGAGTGTACGAAGCGGGGACGCGAATCCCGCGGCGAGAAGCTGGCTTCTGTCGTCGAAGTGGCTGCTCCCATTGCTCGAGAGAGAAGCCACGCCGAAGGAAGCAGGAACTGCGCGGTGTCTTACGCCTCCCGCGGAGCCGGGAATTAATGACACGCGGCTGGGCGTCAGTCTCTAATCAGTGCCGCCGCTAATTAACGCAAGAGCCCCGCGCGCCCAACCGGGAACAAAAGAAAACGAAGGAAACAAAACACGGCGCGCGAAAAATGCGTCCACGTGTGGAGCGCTGTTGGGCCTGCCCCCGCCGAGGTTCAGACGGGGATATGTGCGTTTTGCTTGCCTGTGCCGGCGGGTTCGCATACACGCAATCCTTACGCGCTTCCGGCTTTCAGCGCCTATTGTTGTTTGCCGCGGCGAGAGAAACAAGCGAAGAGTTATTTTCTTACCGGCTGTTTAAGTCGTCTCGCTGTTTTGTAAATTTTTGAATGCGCGGCTACTCGCAAGTTTAAACAATGCTGTCACTCGGCGAACCCATTTGCCGTCCACTTATATGCGTCCGCCAAGATGAGTTCGATGCCTCCTCCGTCCCCACCGTCTCCTGACCTCAGATCGTGGGAGCTGTTTGCTTACATTAGTTGCGGAGCACCTCTTGCGGTCTGTGTACTGAAATACGGCGCTTCGATTGGTCGGCAAATCGCAGCTTAGCCGACTGTCGCCCCACCTGCGGCGGCCAGGCGAACTCTACAGCGCTGTTTAGAACGTGGATATCGTGAAGAAATTGCTGGGTGCCAGCGACAGCTGGCTACCTTCACAAAATTGCGCTGCGAGGGAGTTACGCTATAAGTACAACGGCAGTAGCCAAAAACGATGTTCGCAAACTCCGTGCGTCGCAACTTTGTAAAGAATTCGCAAACTCACGCAGAACAAAGCCTTATTAGGCTGACTGCTCGACTCATAGGCAGTGCCTCTGTATCTTAGTTCCCCCAACACCGTTCACAGGCTGTGACTGTATTTGGAATATAAGTTTCGTAGGGTTAAATGACTCCCATGCTTCTCGCTTTTCTCGCCACACGATAGCTGTAGTGCATTTAGGGCCAGCTGGACCATGTGACCACAGGTGGCGCATTCAGGAGAACTGCATGGCCCGCACGTCCTGTTTTGGCCCAGGACCAACTCTTCGACACTTCTTGGGCAATACAGTTAAGCGCGGGCTTTTTCCGCTAGGGCATACAACGGTACCCATTCCGCTTACCACGTACAATATTCCTTATACACCCATCGTTGTAAAAACTACTCCTGTGTTCTTATAGCTGTCAAGGCGTGGTAGAATTCCTTTCCGTTTTACTGCAAAGGATTATGACGTCAATCCAGTGTACCCAGGGGAAACCTTCTCAGTGGAGTAGACTTCGGGTGTGGAAAAAAAAAAAACAGCTCGAAAGAGCGGGAAGGAAGCAAGCGAACACGGACAAGGTCTGTCTCACAAATGCACCCTCTGCAACTTGCCCAGTTCAGTATACTTGTGGAGTAGATTTTTATTAGGGAGTAATTACTCCTTAGCGTCCACGTGACCGCAGAAAAACGGGTGCAGAGGAGACCCACTCTGGTTTCCCATAGGCTTTGCAGTTGAAGAAAAATTCGTCCTGATCCGGGGATCGAACCCGGGACCACCACGGATCCGACTTTAACTGAGTGACAGTGCTGCAGTGTTCGCTATTTTCCGACGGCTGTGTTGGTTGTGCAGTCAAGAGAGCAGTCTCGGGGTCGCAGCAGCCGGAACGCAGATGTATAATAGTATGCGCACGGACGAAACAAAAAGATGTCGCGTCTGCTTCCGTCTCCGCCTCGGCACGTCGGCGATACGCGGGCCGCAGATCCGTATACCAAACGCGCCATACGGGAGGCCGAACATGTGGCGCGCCCCACCGCAACATCGCGTACGTCTCGCGCCGGCTAACGTCGCTCGCGCAGTGAGCATCAGTGCTTCCGCATGCCTTTCAAAGCAGCGCCACTCCGCGGAGGGAAGGGGGAGCACTATTTAAGCAAAACTAAAGGGAGAGGGAGAGAGAGAGTGCACGTCGTCTACAGAACAGGAGCAAAACTCTCCGCGGTGCCCGAGATCGTACTCCCCCCCCCCCCCTCTCCCCTCCTGTTCTTTATATGCTTCACTCTGGGAACACACCCAAAGTTAGCTCTTCATTGCTCGCGCTTGTGTTTTGCTCGGCAGCCTCCCCCTACCTTCCCTGACGTGCGTTGCTAGTTTGGGCCGGCTAAACGCCGCCAGCCGGTGGAAGCATAAACAAACGCCGCTGCGGCAACCACCGGCGCGAGAGGTGGGGGACGGGAACACACCTACGGGGATGGAACAACGGCGGGGGTCAAAGGAGAGCGGCTGCAAGCCGCCGCCGCCCCGGGTGCATTTTACGGCGCAACCCTTTGCTATGCGCTGGCTCGTGCCGACTTCCGCGTGTGTCTCGTGAGTTGTGCGCGTACTTGGGGGTACGGGTGGGTATGTGAAGCGTTGGGAACGCCGAGAGAACTCGTGGAGTGTTGAAAAGGCTAGGTAGTGGGAGCACTTGGGGTTTAAAGGGACACCGAGGAGAATTTGAAGCTGGTCTGTATCTACTGATTACTTCTTTCTAATGAAAAACGAGCAACTTCTTCTGAAAACGGACCTCTTGTGAACTAGAAAAGGCCGGAAAATGAATTGTAGGTATCGCCGCCGCGGATTGTTTTCACAAACAAAGCGCGATGACATTAAGTAACGGGGACGACTGTGTGTAAGGGTTCAGCTAGGACACAGAGCAGTCGGAAGCAAAGCACGGTGGGCACGTATAGTGCATGGTCCGCAGGGTGTGTAAGGTTCGCAGAGTGTGCTAGGTTCGCATGATTTGCAAGGTTCGCGTAGTCTGCGAGGCTCACGTGGTGTGCAGCAAAGTGTGCATTGTGTGCAAGCAGCGTGGGCTGTGTAAAGTTCGTATGGCACATATGAAAGGTTCGCATGGTGTGATAGATTCACAAGATGTGAAAGTTTCACATGGTGTGCAAGGCTCATGTGGCATGCGAAGTGCGATTGGTGTGTGCAAAGTGCGATTGGTGTGTGCAAAGTGCGATTGGTGTGTGCAAAGTGCGATTGGTGTGTGCAAAGTGCGATTGGTGTGTGCAAAGTGCGATTGGTGTGTGCAAAGTGCGATTGGTGTGTGCAAAGTGCGATTGGTGTGTGCAAAGTGCGATTGGTGTGTGCGAAGTGCGATTGGTGCGTCCAAAGTGCGATTGGTGTGTGCAAAGTGCGATTGGTGTGTGCAAAGTGCGATTGGTGTGTGCAAAGTGCGATTGGTGTGTGCAAAGTGCGATTGGTGTGTGCAAAGTGCGATTGGTGTGTGCAAAGTGCGATTGGTGTGTGCAAAGTGCAATTGGTGTGCAAATTTGTGATTGGTGCGCAGGGCCCACAAAGTGCACATGATGAGAGGGTGGGCGGGATGCTCGCTACGCTGACCGGTACAGAGCGCTACACGCGGTTATGCACCAGACGAAGCGCGTAAGTCTGCGTGAACGCAGAGGTCAGTTTGGGATGATGATGTCGACGGCTGTGTGATGTCCGCCGCCTCTCTTCAGCAGTGCCGCCCGGGCGATGCGTTTATGCAAAGGCGGACGAGTGCGCGCCGTGATCGAGACCGCGATCTTATCGTACCCGCGGCGTGCTCGTCGTTCATCGTGGGCGCCAGCTTATACGCACACATATTAGATGCACAGTCTCCTTCGGCCAGCGTGGCGGTATACTTAAGCTTCCGGCGCCTCTGGCAGTGCATGAGGCGCTGTGCGCCCAATGGTCTCCCGATGTGGGCCACACAGAGAAAAAGTAGACAGAACAAATACGAGAGGATATAGTGTGCAGCTGAGTGCGCCCGCAATAAAAAAGCGTCCCGGTCCAGACGTCGACCCATGCGGGCTGCTTCCGCGCGTTTCAGCACCTCGTTAGGATCGATTAGGGTGATGAAGTGGCGGTCATGCCTGAGCGCGGGTAGAGGGAAAAGTGTGGCTATCGTTGGCGTGCATCTTGAAGTTGCTTGGTTTACCATATGCGTGTCCGCTTCTAGCTTGTCTGGTTTGGTTTGGGCGTCAGGCTCAAAATCGGGCTATCGTGTGCCTCTCGCATGCGTCCAGCTTCCGGAGAGCAACTACAATAAACAACTTCCAAGCTGAAGATTAACGATCTCTTATAGTCAGTCAGGTCTGGGCTTTACATTGTCTTTGACCAACAATGGGAGCGCTCCACAGCTGTTCCTTATAGTAGCTGTTCGCCCCTGGCGAAGACCAGTCCGGAAGTTTTGCATTCCCTACCATGCTACTTGAGAAAGCAAATTTGGAGTCTTTGCAGCTCAGGAGATACCGCGAGAGGCTTAAATATATGTTCATGATTGTTCGCAACAAATTAGGAATTAACAGCAGCAAGTACATTGAGCTCGTCCCGGGTCGTTCGACACGATCCTACCATTCTTTAAAAGTGAAGGAATACTCATGCCACACTGAAACATACAAGAATTCTTTCTTCCCCCGTACTGTGCGGGAATGGAATGTCCTCAAAGCGAATATTGTAGAGGCTTCTACTGTGGAGTCGTTTACGGCGTCGCTTAGGAATTTGTAACAATTTTGCAGCATTCAACATTTCCTTTTTTTTTTCTTTCCCCCAGTGCTCATTTTGACGCGAGATTCGTCTAATATTGTGTAATGTTGTTTCTTTTCGTCGTTCATTTTTTTTCGGTATTGTGTGCTGAGTTGCGTGTGCCTCAAGGAGGTTTTTCTTTTTGTCAAAGTGTATTTTACACCCACTCCTGCTTAAGGCTTTGCAATAAAGCCAGCAGTCTTCTGTAAATAAATAAATAAATAAGCGCCCGCCGGCGTTTGCAGTTGCTTTTTGCGGCCATCATCTGGCCTTCAGTCGTGATCGCTTACGCGCCCGCCCATTCATTCATATTCACCTGCTTGCGTGATTGTGACTCGGAATTAGTGTGATGGATCGTCGTCGAGTCCACGATGAGTGAATGAGCCGAGCTGAGCGACTCTCAGAGAAGGGTATGCACGGTTTCCAATTTTACCGCTGGTGGAGATTTATTTGGGCTGCAGCCGCGTTTTACATTTGTAGCAAACACTGCTGCGTAAATAGTTTTCTTTGGCAATGTTGTCTTCCATGAACTTGACTGCGCGTGTACATTTTGTTGAGTTAGCGCACTATAGCACGCGGTGTCTTCATGGTACCTGTTCCTTGGCTCCTTATAGCGTTTTGTAATGTCGCTGTATTGTCGGGATAAGTGAACTTAAAAGAAAAGAACAGGAGGCTCAGAGGTCAGCCTGATATGTCCAGATGTATCCTGCTATAAGCATCGGCTGGAGGTAAGGGCCGTTGAAGAGAGGTAGGGCGAGGATGGTCAATGGTGAAGGTTGGAACTAGGATGACCCGAATTAAGGATACACGGGAATTGGCTGTCTGGCAGAAGCTCACGCAGACAGCACTTCTCGTCTGTTGAACTGGACTACACCTTGTACCGCGCTTCGGACGGTTGTATGCACTGGACATCGTCAAACGAGAAGCAGCGAGCTGAGAACCCCGCTTAAAAAATTGAGGGGACACTTTGGCTCTCTAAAGTGCCGCAAGGCGAAAGCCTTTCTTGGCGCACTGTTTGGCATTGACTGCGAGACTGTTTGTGCTGTACTGGTGCCTTATTTGACTACACACTTTGACTATACATTACAACTACACACTTTGACTGCCGACTTTGAGTGCTTCTTCAGCACGACTCTCTCTCTGCTTCGATGAGTTCGATCGCATCCATGGCTCTGTTCGCAGTAATGAGGTATGTAATGAGGTCACCCACGGACGCCTTACGCCTCCTATCGGAGCGGACGGCAACTATTTTGTATTAGTTGTCGTTTGCCCCAAAAGGGGACGTCAGGCATCCGTGGGTGACCTCATTACTTCGAATCCGCGCACTCTGACGTCATAACCATTTCGACCAACCGAAAAGCGTGACACCTCTGCTGACAACCTTCTGTCGACAACGATCAGGCATGAAAGGCTATCGCCGTAATAAGCTCTCGGTGAAAAGTTGGTCCTGTACAAAAGGGGGCGTAATATGCTGCACGTGTTTTGAACTGCACAACCAGTCTGCTTGATTACTATTGGCCTTTCTCCCACCCTTTACGGCACTCTGCACGAAAATGAGTGAAGAAGGAGTAGCGCACTCCCTCTAGCGCACTCCGTTTTACAAAGGAGTGCGCTAAAGGACAACCTACTCCTTTTTTACTCCCATATAGGCGTGCGTTTGGTGTAACGCACTGGACGTTATTTCCTCGTTGCTGCTGCTTCCTTAGAGAGCCGTCACAAAGCTCCGGCTCTTCTCGCCAACCAGCAGCCGAACACCGCAGTTTTAGGTTGCGACGTACGAAAACGGCACTGATATATTTTTTTGCTGCTTGAGGAAAAAGTTCTCAATGAATACCGCTGTGACACGTTGTCTGAACTCGCCCCCTCTGTCGCGCTTATCGTCCGGAAAGTTCGCTCTACAACTTACTTCATTCCTAGCTCAAATGAAAAAAGGGGAAAAAAAAACGGAGAAATGAAGTAGTTAGCCGAAAGCTTCTATCGGGGGCAAGAGTATACTTATCTTCCGCCGTGAGTCGGGCCACAAAGATACCGTCTCTTGGCCGGAAATGCAACCGGAATTTCTTCTGTGGCGGCGAGCTTATCTGGCGGAGCGTTTATACGGTTGTCTGTGCGTGTTTGCGCCCGGCTCGAAATTGATGACGGCGCCGGGATCATTAGTTACGAGCGAAACTCTATTAACGAGTTTTCCTTGTGTCCCGCTGCACGCCAAATAGTTAGACAAGGGAGTGGGAGAGAGTTGAGGGAGGTCACGTATCGTGGAGCTTGCAACGCGAAACCATGCACGCAACAAGGAAATTGAGACACAGCCTCTCATTTTCCTGCTCTGCGTGTGTGTCGTTGAGCGCTGCAGTGTTTCTGCTACCGAGCCAACTATCCTGTACCGAAGCGCATTAAAGGCGCACCGACAACAAGACCATAGCATAGTCATGGCTTGGGCTACACTCGGATACAACTCAAGAACGAAGCGGCTTTTCCTCGTCGAAGGACCCCCTTACAGCCAATGGCGTCGGCCGGTTCTCATGATCCTTTCAGCGCGACAATTCAGGGAGTGGCAGATGAAAGCAGATACTCCTCTCCTTTCATGGGCGGGGATGGTTCGCTTCCGGCATTGTCGCGCCTCTCCCTGCATTGTTGCGCAGCAGGGCCACACGAATCGGCCGAAACCAATGGCTGGAAGGGGGATCCTTTCTGAGGGGGAAAAGCCGCTTCGTTCCTGAGTTGTATACGAATCCAGTGACACAACAGACCTAAAGTAAAGGGACGCTCTAATTAGAACTGCAACTATTGGTGTCGCCTATTGTTTTGTGTCGTCCACTTTGATGACAGACAGGACGTTTAGCGTTGGATCAACCAGTTCTGTTGCAGTTTTAACTCTAAATTTAATGGTATGGTACAATCGGCCCGATGAATACACGGACAAATGCTTAGGCACGCCAAAGGTCGCAAAAAAAAAAGGTGGAAGGGTTATAACGTAATTAAACTGAGTAGGCCTGGAAAGGAAGGAGTGCGAAAGCACCCCTTGCTTGAAAGGTACGAAAGGAACCTGAGGGTGCCAAGGTCAACACCAATGTCACCCTCCCATTACCTACAGCTGGCGCGCTACGCTCCTCCGAACTTACCCGAACTTACCCGAACTTACCCGAACTTACCCGAACTTATCCGAACTTATCCGAACTTACCCGAACTTATCCGAACTTATCCGAGTTACGCCGAGGCTTCACATAACATTTTCGGTCGGAACCGTGTCATGTAGTGTTTTCGCACTGGAGGAGCAGTGCATTGGTAGGTACAAGACGCCAGCAAAGCCACTTTCGGTTGAGGTGTTGGGAGGGGGGACAGGATCCGCATTCATACGACATTCCGCCGGTTTCGCAAGATTCGCTCGTGTTCATTTTGTATACTGTTTGGAGCTCGCGTTCGTTGAGTTATGTAAGGTGTTGTCGGACTGGAACTGCCCCGCATTCTAACGCCGCCGACCCCGACCCGGTTGCGCGTGGGCTGCTCGTTGGTATAAAAACAACGTTTCGTGTTTTCGTCCTTACGGCAGGTGGCGCTGGAGACGGTCCAAATTGAGGCGTTACGTAAAATAGCCGCTTAAGCGGCTGCCCGTGCGCCTTGGTAAACGCTAGGGCGTCGCCGCCCCGCGTGCGCGTGCTTTTTAGTGGGCATGCGTTATCCGCTCGTGTGTCGAAGAAATATTGCCTCCCGTCCGCTAACTCGCGGGCTGATATTTTCATTGAGGTTTGACTTCCGTGTTTTTGCCTTACAGAGGGCTGGGGTAACACAAATCCTGCATTGGCAGCGCAATAGAGACAAATTGGTGGTGTAGTTTCTTACTTGGGAGAGAGAGAGAAAAAGAACTGCTTAACGAATGAGCCTTGCAACGCGCTAGTATGTATGCCAGTGAACTATTATTACGCTGTTTGTGTATAACATTGATTCTTTGATACTGACTCTATGCCTACAGTTTATATACGTTGCCTTTTCTCGCGTGGTGGCTTTCTATTTTTAACTGTGCTGCCACCTGTCGTGCGGTGCAAGAAACATTCGGGCAGGACCGTCGTAAAGAAGACCAGCGAGTGCCTCTCGTGAGAAGGGCGGGTAATTTGCGGCGCAGTGTCGCACAAAACGCTGAAGTGAGTAACGTATAAGCTCGTTCAAAAATATGGCGGGCAATGAGCTTTGCCCGGTTAAAATTTCTCACTTACACAGCCCCCCTCCCCTCTCAGAGGTAGATTTGTAAGGTTGATATGAATGTGTTTGCCCCTTACATAAGTCGACAAGTTAAGGCGTATCGGTGCCCGCCGTTTAGAGCCATCGAACCCTCAAAATCCTCATCGAACGCTGCTGCTGCTGCGCTATTTCCGCGCATGCGCAAGCTGAGGCACGAAAAAAAAAATCGACGCCTCTTGTTGCGTAAGTCGTTTACCGGACGGTCGCGTCATATAGCGGCGCCCTAAAAGAGCGAGCGCGCGCGAGAGAGAGCGTGGCCATTGTTGTAGAACGCAACCGGAGGCGCTCCAGGAGCCTTGGAGAGATCGTGGCGGCCATTCGTCACTCCCGACGCGCCTCTGCTGGCGTCTCGCACGCCTTAATTACGGTAGCGCGCGGAGCCCTTAGCGTGGACGGCGTGGCGCTATAGTCCACCCACCAATTAGGCGTCGTAAATTAAATGGCGGCGTCCGAATGACACTCTCAATGGCTCTATTTGCATGCGCGCTATATGGCGCTAGCACCTTCCGCTGCTGGGCGCGGACCCTCCCCGGGCGCTCCGCGAATCGCAGTTTGTGAATGCCGTTCCGCATATTTAGTACCTTATCGTCTGCTTACTGTTGCACCTGCCGTCTGCGATAACGGTGTTGCGCAAGACGGTCGTCGTCTGCTAGCACCCCTGTAGCGAACGCAGAGCCCTGTTGCACACTTTTCTACAGAACTCTTCGATAATACATTATCACTTACGAAACTGCTCGTAGAGCCCGCGTAGAGCCCGCGTCTGAAGTCCGGGAGGTTAGATGGCAGCCGACTGTCACGCCACTTGTGGCGTTCAGACGAAGTGCTCAGCGCTGCTCGAGACGTGAATGTAGTAGAGAAATAACGTTTCCGAACGGCATCGGTAGCTGATGGCTCAGCTCATAGGTGGCGCTACTCTCTGTTAACGTCAGCGAAGTGGCCATGAGGAATAGACGGGTTTCACTACTGGAATTGTTCGCATTCTTCCCATGTCGTCTGCTTATGGCTGCACCTGTCATCAGCGTTAAACTGTGTATCTCAAAATGGAGCATATGGCTTTTCAAGCACAGCTACGCCGCGACGCTTCCCGGTTTGATTATTTTAATACGTTTTTAACTCCTCCACTGCATCAACTACTAGTGATTACATTATCTTAAGCTCGTGTAGAAATTAGCAAATCATTTTTAGGAGACGTTCTTGGAGAAAGTTAATAGTCTTACTAGTGAATAATCGTTTTCAACCTAGCGTAAGCTATAAACGAAGTTCGCAGTTTCCTGCCATACCTGCGACTGTGTGCCCAGTTCTGCTAAACGATCGCTGGTTGACTTCCGTCGCGCGAAGTTGTTTGTGGGTGCCTGAGAACGAAGGGAATTATGCTAGAAATGTTGGCATAAAGATTCATGCTTTCACAACCGGATAATGCATCCGGGGACGTAAGTGCACGGCGGCCTACCTGGGGCACGATCGTCTGCTACCGGTTTCTCCCATCGCAGATCGTCTGCTTCGCGCGAGGTGTGATGGAGCGGCGCCGGAGCCATCTGCGTTGCTGGCTCGAAGTCGGCGCTTATGAAATTCGGATGAGCCCGTGCCGAGGTTTTCGTAGCCGGATGAAAACGCAAGCATGCGATGGTGTTAAGGGCACACCGATAATGTGTGATCATTAGGCACGGGCCCGACTTATTCCAATCGGATGCACGATTGTCTTCCCTTCTATGTGCATGTATACGACAGCATCTCGCTCGCTTTTTGGTATTACACGGCTGTTCACCTTGGTTGCCGATAACCCCGCGCATATTCAGCCCAGGCGCCTAATTTGCCCCGATGGCTTCTTGCCCGGGGAGGGGGGGGGTGAATAGCTTTGTCGCCCTGTACAGACGTATGCCTTTGAGATGCTGATGAGCTTCGGCGAGAGCGGGCGGTCATGCGAGCTGTGGAATTGGCTAATGCTTTTCTTCGGGCGCGAAAGGTTCTCTGTAGCAAACGTTTCGCGCTTTGACGAGACACGCGTCGACGCGTACTCTCGTGTCGAGAGAGCGTTCGCGCGTCGTTTCTTTTGTGTCCTTAATTGCCCGCTCGTCGTCTGCGTCTCGCTTTCTGGCCATTCAGAGGGCGGTGCTTTTGAAATGCTAACGAAGCCTCGTTCTGCGAGACTGGAGACGTATAATCGCGTGATCAAGCGGAACAGGGAAGACGAGCAATTACTCTGTCACCGCGGGCACTTTACGAAAGCTCTGTAGCAGACGGTTTTCCAACCCGCCCCGTGTCGCTTGTTTCTCTCACGGTCGTCTGTCTGTTCGAGCGTCGTCTGCGAAGGTTCCCGTCGGGCGCCATAATGGTATTCACGTTCGCCGCCGTTGGACACGACCGAATTGCGTTAGCTTTTTCTTACTTGTTCTTCCGGTCGTATTCTTCGCTGCCGTTTGGTTACGGTAATGGGCTTCGCCTTTTTTTTTTTTTTGCTGTACTTTCTCTCATTGTGCTCTGTTATGCCGAAAGGACAAGTCGGCCTCCCCGCTGTTCGAAGCTACGTGTCTGAAAGCCGTGTGTGCGCGCGCGTGCTCGGCGGAGTTTACGAAGTGTTCCGGACAAAGCAAGGACGCGCGTTCCGCTGCCTACAAGGTCGTTGTCCTGAGATGCGTAATGGAAATAAGACGAGCCAAATGCGCTCTTCGATAAAGGAACGGTATGCCGTTCCCTGCAGGCTTTAGCTTCAGTGCCACTCTTACAGGGTGCGGGCAGTGGTCTGTTTACCCGCACCGCTGCGGAAGGCTGTAAATCGCCGTCTTCCAAATGCCATCTCTTCAGGGCAGACTGCAAACGGCAGTCTCCCAAAGGAAATCCATCAGGGTAGACTACAAACGGCAGACTCGCAAAGAAATTTTATCTATCAGGGCAGATGCCTAAAGGGTAAGATCCTAAAGGGCCAGATCCTAAAGGGCCAGATCCCAAAGGGCCAGATCCCAAAGGACTTAAATAAGTTTCCAAATCTTAGTGACCTATCCTGAGGAGTCGACCCTGAGGAGTCAACCCTTAGTGGCCAACTCTGAGGGACCAGCTCTTATGGGCCAGCTCTTATGGGCCAGTTCTTATGGGCCAGTTCTTATGGGCCAGCTGTTATGGGCCAGCTGTTATGGGCCAGCTCTTATGGGCCAGTTCTTATGGGCCAGTTCTTATGGGCCAGTTCTTATGGGCCAGTTCTTATGGGCCAGTTCTTATGGGCCAGTTCTTATGGGCCAGTTCTTAGGGGGCCAAATCTTAGGGGGCCAGTTCTTAGGGGGCCAAATCTTAGGGGGCAAGTTCTTAGGGGGCCAACTCTTAGGGGCCAACTCTTAGGGGCCAACTCTTAGGGGCCAACTCTTAGGGGGCCAACTCTTAGGGGCCAACTCTTAGGGGCCAACTCTTAGGGGCCAACTCTTAGGGGCCAACTCTTAGGGGCCAACTCTTAGGGGCCAACTCTTAGGGGCCAACTCTTAGGGGCCAACTCTTAGGGGCCAACTCTTAGGGGCCAACTCTTAGGGGCCAACTCTTAGGGGCCAACTCTTAGGGGCCAACTCTTAGGGGCCAACTCTTAGGGGCCAACTCTTAGGGGCCAACTCTTAGGGGCCAACTCCTAGGGACCAACTCCTCGGGGCCAGCATTTAGGCGCTCTTCATCTCTTAGATTCTCTAAAACGCATGGTGGTAGGCCAAAAGGAGGAGGCATACTGAGTGTTGTAGTGCAAGAAGGTTGGTCACGTGTCAGTGATTCTCGCATATTGCAGCTATACACGCACTCTTGTCTCAGGCTTCCGCCGCTAAAACCGATCGCGGCGTGTTGCATATCCCTTGAGATGGCTGCACTGTACAAATGGTCTTACTGTACAGAGGCGCAGTTGATGCGTTTCTGGAGCCATGACTGTCTGCCGGGGGCGCATGATATCATCATGTGCCTGTGCAGAAGCTTCGGCAGGCATTCCATGCACTATGCCTGGACTGTTTACGGACTGTGAGCCATTTTTTTTAGGGAGCAGCCATAGAGCGCGGCTCTTGCGCACAGTAGACACGCAACGCGCTTGGACTGCATCGAATCTCAATCGGATTACACAGTCACCCCCTTCCGCCAGTGTGCCTTCAGACTGGCTTCGCTATGGGAAGCCTAACTTTACTAATTAAAGAAAAGCGCATTTGTGTGCGCTGAACAAACACTCTCGAAGGAGGGTAACACTTTAATGAACGGTTGGGTAGAATTTCGATCGATTTCACTTTTTTGACGTGCACCATAATCAGGTACAGTCTTTGTCAAAAGTTTAGAACCCAGGGGGTTTGCTTCTAAGCCTCGCAGTGGGTCTCCTGTAACATTATTTGTAGTCCTACCCATTGAAGGAGGCAGGACCAGAGATCTTCTTACCTTCAGCAAATTTGGAGCGCTGGAGATGCATTACGAACCAGACAGTGTGCTTCAGAAGGAAACCTCCTGGGCTCCAAACTTTTGACAAAGGCTGTACCAGTACACGGACCTCACACAGCGATGGCTAAGCGAGAGATTTTCTAAACGGCGTCACAGTCGTAGTAAGCCGTAACAAAAACTACCCTGCTGATATGCTGTGCAGTGGAATGTTTTCCCGGGACCTGAGACAAAGTGCAGCCTCTGTAAAAAATATACAACCCAAAGGGCTTTCTTCTAAACCGTGTCTGTAGAAGTCTTAAGCTACGGTGTTGCGAGGACTAGGTTCCTCTCACCTCTAATGGCTTATTCCAGTCAGCGATCCGGAGCAAGTGTTCTTGCGCGAAACCGAGCAGCTTGTTTCAAAGTTTGATTTAGAGTGAGATCCTGACTCTGATAGGACCGCGACGGCATGATCCCTAGACTATTCTGCTCCTTCAGAGCTTCAGAGAACTGCTCCGGATCAGCGATTGGAATACGCCACAAGATGCTTTGATCCTGGCAGTGTACAACGATCTGAACGGCGTGACCAAGAACCGCAGCCCGTGTGCCGCATATGTTGGACATAGGCCGTCCACATGGACCGTGGCTGTGGGTGCGCTCGTGAATGTATGCCGTCTGTGGTCATGGGGACATTTCTCTGTGTATTGCGCAGATTGTCTGCGTTGCTATGCGCGGCCGGTCGTACTCAGTATTCTGACAAGCCTCGCCTTCGTCTCTGTTCTCTTTCCTTTAGGCTCCTCCCTACCGCGAACGAGGCCCGTGTTTCCCGAGCCCGTGCACACGGCGAGGCCGTCGCCGCTCTCCAGGACAAGGCGGCACGACGGGCCCACGATGGCCGGCAGCACGCGGTGGCGGGATGCCTCCAACTGCTCTTCCAGTCACTCGTTGCACTCCTCCCTGCCTCCCTCGAGTCGGTGGCGGCGGTCGTCGTGGCCCTCGGCTGGACCATCCCGAAGGCATCGCGGCCGCGACGACGACCCCGTACTGTGGCGCGTCGAAGAGGGACTCACGTTGCGCCTCTGGAGGGACTCGAGCCACGTGTCCCCTCGGATGGTGACGCTCCGCTACCGGGACGCCCCGGACGGCCAGGACGCCCGAGACCTGGTGCCGCTGGAAGACGACGACGGCGAGAACGCGGCGGACGGCGCTGACGACGTGCGCAGCTGTTTCTACTCGGGAGACGTGGTCGGAGAGCCCGGCTCCAAGGCGGTCGTCTCGCTCTGCAACGGAATGGTCAGTGCGGCCTCACTTTCTTGCACGGCGTGCGACGTCGCGGCGCGCGGAGTCGTGTGGAAGAAAGCGCTTCTTTGTAGGGGGGCGGAAAGACGACGTCTTTCCTTGTAGGTGATAAATTATCAAGATCTTATTGTTTATTTAATAGCAAGCTTATTGAGCTATCTTTGTCGAGTCGAGTAAGAGAACCTTATTTTGTGGTTCCAGAGAGACAGAGGCGTGAAAATGTTCTTTGACTGGTAAACAGTCGTTTACTTGCTGTTGCCACCGTCTTCATTCATAATTCTCATTTGGTCTAGCAGTGTTAAAACGTCCGCCATTTTTGCCCCCTTCCTCTGACGCGGTCAGGTACGTTTATCGTATGGTTAACCTTGACACCATCGGACGGCGTAGCAAACACTATAGGGCGTCGCCCGTATCGGCCTGTCTGGTCAGCACTTCCTCGTAACGTACCAATTACATGTGCGAAGCGTTCTTGGGGTTGGGGCGCTTGAAGTTTGAAGACATCCGGGGCCTCCCACGGGGGATGCGTACACGAGGGATATGGCGGATTGACGGCGACTGCGTGAGAAAGTGAGACTTCTTGGGTGGGGGGCAAGCTGGAGGTGGCGTCACTTCGTTGCTTGAAGGAAATTAGCGCCACAAAAGAGACACATATATGAAAGAGGACACACATGCACTCACTGCTTAGAGCTTAGTATCTCTTCTCTCATGTGTTCGTCTCTTTGTCTCCCAAGTTCCTCTCTAGGACCCGCGGGAAAACGGGCCTTAGGCAGCTGGAAAAGTTCAGGGTGTCACGCATCTGTGGGGCTCCGTGTGTGGGTTAACAGGGAGACGAAAGACTTGCCGCAGTGCCTCCGGCGCAGTGGGGTTACTGAACACCCCGCGCGTTACGCGCGCCGTGCCGGCGTTGCTTGGAAGGTCCGCTGTGTATACGAGCCCGCGCCGAGTCAACGAAGGTCAACCGCTCCGAGCAAGCGGGTCGGTGCGCATTGAAGACTATTACCGCGCACGGGGTTGATGATTGTGCTCACGTGGTGCGGTCGAGGAAGGAAGAAGGATGGTCGACAGTACGTCGGCCCCGCCAGCGCGTCAGCCGTTGCGCTTCCTCGTACTTTTGGTTTTTTTTTTTCGCTGTCAACTGGTGCGAAGTGTCGCTAATCCATCTGTGTTTTTGTCGCAATACGGCGACAGCCGTGTAGACTATCTGGGTTGATCTATTGTGCCGCCATGGCGCAAGGCCGTGCGTTGTCACGTGCTCCTCGTTACGCTTCGTTGCTGCGCAGACTTCGCCCCAGTTTTTTGTTGGAAAGACGCTACAAAGGTTTCCGCTTGGGGCTTCAAGTTGAAGCTGATGTTATTGGTTGAGAATGTTATCATAGTTGCGCGTGTAGCTAGCGCAGAGTAAAAATGGCTCGTGTCCCCCCCCCCCCCCCCCCCCCCCTCCCCTCCTTTTTTTTCGAATTCATGGCCGCTTAAATAGAGAATGACAGTTCCCGCATGTATGAGCATTAAGCCAGTAAATCTGTACCGTAATATTGTTAAAGCGGAGCTTGTGTCCCCTCCATTTTTTTTAGGTTTTGAGAGCGTACCTTTCGCCGCCAATGACCGCTCTGTAAAGAATCTAATCGATTACCTTCCCTGTTCACTGGTGGGGTTCAGTTTGAGGTCGGGTTGACAGTTAAAACGCTTTGACTTTTATACAGGGGCCCCTCGATTAAGGAAGCTTGTGTCACCGTCGGCGTCGTAGTGTTACGCAACGCATTAAAACCCTTTGTTTACTGGCAGTCCGAGGCGAATTTTTGCCCTCTTGAGGAACATTTTCTGCATTTCCCCTGTGGCTGGGCCTGCACGGGACGTGAGTAGAAATTTAACATGACACGCCGTAGATAGTCTTCAGGCTGTTTATACGGACCGTCTATCGAAATTTGCGCAGCAGCGAGCGGGATGATGATGTAGGTGGGGAGTATTAGGATCGGGTGAGCGTGGTCGGGCCGGAGAAGGGACGAGGAAGGCGGGAGACGGGGTTACGAGTAGAAAACAAGGAAAGAAGAAGTTTATGCAGGAATATTTACATTATTTACAACAAAGGGTAACTGAGAAGGACTCCAGTGTAAGAGAACTTCTCCAGGAGTCAACAGGAGTGCTCTGGAGTCTCAAAACAACTTCCCGTTAAAAAGTCTTCGTATTCCCCAGATCCCTGACTGGGGAATAAACTTCGAACAATGACATCCAATCAGATGGACAGTGGTGGACACTGTTGATACCGCCCACGGCAGGGGCGGCGCTGGGCCGTGGGGCTCTCTCGCAGCTCGGTGATGGGAGAGGGTAGAGGCTCAGTAATTAAACACTGCTGTCTTTCACTCAGCACACCACCACTCTGTCCGTTGACCCGAAGGTCGACTCGGCCACGGGACGCCGCCATCGTCGCCGCATCTTCGGCCTTCGCCGGTCAGGGTCCGCTGCCTTAATCCACTTAGGCAGGAGGGGACCGCGAGCTGCCTTAATCCACCCAAACCCAAACCCAACAGGAGATGTAGGCTGCTATCACTGTCACTCCTCCAATCCAGGAAAGGGCGAAAGCGCTCGCTAGCTCGCCCTCACGCTCCTTGAGACCTTGACCAAATTTTCTCGAATTATTTTCTCATTTGTCTATAAAGTCGTTCGCGGTGTACAGCATCGGTGCTTAATGGCAACACCTCCTGCACAACTACCGCGCCCACCGCTCCCCCTCCGCTATACGTCGCCGCCCCGTGTGTCTCAGCGGCTCGCGGCAAACGCCCTCTGCCGCCATTCCAATTTCCGCACGGTCATTGCGCGCCCCCGAAGTGGCCCGAGTATTAATGGAGCGGCTCGGAAACACGTCTCGACAAGCCGGGTGTGGTGGCTGTACAGTCAGGGGGCAGCGAGGCCGAAGCACGGGCGCATTCCCCACCGCTGGTCGGTCGTGCACGTCGCTTGTCCTGGACCAAGTGCGCGTTGTAGCGAGCTGGCTGTGTTTTAGGCAGGCGGAGAGGGCGTGGGCGCGCAGAGGTCGCTGTGCTTCGCCTGGATGGCTCTTTTGTGCATGTGGTCACTTTCGAAAGGAATGCTGGCGCTCCTCCGCGGAAGTTGTCCAGAAGCTGCAATCGGTGCGTTGCTCTTGAAACTTGAGTAACAGAACGTGGCGTCAGATGAATTCCAAATCAGTGGCGGTGTGTTCCTCATTATTCGGTCTATACCCGCGCATGCCAGAACTCCTTGGGCGTCAAACGCCGTGCAAGGGGGTGGGGCCCCTGTGGATACGCAAGCCAGATCAGAGGCATAGAACTATCTTTAAGGGCTGCAGCTCTAGCTTGTAGCTGCGCATCTCACTGTTAGTTGAGAGTTCTGGTTGTCCATGAGGTATTAGGCCGGAAGCCGCTGAATCAACGCACACCCACTTTCAGTAGTACGGGACATTAAGTGCAACGTCGAAAAACACAAGAAATTTTCTGTGCCCACAACAGATATTCCTGTAGTATTTTGGGACCCGACAACAGCAGGTTTTTCTGCAGTATTGTGCAGTCTCCGGTCATAACGACAGAGTCGCTCCTGCCGTGACAGCAGGCATCTTCGCAACATTACTGGAAAATTTCTCGGTACGACAGGGCGATAAAATGTCTTGTATTTTGGGACCGGCTGCGTCGTGTGGCAGAGCCCATATATGGACATTTGTGTTGCCTCTTCCATATATATATGGAAGAGTGCCTGCCAGCAACCGTCGAATTCTCAAGCCGCGTGGCTGCAGTGCGCTTGAAAAACTCGGTGGACGGGAGGGAATGAAATAGTCGCCTATCAGAGTGGCCGCCGCGATTCGGCCCGAGTGCTTGGTTTTCGGGGGGCTCGGCTTCCAATCTGCCGGATACAGTGTATCCAGCTGCGCCTGACGTAGTGCTGCTGCTGATGCCCCCTGCTCGCATCCGCAACGAACGACCCTTCCACACTCTTCCCCATCTCTCGTATTTCTCTTTTCTGCCTAGCGAAGACGCCGTCTAGTAATGTGGACCTATGGCGCGAGATAGAAGGGGTGCCAGTTGCCGGTAAAGTTGGAAAAGGAAGGAGCGGCGAGGGGCTTTTAAGCAGGAAACGGCGGTGCTATATTCGTCGACAAGGCGGAGGGGACGTGCGCCGCTTTGCACTTTCCTGCTTCGGCACGTGGGATTAAGTAAAGCGTGCATAACGTGGAAAAGAAAGCTCCTATTTAATCCTACGTATAGCCCCGCCGCGGTGGCTCAGTGGTTACGGCGCTCGTCTGCTGACACGAAAGGCGCGGGTTCGATCCCGGCTGCGGCGGCTGAATTTCGATGGAGGCGAAATTCTAGAGGCCCGTGCACTGTGCGATGTCAGTGCACGTTAAAGAACCCCAGGTGGTCGAAATTTCCGGAGCCCTCCACTACGGCGTCCCTCATAGCCTGAGTCGCTCTGGGACGTTAAACCACAATAAACCAAACCAAACCTTAATCCTACGTATACCCATACCAACAGCTTGTGTTGGTGTAGGCGTTGTCTCCTCTTTGGCCTGGTGGCGATTTTGGATCCTTTTTTTTTTCCTCGTGAAAGCGGAAAATGTAGCCGGATGTAGATATCAAGAAATAGGCCCGTGTAAAGGAGGGCAGAGCTCTGTCGTGAAGGCAGTGAAGAGCTCGCCAGGGAAGCCATCTTACCCGCTGATACGACAGCCAGATGTCCCTTTTCGAGAGAGCTTTTGTTCATGATTTTCTCTCGCTTGAAGGGGCGTTATGAGAGCATTTGACCTATTTCTGTTCACGTTGAAAGTTGTCCACATACGTGAATATTTGAGATGGCAGTTTGTTTTCAAAACCAAATTTGAAAATCATGCAGCGTACAAAGGCATATGATTTGGCTAAGCCAGAAAGCCAAATTTTAAAACGAGATGTGTAGTACATTCACTGTTCCGCATACTGTCTCGCTGCAGTTACTAAAGAGCTAAGCACAGTGTGGATAATTTTGGATTAAAAGGCGTATACCTTGCGTAACCCTATAAAAAATTGCCAGTTGCTTAGCTCTGCTATGCCAGGATATAAGTAGCCTGAGGTGAGGGCGAGGTGTCCACATCTTGGTGGACACCTGAACCAGAGGGAAGGCGCATAACTGCCCTCTTGGAACAGTGGACACCACAACCGTGCTTTAAGCTAAGTGGTGGTAGTGACAGGTGTGCGCTGCATGCGTTGGCATTGACAACGTTGTGCCAGAAACGCGGCGCTGAAGCCATGGGCCATCGGCGTTCATTGTGTTCATTGGCGTTGGCGTTGTCAACGTTTTACACTCCGATCATTTTAAGCAAAGGAAGGCGAGCGCTCGCGGCGAGGCACGCCAGGGGTGGTATTCTGCCGGTGTCGCCTTTTGCGACATGTCGCATATGGGCGGGGCCTAAAAAAGTGCTTACAGATGCTCGAAGAAACGGAAAAAGCCGCCGGCACTTTCGTCTGCGGTGCATTCATTCACTCCGAGAAGCGGCAATTTACCACTGCTGATTCACTAGCAGCAGTAGTTTCGTATCTTTTATAGCAAGAATATTTGCCATCACATGACGTCTAATGTTCAAAAAAACATTTGCAAATTTAATATAAACTCGCTTTACTTCATTTAAGTCTATAAAACACCGCGAAAAAGCTCCAAATCTATTTTTCTTTCGTTCCGGATGGTTGTGCTAGGTTTCGGCTGCGTTTCGGGCAGTTGCAGACGGTAGCAGTGTAGCTGGAGGTGCCATTAGGCTTGCGCGCTCCAGAATCGAGAGCGTATCTAAAAAACTAGGCTGAATTGCAGCTTAAACTTTATCGTCGAAGCAAGGTAAGTCATAGCGAAAAGTAACAACACCAGTAGTTGCCGGTAAACATGCCGACCGGAATCGCAAGGACTGCTGAATTGGCTGAAGCGGGCGGCTCTCGCTTGAAAGGACGTCGCCATGTTTTCACGCCAAAGGCGCAAAAGCCGCAACTGCCGATTGCGTTCGTACGCTAACGGTAGCCCGTCGCCCGCGCGAATCGCTTCAGCGCATTCCGTTGTTCGACTAAGCGTAGTAAATTGGGGCGACGTCACGACGACGTAGCAGGAAGGCGGATCCGTGTTGTCACGCCGCCGTCACCGCGGCTCGAGCCAATCAGCGAAGTGCGACTGCGACATGTCGCAAAAGGCGACACCGGGAGAATACCACCCCAGCTGTGCGTAGTGACGTCACTTGTTCCTCGCGCATGCGCAGCACGGCTCTCCAGGAGCCACGCGAAACTGCTCAACCTCGGCCAACCTCGGCAACATTAACTCAAAGAACCTATATGGAGAACATGTGAAAAGTTCTGGCGTAAGAGAGGATTACTCTGCTCCAGTCCTTGTTTGTACAGGGTCATTGCATGCGGCAACGTCCGTGCTCACGAGTGTGATGGAGCATTGCCCTACCGCGACCACTGTTAAACCTACTCTGCTCCTGTTCTGGACGACAGTAGAAGCCTCCGAGTTAGTGGGCGCCCCTCCGCTTCCATAAGAAGCGAGCGTTACTGCATGGAAGGAACCCGCAGAGGAGCAGCAGTGGATGACTTAACTGTCGTTTTGCTCAAGTTGCCGCGGGTCTATTCGCAGCCAAGCTATCACTGTCGCTCCTTTCCCACCCGAAAGTGACGACAGAGCCAGTCGGTCCCAAAATACAAAAACTTTCTGTCGTCGCGTCTTAAAGTCAGAATTTTCTGTGACATTGTAAGGCTGCTGAGGTCGCGACAGAGCGTTTTTTCGCGGCGACAGGCGACTGCGGAAGACACCAGAATGCGCTGTCTTTACGATAAGAATTCTCGTCGTGAGGTGATTTCAAATCCCAGCGTATTAAAAGGATACATCTGTAGTGAGGACAGAAACTTTTCTATTCTGTTGCTGAACTCGACCGCATTGAAAGAAGGTAGAGATCTGAGGATTCTCGTTGATCTTTGTCGGTACGACTCTCTCCCGGCATTGTAGCACGAACCCGTCCTGGAGTCCTTTCAGTGGCCGCCTAATTGCAGGCCGCGTTCTTCGGTAATGCGCATGCTTATGCCATGAAACGTTCAAAAATTGCTCTCGATTACGAACGAAGCCTCTTTCCATTCCACCCACCCTCTTGGCCAGCGACCTTGGAAGAGGAACCGTGTCCCGAGGCGTGCAGTTCTCCTTGCACAAGGGTCGCCCAGAGGGCGCCGCGCTCTTCGGCTGTCGGCGTCTGCGAGGCGGTGATTTACGGCCCGCCTCCCGTCGTCTCTCACGCTGGCGACCCCTGGAGGGGGGCGACCGAACCAAACAACGGGACGCTCTCTCTGGTCGCAGTGTGTGGTGGCGGGCGCTAAGGTACACAAACTACGCGACCGAGTATACTCGACGGATAGATACGTGCAGTCTACTCCCTCGATTCCATTACCCGCTCTCTCTCTCACCAAAGCAATCACCCTCATCATTCTGTACCCCTCCTTTCCACCTTACTGTATCGTTTTATTATGCTCTGCAAGCGTGTCCAAAAGAAAAAAAAGAAGCATCCGTATTGTCGTGGTGGGCGGTGTAGTCTACGACTCTCTCGTCGTGCGATTGGTGGTGCTTCTATAGCAACTTTCAAGAGCGAAATTTAGGAGGTCACGTCGCCACTGGAGAGGAGTGTGTAAATTGAGGGGAAGGGCAAGGAGGACACAAGGAGCAGGGAGAAAGTGAACCATTACGTAACAAGAGCGAAATATTGCCGGAGGGGGGGTTGGGGGGCTCACTGGAGGTGGAGACAGCGGTGGTCTTTGTTTAGACAGCACGTAAGTGGTTTCTCTCGCCTTTCACTTTTTCTTGCCCTCTCTGTTTTTGCTCTTGTTAACCTTTTTTTCCCATTCATCTGTTGGCTTTCGTTGTTCGTGCTGCGTCTGTGTGACGCCTGGCGTCGTTTCTTCTTCGTGGTCTGCGGAGCCGAACGAGTTTTGTTTGTTCGACGGCCTCGTATCCAGAGGCTGTAAATCTCTCCTCGAAGCACGCCTCTCTTTTCCCACCCTCTCCTCCTCTTCTTCGAGGATAGTCCGGCTTCTCTTTCCGCTGACTTCGAGTGCGTCCGCTGATTCATCTCGCAACGAAAGGCCCGTCTCGCATCGCAATTACCTGCTCGTTTCTTTTTTTTTAATTTTTTTCGAACGTTTCGTGCGACCGACGTGTTCCATCCTGTTTCACCTGTTGAGAGGCGACAATGCGATACCTGTCCGCGCGGTTAACAATCGAGCTTACGTGTTCTGGATTCCAGACAGCTAGCTTGGTTTGAATGAAATCGCGGACTGTATGCAGACATGTACAGAGGGTGAACGCTTGTCTAGAACACGTTCTGGGCGTGTTTCGGGATGAACACACGATATCTAGCGATAGCCTTTGGTTAATAATGGTGTGGATGTAAGCATGTACAGTTCGCCTTATAAGATTTCATTGTCATTTTTTGCCATCCTGCTCGCAGTCGCTTTGGGAGCAGCGGAACACACAGTTCGGTTGTTCTAGGAATGTGTTTTGCGCTCTGTTCTCAGAGTTTCATGTTCTTGGTAGCGTCCACTTTATCCCGGACGGCTTCCAGAAACCCTGCCTCGTAGAAATTGTTTGACGGAACTTTAGAAATTTTCCTCATTCACAATTTCCTTGCATTCCTTCACCTGATGTCGAGCTTTCGGTCTCTTGAGCGACTCGGTGCCTGATAAGGCGCTGATAAGGATAAGGCCTTTCTCAACTTTGTAATCTCTTTCAACGTAACTTTGTCCCCCTGTTCTCTACCGACTTCGTCTTGCTTATTTATGCAATTGTCTTCGGGAAGCCATCCTTGCTGGAATGCGATCCGGGAATGCGTGTCTGACGCATGGGTTCCTTCGCCAGGACTTGTGAGCAGATTGGTACTCGACTCTGAGCCTCTCATTCATTTTACTTAACAATCTATTAATTTTTCTTGGCGTCACTGGCGTCCTTTTAGTTAGTTTTGTTTCGCTTTACAAAAGTGTTCATAACTTGGCTTATAGACCTAGCACTTCTAGGCAGTGTGTACATATCTAATAATTCTAGTCCTTGTACTTCTTACCTTCTTAGCCACAATAAAAATTCACAGGGACACCTAATTGATTTGTGTGTTGGCAGTGCTATAGCTTTACAACCTGTTGTGCCTTTACCGAAAGTGACGTCACTTGCCACCAGCCAATGGGAATTATCCGGTCTGGTGACGTCGCTCCCTCTCAACCAATGGGCGAATTTTATGATTATAACGGCTCATTTTGGCCCCATGGGACATCTAATGCTTTTGCATTACTATCATAACCTAGTATTCGGCGCATTATGGGCTATCCCACTAATTCACCGCCGAAGTCAAATGCTACGCGCTACCATTACAAGGAAAGTCATTCGTTTTAGCTGAGTGTGTCCAGTAACTCTTCCATGGCCTGGGGGTGAGAACAGACCTTGTCTTTCTAGCAGAAGAGGTGAAAGAAGGAAGAAGAAAAGAAAAGAAAGAAGAAAAAGAAGGAGGAACAGATATCCATCTGCCCCTAGAGCAGCCGTTTTCTTCTTACTTTTCACGCATTCAGCATCATCTTCAATTTACCACCTTCGCGTAATTGAAGGTTGTCCGCCATGCGTCTTAACCGTCCCTCCCCTTCGGAGACAGGGTTCGTCTTTGTGCGCTTGGCGGTTACCGGGGCCGGTATAATTGGCACGTTCTCGAGAGGCAGCGAACTTTTTAAAAACTCCGCCGTCCCCTGCTCGTGCGACCGAAGGCACGCCCACCGAATTGACTCCCCCCACTAAATCTGCCCGCGCGGGGAGCGACTCCGAGTGCCGAAGCAGGTGCGTCAGTAAATATCAAGGGCGAGGCACAGGCCGTTCTGAAACTTGTTGAACGGACTTTGCGGCAGCTGGCAGACAGCCTCTGTGCACGGTTTATGTATCGTTTGAAGCGGTCTCGCCGAAAGAACGAAGCTATGCGGGTGCAACGTGCTCATGAAAAACAAAAACAAAACGAGCTATAATGAAAACAGTAAAAGGTGCAGCGGAGTTCAGCAACGGGTAAGGAAAGGCTGTCATTACCGCTTTCACGGTTGGGTAAATAATTTAATCTAAACTATCCGCCGTGAGGTAAGCGCGGCTGGCGCCTTTATGGCTGAGCAAATAGTTTAGTCTAATTTCCTGGGTGTGCCGTAGTAGTCTTAATTACGCGTGATATCTTCTGCGCGCCTTGGGAAATTTCCTTCGTGTTTCAAGGCGGTGTCTGTACCCGAGACTTTATCTAAGCCCTCTGTAGTCATGTCGTCTATGATGGACTTAGGGTCAGGAGGGCCATGTATACCACAAGGAGCGAATGTGGACGATGGTGTTAATAATGATACTCGCCTAATTTGTTGGGGTTTGCGAATAACTTTTTCGAATAGAATACAAACAGTGTAGTTAAAAACAATCGAATACGAATCGAATAATTATGGAACCGAATCGAGTATCTTCATGGATACTCTTACTTAAAATTTGTCGAACAGTCGAATTAAACTATGTCGACCCTTATTTGAACTTCTGAACTGTTCGAAAACTTGAAACCACATTCGATTCATTTCGAACAATTTTGAGAACGGAATATTCAGTTCGCTCAGTGAATCGAATTAAAGGATTTTAGATTCTCTATTCGAAAGTTTCGAATATTCTCGCACGCTTCTAAAATAATGATTGGTTACTCGCAAATTAAAGGCCCCGTATCTGTATCATTATTGGCGTACGCCTGAACCGCGCTGTGGGGGAAAGTATTTCGAGCAGGTTCGTTCATTTGAGGGCGCATTCATAGGGAAGGAAGCACGCCGTATATTCATAACGATCAGAACTCGACTCCGCTTTGAACGATGCACAGAGCGGAAGCGCCACAAAATCAAGCTTGCTGCATGACTGATAAGGCTGAGAACGTGATAAAGCTGGCAGGATGGTCACTGACCTATAGGCAACCCAGCCTACGCATCGCATTTGCATGAAATGCTCTGCCTGGTGGTATATTCTGTGCAGGGAATTTCGTGAACCTAAAGGGCATTATAGAATAAGAAAACGTTTCCTGAACGCATGGTTCACGTAGCTATAAAATTACATGCTTGATCCCATGCCATCTTTTTTTTTTTTTTTACATGCAAGCCTTGTTGGCGGCAGACATTTGGTGTTTTTGGACGGTCTATAGCATCTTGCTTTTATTCCGAGCTGCGCGCTAGAATCTCGAGTATTCGAAACCAGTTTCCGGGCAGCCTAGCCTCGAACACGAAGAAATGCACGAAAAGAAAAAGAAACGGGGGGGGGGGGGGGGGGGGGGGGGGGGGGGCTGCATTTTTCCGTGGGCAGCAAGCCCCAGCATGTACAAGGAGGTAGGTACATAACCCTTTTTTGAATTTCATACACGCCTCGCAGATTCGTCATTCAAGGTCACTCATGTCACTCGCTTGAGCAGGAAGTCACGGGCCCGGTCGCCGCTCGAGTTCTCCTGCCTCGGAATATGTACGCGCACGCGGAAGATGCAGGCGCGGTCCTATCCGTCACCATTATCGGACGCCGTCATCTTTTTCGCAGTCAGCCACAGCCTTGCGCGCGATGACGTCGAGCCCGTGACGGCGTCCTTCTCCGCGTGCCAGAAAACCCTTCGTCAGTCCCCTCGCAGACACTTGTTGGCGTTCTGTGGAACTTCGGGACCCTTTAGCCCGAAGCTCGCTGCACCTCGGGGACCGTCTGCCGCATACGCCATCGCGCAACAACACATGTCGTCGTCTGCTTCTGCATCACTCGCCGCGAGGTCCGTCCGCTCGTCTGCCGCCCGCGCGCGCCGCAGACGAACCGTGTCTCCCGTCTTCGTCTGCTCGCCCACACCGCGCCGTCGTCTGCTCGGTCTAGCTCGCCAGCAGACGACACGTATGCACGGCGGCGTTTTTGGTTTCCCTTCGCGGAAGGCGCCTTCTTCGCTGCAGTTTGAGGCGAAGGAGCCGAAGCCGTAACTCACTACGTCGCCCACCGGAAACAATTACGACGGCCCTTCTTCTGCGATGTGCGTACCGTCGTGCTCGCGATGGAGACGCACATGTGTCGTCTGCAAAGTTACTGGAACTTCAGTCGTCTGCTGCTCTCAGCGCCACTCCCTCCTCTTTCCCCTAACGATTTAACGCAGACGACTTTTGAGTAACGACGGGGTTCGCCAACGACAGATCCCATCGCTGATGCATGGGAAACTGTCACTCCTCGTTGACGACGGAGCGTCAGTGTTGAGCTCCGCATTGCGTAAGTTGAATGATTTAAATGTGTCGATATTAAGCGCACTTAAGGCGCGTTTCGAGTTAGGGCGCGGGTGTCAGTTGGATGTATTACATTTTGCGAATGGTGGCGTCTTTTGGTAGGCGCAGAAGAAAAAAGAAGGAGGTCACGGCAACGCCCGTTATCGCATCTCGTCCGTGGACGGAAAAGATACGGCGCGGAGCGGTCGTTAGTCCGGGGCCCAAGGGGGTCGTTGGCGCCTACGTGACGCCTTCCTCGTCCAGTGCTGACTCAGAAACTTGCTCAGCCATAATTATTCGGGACAAGTGCGTCAGTCATCATTTGGAATCGCCCGGAAAAGAACACCAGCTCGAGACGGCCAAGACAGAGTGACGAGTTAGCGCCGCTTTTGAGCGAGTAGTGGTGATAAGCTTTTGGGTCTGTCCCTGCTTCTTGAAGGGGAGTAGTGCGGTAATTATTTTACGCTGCAACTATCCATTCAGGTTGCCAGGGGCGTTTAGGAAGCCTGAAGGAAGAAGTGCGCTGCTGCGTAATGCCTTTACCGCGCGGCGGAAGCCGGGCTCTCCAGTAGATCGCTTGAAGACTCGGTCTTCTAATCCGGAAAAGACTTCCTGCATTAGATTCAGTTGGTGGTCGATTATTCGACGAGAATTAACATTTAATCCTGGGAATGACAACATCTGTTCTTGCAAGTAACGCGTTTGCCACCTGTAAGTGACACCCCTGTGCACCCGAAAGTGACACCAACGAGCATATGTAAACGATATCATCTGTACCTGCCAGTGATACCACCTGTACCTGCCAATGATGCCATCTGCACCTGCAAGAGGTACCATCTGTACCTGCAAGTGAAACCATTTGCACCTTCAAGTGATGCCATCTGTACCTTCAAGTGATGCCATCTGTACCTGCAAGTGATGCCATCTGTACCTGCAAGTGATGCCATCTGTACCTGCAAGTGATACTATCTGTACCTGCTAGCGATGCCATCTGTACCTTCAAGTGATACCATCTGTACCTTCAAGTGATGCCATCTGTACCTGCGCGCCGCCGCGGTGGCTCAGTGGCTATGGTGCTCGGCTGCTGACCCGAAAGACGCGGGTTCGATCCCGGCCGCGGCGGCTGGAATTTCTTTGGAGGAGAAATTCTAGAGGCCCGTGTACTGTGCGATGTCAGTGCACGTTAAAGAACCCCAGGTGGTCGAAATTTCCGGAGCCCTTCACTACGGCGTCTCTCATAGCCTCAGTCGCTTTGGGACGTTAAACCCCATAAACTAACTAACTAACATCTGTACCTGCAAATGATGCCGTCTGTACCTGCAAGTGAAACTATCTGCACCTGCAAATGATGCCATCTGTACCTTCAAGTAATACAATCTGTACCTTCAAGTGATGCCATCTGTACCTGCAAGTGAAACCATCCGTGCTGGTGACATCTACTCTGCAAGTGACACCATGTTCATACGCAAGTGAAACCCATACGGACACATGCAAATACGTGCGCCTAGCTACCCGAAGTGCTCGTGCAGACCGCGCATACTGCGCACCATCGCGCAAAGAAACCGGAGTCGTTCTTCAGAGCTCCCGCTCGACTCTCGCGCCTCTCTTGGCGGAGTGGGCTAGCGCGGAGTCGTCTGTCTAGCGGGGCCCCTCGTCGGAATGCGTCAGCCGAGGAGGCAGGTTGGGCAAGCCCTGCTCCCTTCATAAAAGGCTGCCACGACCAGAGAGCGAGGAAAATGAGGCAAAAAAAAAAACAAAGACCGGAGATCGCGTCTGCGTCGTACGCGCGACGCGCCACCGATTAGTCGCGCCTCTTCAGCGAGCTGCGACAAGGGTGCGGGGCTATGCTCGCCGCTGTTCTTGTAAAATAAAAAAAAGATAAAAGTCAGAAAACGGGGGATGGTAGTTTGAGTGGGGGGGGGGGGATGTCGACGAGGGGAAGGCATTTCGTACCGCTAGACCTATGCCGCTAGCCCTGCGCCCCATTTCTGCTTTTTTCTCAGCCCCTGGGGTAAATTCCTGGCTCGCTGTTTTTGTGTTGTCTTTTTTGTAACTTGCAAAAAAAAAAAAAAGAAAGCAGGCGCTCGTGTGCAGAGGGAGAAAGGCGTGTCGAATCGGCAGAGAGGCTTCGTGACGCAGACGATTCTAGAGAGGAAAAGAATGAAGGATGGGAAAAACGAAGGGACAGGTCGTGCAGTTAAATTCGCATTAATGACTCTTCCATGTCGGCCGCGCAAGTGACCTCGGAAGACCCTGCCCCGCGAACTGCCTGTAGGTGGTGTACACCGAAGGAATCGTACGTGTACGCATGCTAGGACTTTGCAAAAACAACAAGAAATAAAAGACTCATTAGGGAGAGGGGAAGCGCCTCTTGGCGTTTGCCTCGATTTTCAATGCCACGGTGTATTTTCGGGTGCTTCCAGGGAACGGGAACAGCGCGGAGGCCTGGTATGCGTGTGGTCGACACGTTCGTGAGCGTTTGCCGGGTAAATAAGGTCAGTATTCGAATAATTTTGCTCAAGGCCGAGTCCAGTCCATCCGTGACGGGTCAGCGATGTCGTTGTGCAACCTGCCCGTTTGAAAATGCGCCTCACCGTGTGCGGGTCCCTTCTCGACATCCTCTCGTAACACACACTCCGCTAAAACGTTCTTACGTCTATCTGAAATTCGTCGTGTCGCGTGCTTCGTCACCCGCGCTGCGCTAAAGGTCTCTAATACAGAGTTTTAGCAACTCTGTAATCATCATTTCGGTCGTCACCTTGCCGTCTGCTCTCCCGCGGCGCAGACGGCGTTGAAGCGGCCAAGGCAGGCACGCCAGCGGACGCTTCGGGGTCTGTGGCGAAACCGAAGCGACGTTCTCGGCGCTGGCGGTTTCGGAATTAATTAACCCACAACGGCGGCGACGACGAATGGAGGTTAATGAGCCCCGAATTTATTGCGAGGTCCCAAAGTACACAGCCAGAAGGCGAAAGAAAACCTCTGCGGAATGCCCCGGCCTGCGCGAGTGGGAAAATAAAAGTGGGACGCTGACCTTGCAGGCGCTCATGCGACTCCGAGTCAACACGGTGCGGTGGCGCGTTGCGCTTGGCGTGTAATGTCAAGCGAAGCGCCTTCATGTATAGGGTCGTCTCGAAGTCCTTGCTCCAGTTCGTTCTCTTTCTTTTTGGAGAAAAAGAAATGAAAATTAGTTCTTTAGCACACCAAATGACGCAGTAACTGTCTCATATACATCTCAGGGGGCCACCGCGGTGGCTCAGTGGTTATGGTGCTCGGCTGCTGACCCGAAAGACGCGGGTTCGATCCCGGCCGCGGCGGTTGAATTTCTGTGGAGGCGAAATTCTACAGGCCTGTGTACTGTGCGATGTCAGTGGATGTTAAAGAACCCCAGGTGGTCGAAATTTCCGGAGCCCTCCACTACGGCGTCTCTCATAGCCTGAGTCGCTTTGGGACGTTAAACCCCATAAACCAAACCGAATTCCAAACCATATATCTCGGTGGAGACCCGAACCGCGCCGTAAGGGAAGGGAGGAAGGTGGGAGTCAAAGAAGACAAAGAGGTGCCGTAGTGGAGGGCTCCGCAATAATTTCGACCGCCTGGGGATCTTTAACGTGCACTGACATCGCACAGCACACGGGCGCCTTTTGCGTTTCGATGTCGGGTAAAGGCTTTTTCAACCGTTTGCTCCGTTATCTGAGGTAATACTTTTCAGAAGTGCAAGATGCCGGGCTAGTTGGTATTGCATAATGAAATAAAACAGCGCAAGGAACGGGACGAAACACGAAGGAGCAAAACACAGACACGGGCGCTGACTAACAACTGAAATTTTATTCCGATGCAGGACACATATGTAAGGTACAAAAAGGGGGTGTGTGTCCAAGGCGATTGTGCACAATCACCGAAACAGTGTACTCACGTCCAAGGTTAAAAACGATAAAAAGGCGAAAGGCCGAAAAAGACAAAAAGCGATAAAAACCACGGTGTAAGAGGCCGGGACGGAAAGTGAAACCGATGAAAACAGATATACACATAGCCAAAAGGCAAAAAACGGCGTTAAACTAACGGTGAAAAACAGGACTAAAATCGCGGCACAAGGTGACTAACAAAAATGAGAGAGAGGGGCATTTAAGAAAAGGATTAAACATTTGCCCTGCCTCTAAAAAGATCCAATTCTTCTTGCGACAAGCACAGGGAGGGTGTACTCACACATTGTCCCTTTGCGTTGTGGATTTCGAACGCTTCTGCGATTTCCCTGGATATCCTATCCCGTCCTATAGCAGTCCTCTACTTTTGCTCATGTAACGTACAACGTCCGCAATATAGGCATGTGGAATTGGTGAGGATACGTACTGTGGCCGGAGTGGGCAATGAACTGGCGACAGCTTATGGATTCGGCAGTGTCCTCGCGTTGATAGCCTCGCCCTCAGCTTCAGTGTCCTTAGTTCGCATGATCACTGGACGTTTTTGAAGCCTCGGATAACGATCTCTAAGTCTACGTCGACTGCGCCATGTCAAGTTTTTTTTCATGACTGAGTACGCAACTACGGCAGCGTCGATTTTACGTTGTACGGTGCCATTAACCGTCCCCCTGCATCCAATAAGCTGAATTAGGCTTCGTGCCTCGTCGCGATGATGGGCTTCCGTGTCGCCGTCGTCATGTAGCTGTCGCTCGCATGATTGGCGTGAAAGTGGTCGCGTACACGGTAGTAACGTCACAATTACGGACAGGGAAGCCTTCCGTCATCGGGACTTGGCGGGACATGTGCCAAAACTCTTCGGGCGAACCAGTTGTGGAACTTCCCTTAGGGTGGTCCTTGTGTCGAGATCTGGAGTGTTCCGGGGAAGCCAAGACTCAGACGTTAGACGTCAAAAGATTTGCCGCATTCAGATGATCTGCTGAAGAGAAAGCTGCAAGACGCCTTCAGCAGTTCATTTCCCAGCTCCTAGGGTGTTCACATCAACAAGCAAGAATTACACACTAGCCGCTGGTTATTCCCGGATTTCGAATGGTAGTTTTTTGGCCAGAAGGATGAAAAGAACTTTGATCGCGTCGTACCGCATAGTTCTGCCCCTGTTATAAGCACACGGTGACTTAGTTCAGCCGCGTGCGAAGCGAAGCTTATCTCTGTAACCGCGTCGTCTGCCAAATGCCCATCGCTCCGTATTAGCAGACGGTGACATCGTTTCTCCGCACTCTAGTCCGCGTCGTCTGCTTCGCTAGCGCGTATTCGTCTGCATGAGCCGTTGATGATGCGTTCGAATAACGGAATCCGCTTCACGCATCTAGTCGAGGTCGAAAATGAAAATTCTCTCTCCCCCCCTCCTTGAAGTGGCTGGAGACCATTCTCCTTTCGCAGCGACCCACTTATTACGCCTATGTACAGATATGAGGTGAAGACAGAAACCTATCCAAACAAGCACTGAAAAAAGAAAGAGAAAGAAAAAGAGGTCGCATTCGTTTCGGGTCACAGCCAGCTTGTACAGTGAGAAAATTTTGGTTTAGCTACGTGTATCTCGCTCGCGTCGGTACGCAGACTTTTTCCGCGTGGCAACGAACACATTAGCCCGTAATAACAGGCTTCACTGCACGGGAACTGTTCACAGGGATACCCGTGTCTGGGGCGACTGGTTGCATACACGTGCGCATGTCTCGCTGATGGCGGATCGTCACGCGAGGAATCGACTTCGCCATCTTTGCGTTTTCCCTGAGAGCATATAGGATTTCCGGACAAGGAGACGCGTGTTCAGCTGGTCGAAGCACGGGACACGTTTGGCAAGGACAGCACCAAGGAGGCGAACCGAATGGCCCAGCGCTGACTAACTGCCTCCTATAGGACGCGGGGTTTTTGCCTCTTCGCATTCATGTCCTTGCTCCGTTGGCTTCCACCGGGAATAGTGCATTAAGTAGAGAATGCCCTGCGTGTTGCATGGAAGTCGGCCCTGCTTCGAGCAAGGGCGTCCTTCGATCCTATCGCTTTGAGCGAAAATGGCATAAATTATGCGTGGTGCGCCCAGCGTATTGTAATTGGTTGTGAACGACATTCGAATGGGCGCCGCTGAGCCAAGGCTGTGGGGTTTTGCGAGTTAAAGGTGCAGTTAAGGTAATAAGCTTTCAGCGGGGAGGGGGGGGGGGAAGTGGAGGGAGGGGTTCTTGCTTATTGTAAAACAGACGAATACTAGTGGACAGCTTACTATCTTTCTACCCCCATATAGGCGTCTTGCTTAGAGAGCAGGTGGCAGGTAGGGAAGGATGGTAGTACGCGGAAATTTCGTACATGACAAAGGTACTTGCTGACTTACTGCTGCTAGCTGGTTGTCGTGCCAGGCATATGTTTGCACATTGGAGTACAAGTCGGGTACGGGCGCCTTGCCGGCAGTAGAAGCGGGCTTTGTTTAAATAACTTTAAAGAACTCCGAGCAGTCGAAGGTAATTTCGGGCCTTCCGCTACGGAGTCCCTGTTATCCCACGTGTAGCTTCGTGATGTTAGAGCTTACATACCGTACCGATAATACCAACAACAGAAGGAGAGGAACAAACCGAGGTTAAAGCTCGTGCGGCGCAAACCGCCCTACAGTTTCGAGATCAACAACCTGCAGCGAAAGAAAGGGTTGTTCCTCTCGTCTCGGCTACGGATTCGGGGTTGTACCGAGTGTTATGGATCTCACGGGCGGAGGGGTCGCCGCTGCTGCGCTATCGCGGGGATCAAAATGCGACGTCGAGTCGCCACTCAATCTCCCAGCGTGAAGGCCCAACGTCAGCGAAGCTTCACGTCTCCTCCCCTTCCCGAAGAAGGTTCGTCGACGCCGGGCCTCAAATATCTGACGAGCGCAGTTTATCATTCATCCGTCTGTCTCCGCTATGCAAATACGGCGCGCCTGCGGATTTCGGACGCCATTGAAGCGCTCATTCCTCAAGGTCCATCTATCAAATGGCGCCGAGTATAGTTTGCATTTTCACCCCAGTGGAAGGAGAGGCCTTGGCGCGTTCGACTCGCCTGCATACGACGGCAAGCCAGAACCCAATTTCTCTTCTTTCTCTCGTTCTGGGGTTGTTCTTCGTTCTATCGTTGACTTTATCGTTCCTCAGACTCGAGGAGGGTGGACGCGCTCTAGCGCAGAAGGTTGGTCGTCTGCTACGTCCACCCCCATACCGACTTACCCTGTTCGCGTAGCAGACGACGCTGCAGACTCTGTACACGTTACGTGGTGCGCAGTTCTTTAACAAGACATGGAGGAATGAGCGATCGAGGCGCCCACTCGTGTTGGGATCCTCAATTTTGCTTTCTCTTCTTGGTACCGGCGCGTTAGCAAGACCGTCATCGTGAGGCGCGGCATCGGTCGTCGTCGTGAGAGAATGAGGGGGGGGGGGACGGATGAGGCTGTGCGTCGCCCTTAGGCCTTCGTCCTATGGTGTTAAACTGACTATGCGGTCAGAACATTGACATGGCGACGTACGCGAGGTGACTTCAGCGCCTGAGACGCCGTCAGTGAGCGTTTTGCAGCGTTAGATATTCGCAGGGGGGGTTTCTCCGATGCAAACAGCGACACCTGCTGGTCATGAGCGCAGCTGTCTGGGGTCTTGTGAGCCAAGTAGTCGTGGGACTAGGCGCACTTATAGAGGTGACAATCGCTTAGGTTACAATTGCAACGAAGACAGCGGCACAGAGTTCCGAATGTGGCACAGAGTTCCGAATGTGGCACAGAGTTCCGAATGTGGCGCAGAGTTCCGAATGTGGCGCAGAGTTCCGAATGTGGCGCAGAGTTCCGAATGTGGCGCAGAGTTCCGAATGTGGCGCAGAGTTCCGAATGTGGCGCAGAGTTCCGAATGTGGCGCAGAGTTCCGAATGTGGCGCAGAGTTCCGAATGTGGCGCAGAGTTCCGAATGTGGCGCAGAGTTCCGAATGTGGCGCAGAGCTCCAAATGTGGCGCAGAGCTCCAAATGGGGCGCAGAGCTCCAAATGTGGCGCAGAGCTCCAAATGTGGCGCAGAGCTCCAAATGTGGCGCAGAGCTCCAAATGTGGCGCAGAGCTCCAAATGTGGCGCAGAGCTCCAAATGTGGCGCAGAGCTCCAAATGTGGCGCAGAGCTCCAAATGTGGCACAGAGCTCCAAATGTGGCACAGAGCTCCAAATGTGGCACAGAGCTCCAAATGTGGCACAGAGCTCCAAATGTGGCACACAGCTCCCGTGGCAACGAGTGACAGTGGCGGCAGTGGGAAGGTGACAGTGGAAGAAGCAGCGTTATAATTTCCGTGACGCTTCATGAGAAGTGTTACTTCCGGCGCCTCCGCTGAAATGGCGGAAATCAGGATGAAAAGCCCGAGTTTTCTTAATGGTTTACTCCGCGGATGCCCTTGCGATAGCGACTATTTACTCTGATGTCAATGAGCTTGACGCATTTCTTTTTTCCTGCCAGAACTTTGTGTGAAACTTCCTTGTTCCTGCGTACCCGTGCAAGGTATCGCTTCTATACCGTGCGTTAAGTGTTCTACAGCTTTTCACCTTTGCGTCGTGTCATAAGTTTCACGTGAGGCCTAGTTCGACCTCATGCATCATCTTCAGAGGTAACTGTCAGCATGAGTCTGCTCGATAAAGCGGGGTTTTCATTTCTCTCTTCGAGATGGCAGGTCGTGACCTCAGACCGAGGGGTCTTGAAGTTGTACTAATGCTACACGTTGCGTTCGCATTTACTATCGCAAGGGAGCCGTGATACGAGACTGCCTCGTTGCATCTGTCCCTCTCATGGGAGATAAATGGGACTTTGCTGGCTCCTCTTCAACGCCTAATGTGAAAATAATGGTCGTCAGGGGAGTAACCGATAACGGCAATGATACAATTCTAAGATCTTCATTGTGGCAATGCAGTGAGCTTGCTGTAGCGCATTATCTGTTGGCACGGTGACGAAAAGCGACTCTCTGGTGATTAAACGCTCGAGACCAGCCATTTGGCAGTTTTGTCGCAAAGCTGTGGCAGCAAGAAATTAAGTGCAACAACAAAAAAAATTCTGACATGTGCTTACGCTCGTGTTTATTCGTTTTATGTGCGTGTCCATATTTAAAGCCCTTATTTTGACAGCGGCACAACGCAAATTTTTCAGGTGCTTTCGAGCTTTTTGTGTTTGTCTATGGTTTCGATACATTTGTAGTATGTTAAGTTCGCCCTAACTCTCTGAAACTACCTTTGCGTAGTGCTTAACTTAGTTTTCCACGAGAAGTATTCCAGGAGAACTTTTTCGGCAGAATTTTTTTGTATCGCGAGGTGCGAAATCTCGGAGGAGTTTTCTTTGCACGCGACCGCCCCGATTGAACTTCATGGCAACGTTCCCAGCCGGCGCAATGGCGCATTGATACATTTCTGAAATTTTGGTTCACTATTAGTCGCCTTGCGCCCCGCCGCGGTGGCTTAGTGGTTACGGCGCTCGGCTGCTGACCCGAAAGACGCGGGTTCGATCCCGACCACGGCGGCTGAATTTTGATGAAGGCGAAATTCCAGAGGCCCGTGTACTGCGCGATGTCAGTGCACGTTAAAGAACCCCAGGTGGTCGAAATTTCCGGAGCCCTTCACTACGGCGTCCCTCATAGCCTGAGTTGCTTTGGGACGCTAAACCCCAATAAACCAATAAACCAAACTAATTAGTCGCCTTGCCGGTGGTACACCAACGGCTTGCCTTTTCTCAATTTTTCTTCCGCTGAGCCGTCGAAGCCTGAGATCCAAGTGGAGCCCATTTGCCATGCGCATTGATCAATACTCTGGAGACTGAAGTAATTGAAGTGAGTTTCGTTTTGCGCGTGGCCCGCTTACTTGCAGCAGTCTTCTTGAGCTAATAGAATTACCTTTACTCGCTGCAAAAGTCTGACCTTACTCTTACATATATGTTCTTCTGGTATACAGCTTGATGGAAAGCAAAGGTTCCAGGGGACTTGCTTCTAAGCAGTCTAGTGGGGTCCTCGTATAGCATCCGCTAAGGTCTTTACTTTAGGAGGGGTGGGACCGGGAGTTCTTTTCTCCTTCAAGGGATTTGGCGTGTTGGCGATTCATACCGACACACAGCATGGCAGAGAAGCGAGTTCCTTGGGATCTAAACTTTTGGCAAAGGCTGTACCTTGACAGGGCGCACAATGATTTCCAATTTCGGAGGGGTGTGAACGGGAGTTCCTTTCTCCTTCAAGGCATTTGTATCGCTGGCGATGCACAATGACACACGCAGCAAGTCCCAGAAACGAGTCCCTCGGGATCTTAACTTCTAGCAGAGGCTGTACCTTGACATGGCGCGCAATGATTTCCGACGCACGCCTCGTACCGACTATGAGGATGCATCCATATTCTCTTTATAACAGTGCGAATCGCATCCGAGTCCCGAAACGCCGGTTCTCACTTGTCTTTGCGTCGCGGCAGTGGTCAGAGAAAGGAACGATTTCAGTGCAATATGCACTGCGTGTACAATGGCTTCTTCATCCTGTGCCTTCGCTGCATTCTTCCAGCGCTGCCCTCTCGTTCGATCGACTGCGCTGTTGTTCTTTTGTTTATTTTGCTCATTTATTTCTCCACGCGTGGCTGCCCGCGGGCGGGTTTCGTCAGTGTCGGCGCCCATTGCTCTGTCGCTATGTTATTCCGGGCCGGTGGCTTTCTTCGGCGCCGCCGTCCGGAGCATCCGCCATTGTCCTTGCGTGCCCCCATCTCTCTGGCGAAGAAAATGAGTGGTTCTCTCCCGTAGTTTCTTTTTCCCCCGTGATGGAGGAGACGTGTGCTTGACCCCGAGACTTCGGCTGGCTCGCCTCGGACGCGCGCTGCTCTCTCTGTCTATACGCTCGACTGCCGACGAGGCCGACGTCTCTATTCGGGCACAATGAGCCCGCCACTTTGGATTTTGTTGGAGCAGAGCGAAGTATCCCGCCGCTCTCTTCTCATTTGTGAAGTTTTTCTTGATCTGCTTTGATGTCTTTGTTGTCCGGTGCCAAGAAGGATGATCACCCTTACTCGGCCGTGCAGGCCGCCGTACATGGGAAGAGGCTGCCCATATTCCCCGACCGTTTTTTGGCGGAGTATTGTACACTCTGTAGAACGCCCCCTAACGACCCCCTCTTTTCAGAAGGAGTAAAGGACAGCCATGGAACACCCCCTGAGGATAACCTCTATCGAAGTACACCGCTAGCAGCACCCTTCGAAAAGTGAAAAAGAAGAAACACCCGTTTTGGGACATTTGTTCTTTTCTTTTCGAAGGGCTTCGTTCTTGCTGGAACTCTCCCTCTGTATTAGGCTTTCCTTTAGAGCACTGAGAAATTACGGGAGCCAGCGGGCTGCCGTTCATGCTGCCATCTGGTAAAAAAAAAAAAAAAAAGTGCACCCATGTGCAAGTGCGTAGTAGCCGGTCAGGCGTCTAAACACTCGCGTTGTCCTTCACTTATCTTCTCCCGATGATATAACTACTGGTAACTACTGATAGGTTTCGGTGCGCGATGGATGGCAACAGAAACGTGCGCCAAAGGTTCGCGTGCAGGCCATGAGTTTGATCATGTATGCGGGGTCGCATTCTTCAACTAACGAAGCTCCCCTTGAAGCTGTGGTATATCTCACTTTTGGATCCATTGAAGAGCCATGTGCAAGTCTAAAGCCGGCTAGCACTTGCGTTGCGTTAGAACTTTACGCGATAATGTCTTCCGTATTTTGTCCTTATCTCCTAGCGCGTAGCCTTATCATCAGTGTCCGCTTGTTTAGGCTTGTTTTTCTTCTTCTTTTTGGAATGATTGGGGGGGGGGGGGGGTTAGTGGAAAGCGAAGGCGGATTCTACTAGTGTGGAAAACGTCCTCGAGGGGATATCCTATACCTGTCCAAATACGGCTCACCCTCCCCAACTGCAGCTGAAGAGCCGAACCGTGATTGTTTCGGGAGGGCATTGGAGCAAAACTGCATAAAACGCGCGAACACGCAGAGAGGCACAACTTGTTTTGTGGGCGAGTGTTTCGCAGCCACCAGTTTATTCTGTTGCTGTTTTTTATTTCATCGGAAGGGATGTGGGAAGGGGGGGGGGGGGGTATTTGAAGCCACGGCGTGAAGGTGCTGCGCTGTTGTATCTAGCCGTTTACAAAGAAACTACTTACTCCCCCTATGCGCAAGTAGCGCAAAGCTGTTGCTCTGGAGGCAGCAGAGGTGACGGCCGGGACAACTCGTTCCCGCCTCCGCACCATGCTTTGGATCACAATAGCGCCGTCGTTTCGTCGCGTCGGTGTACACCCGAAACGTCCCCTGCCTTGCACAGGGGCTGCTTACGGGGTGCTTTTGCACGCTTTGGGGAACGCAGGCGTGCCGTCACGTTCGTGCCGGTATTCGTTGGCTTGCGTTGCGTTTACGAGCCAGCGTATAGGCACTGGCTGACGACCAACGCGTGTGCGTGGGCACGCGCTCGGCGGTCGTGTGTCGTCGGTTTGCCGCCTGTCGGGTCAAGGAAGAAAAAAGAACAGAGACGACTGCGTGAGCAAGAAATACAGAGAGATAGAGTACACAGCACGCCCGGGGAACTGGGTGCTTCGCACCGTCGACCTTGCGGTAAAGCCCACGTTCGAGATATATAGGTTCCAGTGCATGGCAGTCGTCCCCCCCCCCCCTCTCCGCGCTTTTGTGTAAGGAATATACGCGGCTGTGTTGTGGATACTACACGGCTGCGCGAGCGGTGTGAATGGAACGACAACGTTCTACATAACTTGCGACGGCGAGCGGAGGAGGCTTTGCGGGCGGCGATTACGAGAGGGCGGGCCACTTTCACTGATGGCCTTGCACGCTGCGCGGGCCTACTCGGTCCTTTTGCTCGTGCTTCTTTTTCACGCGGCGAATGCCGCGTTTTGTTGCGTACGCCAGGAGCGCGCCGCATGCCTTGCTTGAATTCCTTTCTTCTTCTTTCATCGCATATCGCAGCTGCGTTGGGCGCTGGCGAAAACTTACGTATTCGCGCGATGCGGCGCGTGTACGTATGGTAGTACGTGCGATTCATGCTAAGGCTTCGGGGTCCCGGAGCTTGTAGGAGGCACTGGTTAACTGACGTGTCTTAAGCGCGCTGCAGTGTGCACGAATGTTACGGCGACGTTCGTGTCAGGAGTCCCTCCCACACTGTAGTGGGAAGCGTCGCGTTTTTTGGAGGGGAATGAAAACAAAGCGCGCGTAGGATGTCTTCGTCGTGACTTCTAAACCGTGTTTGTTAACCTCGCGTTGCGTTGGGGTCGTACACGATGACTTTGCGGTTTTCTATCTTCGCTGTCTTCTTAGTGCTTGTCGCTGACTTCTCCCGAACACTTTTACTGACCCGGATAATCTTGGCAGCTGTGCTGGGCCGTTGTTCGGGGCGCATGATATGGTTTGGCTTAGTTTACGTTGGTTTAACGTCCCATTGCGACTCAGGCTATGAGGGACGCCGTAGTGGAGGGCTCCGGAAATTTCGACCACCTGGGGTTCTTTAACGTGCACTGACATCGCACAGTACGCTGGCCTCTAGAATTTCGCCTCCATCGAAATTCGACCGCCGCGGCTGTGATCGAACCCGCGTCTTTCGGGTCAGCAGCCGAGCGCCATAGCCACCGCGGCGGCCGCTCATTACATGGGTCTGTCCAAGACATGATAGCCGGATAGAGGGGACAAACAACTTAATCCTCGCGACGAATGGTTAGTTCATGTGGTGTCTGCGCTGTTCCCTTTGCAACTTGTCTGAGGATGTTGCGGTTTTTACCTTTCAGGTAGTGAGAGTTCTGATTGCAAAGTTACTCCCAAAGCCCAAAGGACTAACACCGGTACTAGGTTGTTTTTTTCTGTCTTAGGGTTTGCACCCTGAGGTAAACAAGGCTAAAAGGTACGAACTGCTCTAATTAGTCCGGGCTGAGACTGATGTCCCTTTACAGTTAGTCTCTCAGGGAGTATTGTTTCGATTTCTATCTGAGGGTGTTACGGTATGGCCATGTGAGGGACTAACAGTTATTTCAGCAAAGTTACTCCCAAAACTCAATTGACTAACCACAGTACCAGCTTTAGTCCTTTCTGGCTGAGCATTTACACTCTGAGGCAAAAAGAGGTAAAAGTGCTAACTGCTCTGATTAGTCCTGTCTGGAGCTGATGTCCATTCGCAGTTAGTCTCTCAGGGTGTAGTGTCTGATTTTTGAGGGAATAATGGCTCTGAGCAGCTCTGTCAGTTTCCCAGAGGACTAACCCCTGTAGCACTTTTGCTGCTTCCTGCTTGAGTGTGTAGTTTATTTGCGCACTTGTTTCTCAACTGAAGCAGAGTTGAAAATCCAATGGCGACGCTTTGGAACTAGGGCTGTAGGTTGTTGTACGCACCGCCTTTCTCAAGAGTGACAAGGCAACATGGTTTGCTTTCCACACGTATAGTGGAGCCCTTGCGGCTTCTCTGGAAATAGAAAGGTGTTGAGAGGCGAGGAAAATGGTTCTCCGTACCTTGCAAATACTGAGAGCAAATACTGAGCTTCAGAGGTGCTCACTAAACAGGGAGTACGCGAGAGTGCAGGTTACTCCCGTTTTTACTCCTTACCGTTCAGAGTGCAGGATAGGTCTGAGAAGCATATCATGGTGTCTGGTTACTTTTGGCGAAGACTGTGTAGGCTGCACGAAGGGCTGTAAGGTGACCCGCGCTCCGTTCTCGAATCCTAATCCGGTTCATTATTTCTCTCGTTCGATTCGCGCGCCCGCTGTCATGCATCAACAGGTGTTATGTATAGTAAGTTGTAGCAAGATCAGCCGCAGCATCTCCGGTACGCAATAATTGCTTGTCCCCGCCACTCGGCTGATGTCTTCATCCCTCGTCGGCGAAGACACCTTCTGCGGCGACCACCAGCCGAGCTCCGCTGCGGTTACCTCCGCGGCGCACGTGTCAGACGAGCGGCATGCATAATGAAGACACGCGGCGTGTTCGCTCCACGCTGGCCCCTTACACGCACAAGGTCAGGCCGCGCAAGCGCCTGCTAATATATCGCCGTGTCCGCCGTCAAAGGTCGGATTAAAGAGGCAGACCTCCGCCTCGCTCTACTATTTGTCTTTTCCTTCCTTCTCGGGCGCAGAAAGAGGGGGGGGGGGGGGGGTTGAAAGGAGAGGTGGAGAGTATAGTATGCGCACTCGGCCAACTGTCGTCACTTCATTACCATCGTCGTGGCCGTTTCCAGGTTCTCGTCTCATCGCCCAATCGACCCCCCAAACACACATACGCGCGCACCTTCCCTCACCTCCCTCCTTTATGCCAGTCGTCCATGCGTTTCGCTCAAACGACGTTTGTATACGACGTTTCTTCGTTGGCTTGTAGGCGCCCGTCGCCGCCGGGCGCCTGGCCAAAAAGACGGCTTGCTGACTTCGGAAGGACGCCGTTCGAGACCTTGTTGGAAGAAGGGGGACACATTTAGTTCTTTTTTTTTCTGCTTTCGTTGTAAATTACGCGTGAAGATTACACTCCACCGACAAAGGCGAAGTGTGCCTTTTTTTTTCAGTGATTTCGTTCTGCCTAGTGGCATTCCAACCGACAGTGGCCTTTGAAGTTGTGACGACGATGATGGAGGAGTGCTTTTTTCGTGTCTTCTTTCACGTAGTGGCACGGTCAGCTTTGAAGTGCGTTTTGTTATTGGTACTTTATTCAGTCGAGCTTGTACCAGCGTGCAGTCTCCTGGAGCTTGAAACATTGATCCCGAATTCAGTGGCTTTGTTACAGCAGCGCATATTCTTATCACCTATAAAACTGCAATCAGGAACCCCTTACAAAAATGCTTCTTGAGACAGTGTTGAAGTTCTCATGAGCAGACTCAACAAGCCATGTTGAATTTTTGTTGTGGCCAGGATGGGCTAGTGTTGGTGAATTATTGAGGCCGGGTTGAAACTCATTGGGAAAGTGGCCGCTGTGCTGGAGTTGAGCATTCTCAATGAAATTTCTGCTTTGCGTTCATGTTGAATTCATGTTGGAATTACGGGAGTGAATCAACACGCCATTCTCAATCTTGGCTGGGGTAAAAAAGCAAAAAAAATCCTGGGATTACATTCGTATTGCGCCAGATGGACCAACCAATGCAATTTTCGGCGATATATTCCTATTTATTGCTGCAATTTATCGTTAACATGAAGCCGTCATCCCCTGTGACGTAGAGCTCCACACATACGAACAAACACGTATGTATATAATATATATATACATACACCCTAGCCCTCCAAATCCATCAGATAGAGAGCATGGGACAGTACTGCCACGGCCGCTTGATGCAAAGCGCTTTGCGCTTTGTATCTAGCGGCCGTGGTACTGCACACGAGGCTATAGGAAGAACTGACAGAGTTCATCTTACGATCTTAAGTACAACCTCGGCTTCGCCCTTATATAGTCCTACTCAGGGGTGTCCGGACCTGCGCAGGTTGTGGCCTGCCGATCAGCAAAGTTATGTCAGGTAATACTATTAATATTTATTTATTTTATGTGTAGTAGAAGTAATCAAGTTCATATGCAACGGTCTATTATTTGACGACCTTGATTCATTCATAAACAACTTAAATGATGCATTAATTTAGCGCCCTTTTTTATGAGAGCACATGCGAATCCTCCAAAGTAGGTATGCCTGAATGAGCATATTGCACTTTTTTCTATGCAAGAAAATGACTTTGGGCGGTTTATGAGAGTTTTAACTGGTTCTGCGTGCGTTCTTAATATGTGTAATGTGATCAGGTTCTGTTTACACGATGCATGTCGAAATGATTTCAGTTAGTTAGGTTTAGAAACGGCTGCCTTGAGATGATTCAACTTAAATTCAACAGAAATTGCTCAACAGTAAATCTCTTGACTGCGCTCAACAAAAATTCCGTGTAGCAGGTGTTGAGTAGGCTCAATATACATTGAGTTTATGTTGGCTTCCAGTTGATTCAACAGGAGCTCAACAAGGCGTCAACTGAAGCTCAAAAGTCATTTTTGTAAGGGACGCTTTGGAAGACCTACTGCTGAACGTCGGCTATATAGCAGCAGCAGTATCATGTGATTGAGTATGGCACAGTGTGTGCGCACGATGTTGTTTGTGCATTAGGTGGAATGCGCGGACAGGAATATATGGACAGGAATATACAGCAATAGACGGGCAGGCAGACCTGAGCAGACTCCGGAGACCGGTTGTGGAAAAGTCAAAGTGCAACCTTACCTACACTGCGTTGCCTGCTTAAAGAAAACTGCTCGTCGGCCGAGTGCGACGCCGCTGTTTCTCCGGTGCTCCTGCAGCTAATGTTCACGGTGGGTTCTGCTAGGCTATGGGAATGCTATGGTATGGGTATGGCCGGGCTGGGAATGCAGCACCCTACTCGCCTCGGTCCTCCTTGTGGAGGACCTCTGGGCCTTTGCGTAACCTTGAAATAACATCTCTTCTCTCTCTATACAAAGCTTTGGCGTTTGAGACTGTCGCAAAGCCATTTAGTACAGTCGGTAGCAAAACATTCTGATACCGGTGTGTGCCCGGGAAGAAATTTATCGTGGCGCTGCCTCACCACCTGGTTGGGTGGTACTGATAACTGCGGATGAAGCGTGCACGTCTCCTCGTACCTGCAAGCGTTTCATGCGTGCGATTGCTAGACGACGCGGAAATACGTTCTTTGCGCACACACGCATATAACGTTGTACTGTGTCTGGTACCTGGGTGTTTGCGGCCTTAATTACCTTTCATGCTCATAGACATCTCAGATCCTTCTCTGAATAAGGTGGGCGGGATCTCCTTATTGCATATATTGTAAATGACTGGCGTCGGCGATAATAATCGATGTACGAGCGATGAGAATGAACTTCCCCTTTTCACCTTGCCTCATAATGAAGTTTCAATGAATCCCTGACCCCTCCCTCCCCTCCCCCCCCCTCCCCCGCGCCTCCCTCCTTTCCAAGCATCCCGAGAGGTCTGGCAAGGTCAACGAGCTTCGTGACCACATAGGGTATATCTTCGTTGAATAGTAGAACACAGGACTGTCCATCTTCTTCAGTCAGGAGGTGGTAATATGATCTCTTAGTGGTGATTACTTCACTACTCGTCATCGTTTGGTATATTTTTCTTTTTTGTTGCCATTGACTGATAACGCAACGCAACACAACAGGGCGGGTTAATGAACTGTTAGCCGTCCCTCTGTGAGAGGGCGCTGACTATTTTACAACCTTTACTTTATCTATACCGAATGTATAGATACTACTACTACTACTTCTAGCTCAGGGTGGCAGAGCCGCGAACCCCTCAAAGCGTACCTAATGGCGCTATTGTTCTGCTAAGGCGAAAAGTAGCGCTCTTAATTGTGTTTCCTTACCTAACGGGGCTGCCTTTGGGCCGCGTTCCTTAACCATCTGGTGACTGCCGCGTCTCGGCCCTGAACGCCGCGTTCGCAGCTCTCTCCCCCTCCCCCCCCCCCTTCCCTTTTTCTCGGCTGTTATTTATGCAAATGGCCGCATTCGCCCCCGCCAACCATCGGATGCGCACAAGGCGGCGGCTTTCTCCGCCGCGCCAGAGGAGCGCCTCTGCCTCTGGCCTCGCGTAAATTAACCTGTCCGGCGCTGAAAAGCACGGCCCCGCCGTGACCCCCCTCCGCGGCTGGTTGCGGGCTACTCCGGGCACGCCGTGTAGCGGCGCATTACCGCTGCTCTTGTACGCTGAAGGGGGAAGAAGAGTTGCGCCTGCTCCCACTCATCGTGCGAGGAAGGATGAAAAGCTGCGAGGGTGGCTGCGCAGCTGGACTTGGGATCTTCGCCATTCGCTGATGGGACCCAAACGCTGGCTCTCTCTCTCTCTCTGACCCCTTCGCTGCGTGTTCGTGTGCCTTGCGCTCTTGCCACAGTGCAAGTACGCTGGTATGCTGGTGTTGCGTATAGCTTCTGTCGAGCTGCTCGAAGCGGTGAACGTGGCCGTATTCCGCGCAGCGATCGGGCGCTGAGGGTTGCTTCGGTGCCTGAGGGCTGCTTCGGTCCCTGAGGGTTGCTTCGGTCCTTGAGGGTAGCTTCGGTCCCTGAGGGTAGCTTCGGGCCCTGAGAGGGTAGCTTCGGGCCCTGAGAGGGTAGCTTCGGGCCCTGAGAGGGTAGCTTCGGGCCCTGAGAGGGTAGCTTCGGGCCCTGAGAGGGTAGCTTCGGGCCCTGAGAGGGTAGCTTCGGTCTCTGAGAGGGTATCCTCGGTCTCTGAGAGGGTAGCCTCGGCCCCTTAGAGTAGCTTTAGTCCCCTGAGGGGGTAGCTTCGGGCTCTGGGGGGTAGCTTCGGCCCCTTATAGTAGCTTCGGCCCCTTATAGTAGCTTCGGCCCCTTATAGTAGCTTCGGCCCCTTCCAGTAACTTCGGTGCCTGAGGGTAGCTTCGGTCCCTTTGGGGTCCCTAAGGGTGGCTTTGTTCCATGAGGCTTGCTTCAGTTTCTGAGGGTTACTTCGGCCCTCAGGGTTGCTTCGTAACCTGATGACTGCTTCGTCTCCTGAGGGATGCTTCATCCCAGGAGAAGCGGCGTGCATGACACGTGTGATTCGGTTTTCGAGCTTTCTTCCTTGACCTTAACTTGTGGTCGTCGATTGCGCCAAGATGTGACTCAATCGGCTTTCCGTTCATAGTCTGAAGTCCGCTAGCCGCATCGCGCGCCGGTCTTCTGACGACCGTGGGCAGCGGGCTCTTGGCGTCTGTTCGCCGTTGCCACGGCGTCTCGGCTGCTTATCGTCCTGGTCGGCCTCGAGCCGAAACCCGAGGCTGCCAGTCAAGTTCGGCGGATCTGGTCGCATATCGCCGAGGTTCAGATAGACAGAACAGTATAGATAAGGTCAGTACTGTAAGATTCTCGGCGTCTTCGTGACGGCGGGTCTAGCCGTGCGAGGAAGCCTTTCGGAGAATTGTAACCGCGGAACGAGCTTCGCCTTGCTTTTCTTCGGGAAACTTTGCATGTGCAGTGGTCACACCATGGTTTATAGTTTATGGGGTTTAAGATCCCACAGTGACTCATGCTATGAGGGACGCCGCAGTGAAGGGCTGCGGAAATTTAGACCACCTGGGGTTTTTTAACGTCATGAATGACGGTGCCGTGAGTTCACCACAAATAGAAGCATGTCACGTTATGAGGGGTTTAACGTATATGAACAGCACGTTGGTAGTGAAAGACGTCGTACTGGAGAGTCCCGGAATAATTCCGATCAATTGAAGTTGTTCAACGCACGCTGATATCTCATAGGTTGATTCCGCGACCTAGACTCTAAACACGATTGTGTCTCTATGGGAGTAAAAAAGTAGCAGGCTGTCCTCTAGCGAACTCCCTTATATAAAAGGGAGCCGCGCTAGAAGACAGCGTGCTTCCTTTTTACTCCTTGCTGTATAGTGCTCGACATCCGGGCACCAAAGGCCACTGAACCGCATCGGCCATTGTAAGCGGAAGCATATATGGGTAGAAGTCGACTGTTAGGACTTCGCATTAATCGCCAGCGTTTAACTGTTCGTGTAGAATGGGCTGTAGGAATTGAGTAAGGTCCTTAGCTCTGCGCTAGCTTTTTTTCACGAGCCGAGTGTTTCTTGGTAGTCGTATTAGCGTAGATATACGCCGGTGTAATCTCCATGAACTTTGCTGTCCACCTTGTCCACACGTCATTAGGCGAGTGCTTTGATACCTATTGTTAATCAAGCCGAAACTTTCGTTAACTTCGATACCTTTTTGGTTCTGAATATAAGTTTAATCACTCCAAACGCTTGAATACCGTATCCGATCGCTTTCTTTAATTGTATATAGCTTCATTCTAAAAAGGAATACGGATGCTAGGGGCTGATGGATCAAATTTGTTAGGTTTTTATGTAAAAAAAAAGTTGGCAAAGGAGAGAACTTTTTTAGTCGGAACTGGACACAGTAATCGAAAGGAGAAGAGCGATGCACACCTCTGGTTATAGCCACCCAGTCATGAAGTTAAACGCGTAACATCTGGGGATCTTTAACGTGGACTGACATCGCACAGCACACGGGCGCCTTTTGCGTTCCGCCTGCATCGAAACGCGGCCGCCGCGGTCGGGTTCGAACCCAGGTACTCCGGCTCGGTAGACGAGCGCCTTAACCACTGAGCCGCCGCGGCGGGTTTTAAGGAGGACTGCGAACAATTATTGGAACTTTCAGGAGGGAGTGTTTTGAGGGACCGGGCATCGGAAACGCTGCGTTGCTGGAGCATGGCCAGCCACCCGTATAATGCCTTGAATCCTTGCGTGGTTGTGTCTGGGAGCCGTCTGCTGGATTAAATTACAAAGACCCGTGCGCGAATAGGAACTGCGCGCATACAAAGATGTGGGAATTCACTCCGGGTTGTCATGGGATTGCTTCAAGGAACCTGGTAACTGAAGGCTGGGAATAGGAAAGTCAGATGAAACAAAGACGAAAAAAAAGGTTTGAATTGCTGAACAAAGACCTGCTCGCGAAGTCGGGAATGCTGATGCGTAAAAATATTTAAAAGCGAAGCACGTAAGGAGGCCATTCATCGCCTGTGTGTGACGGCAGAAACTCGCGACGCATGCTTCGGCTTGAGAAAGCGGCGAAGGGCTGAAGCGGAACAGGGCGGAGTTAATCCCGTTATGAGTAATGCGATTTCTCAAGGCCGGCTGGTGGGACACCGCAGTGCTACAGCCGGCTCGCAAAAAAAAAAAAAAAATGAGGGAGGGGAAAGCAAGAAAAATAAAAGCGCTCGTGTTCCGTTTTGCAGTTCTTGCCCGCTCTTAAAGAAGAAACAACAGGATCCGAAGGTGCGAAGCGAAGGGCTGGGTCGCGTAAGCTTATGCTCGTATTGCGCGAGAGATTATGGACGAGTACGTGCAGGTGTGCATGAGAATCTAGGTCCAACGTTGGAGAGGCTCGCGACAGCCCATCCTTGCCGGTGAAGATCCGTGCTAGACCTGCCTGTGTTCTCGGCTGTTTTTTTTTCCCCCTTTTTTTTTCACACAGTAAATTTTATGCTCAGAGACTCGTCCAGTCCGCGCCCTCGTCGGCCTTGACGAGGAATTTCACACATTCCCACACTAAGTGAGGAGTTGTAAGGCGCCGAAGCTTCACCTGCACGTTGGTGTTAGCATCAATTCTGTTTTGGGGCGATGTTAGATTGCAGAGTTTTTCGACTGCTGCTGCGAAAGGAAGCGAGAGCGGTAGCTTGATGAAAACTTAAAATTTGGTCACACCTTGTCCGGTCAGGCAGGAAGTTTTCCTGAAGAAAGCGAAGTGCGAACATCATCATCAGCCTGACTGCGCCCACTGCATGGCAAAGGCCTCTCCCATGCCTCTCCAATTAACCCTGTCCTGCGCCAGCCGCGGTCACCATATTCCCGCAAATTTTTTAATCTCATCCGCCCACCTAATTTTCTGCCGCCCCCTGCTACGTTCGCCTTCTCTTGGAATCCACTCCGTTACCCTTAAGGACCAGCGGTTATCTTGCCTTCGCATTACACGCCCTGCCGGAGCCCACTTCTTCCTCTTGATTTCGAGTAGGGTCAAAAATGTAAAATACGTTCTTTACGAGGCCGACCTCGACCGCGTGAGCACACAGTGCACGTTCCGGAGAGCTCCCACTCGCCTTAGCAACGTTTTCATTGCCTAACAAGGTGAGCTCGAGAGGGTTTTTATTTCTGGCGCACATTGTCAACACTTTTTGACTCGGAAAAGGCCGCGTATGGAGTTCTTGCTGTAAGGGAAAAACTAAGGAAATCACATGTTCTTTAGTATATTCGGATAAAAGCCAAGAAAAAAAAATGCGGCTTTTCCCCTTCAAAGGACCCCCTTCCAGCCAATGGCGACGGCCGATTCTCATGAGACTGATAGCGTGATAATGCAGGGAGGTGGCTATCACCTTTAATCTGCGACTCCCTTTAATGTCACGCTACTCACGTTAGCAGGTTCACCAGAATCCACCGACACCATTGACTGGAAGGAGGTCGTTTGAAGGCGAAAAGACGCCTCGTTCTGGAGTTGTATCCCACCATACGAAGACCTAGCGATTTCTCAACAAGCGGCTAATTAACGGTCACCTCGGGAAAAGATTTCACTTCCTCATAAGGTTAAAAACACTAGAGTATTGATTCTTCCATTGTCTCTGCCGCGCGCCTTCGCTGGCGCCCGGTTGTCTCGAGACACGTATAGGGACGTCCTAATTGAATACGCCTTGAGCAGGCGTGGGGAGCTGACGGGTGGGAGATGTCAGGCAGGCAGGTGAAGTGCCGCAGGAACTCTAAAGACGAAAATGTACAATAACGGGGCTAGGAAGGTGTCTTGAACGAGACGCCCGCGTATGCCGTAGCGCGTGCTTATATCTCTACCACTCTGGCGCTCACTCGCTCGCATGCTGTCGAAAAAAAAAAAAAAAAAGAGGTAAAGCGAGGCGGCCGCACGGGCGTGTGTGCCCTATTACACGGCGTGGGCACTAGTCCCAATTTCTTCTCCGAGCGTCGACACTGCGTCCTGCGCCCATCTGGCCAGCCCTTTTCGCGTCCGTTCGTTGCGCCTAACGAGTACGCTCGATTCGTCGCGTTCAGCGCCATCTATTTTCTCGTCATCAAGGCTAGAGTGGAAACAATCTCCGGCACCACTGAACGCGGCCCTTGTCTTTGAGGCGTGCCTAATGTCTTCTCATTCCCTGCCCCCCCCCCCCCCCCCTTTTTTTTTCTTTTCTTTCTTGGGTCGTGTTTCTCCACTTCTTTGTTACGTCCCCCATCCCCCCTCCGCCTTCACCTCTCTTACCTGGGAATCGCACAGTCCGCCGCGAAACAAGGTAGCGTAATTTTGCGCCAAGCTGGCGGAACGTCGTTAGCGTCTCCGTCTTCCTCTCCCTCTCTCCAGCGCCTCGCCTCCTCTGCCTTTTTGTTTTATTTCTCGGGTCTCTCTCCCCCCACACAGCTCTTTGTTCATCGCGCTGAATGTGAGCCACGCTTGGCGGGCTGCGACGCAGATAGACGCATGCCAAGGAGGTCACTGATGCTCCGATATGACACCCTCTCTCCTCGCTGCTCTCTGTCTCTCTCTCTGTCGCCAGCTGACTAAAACGTTGCGTGTTCTCTTCGGGATTCCGAGAATGAGAATGAGAAGCGGCCCGACACGAGTACACCACGGGAATCGAAAGTTTCTGCGTTCGGCCGGCGTGCATTGTGAACCGCATCGCTTTGGCGAGTAGGGCGGAGTTTGTCGTGGGGCTGCAGCCTGCCGCCAGAGGCGACACCGTCAGCGATGGAACGATGAGCGGTAGCGCTGACGCTTTCAAGGATTGAGATTTTCATAATAAAAATAGAATTATTCGCAGGGATCTGCATGTTCACCGGTCTTGTTGTGTAATGTACGCACGACTTAACGCAATGAATGAATGAATGAATGAATGAATGAATGAATGAATGAATGAATGAATGAATGAATGAATGAATGTCTTTTCGCGGCAGAGCCGACACATCCAGGCAAGCAAGGAAGGCGCTAAAACGGCGCTACGAGTTGAGACTGAAAGCAGAAGCAAATTCCTGAATCTCGCGATTTGTTTGACTGGAAGAATAAATTAGTGAAAGAATGGAGTATGTGTCGTTCAGCAGTGCCGTTTACGGTGGCCGCAACTGACAAAGGACAGGGTTAATTGGAGAGACATGGGAGAGGCCTTTGCCCTGCAGTGGGAGTAGTCAGGCTGATGATGATGATGAGCGTCGGTAGCGCATTATTTACGGAGTAATTAAACTTGACGACGGTGACTGAAAATCCGAGCGCCCCTTACCCTACGCCTTGACGACGAGTGCGGTGCCCACAGCCATTCATAGGCGGCACTCCGCAACGTGGTTGGCTAGAGTAGAGTCCTTCAATCCTATACTTCGTTTCATACATAGCAGGCAACGCTGCGGAGGGATTGTTTGGACGAATACAAAGAGCGGTATAAAACGATGTAGTAGCATTGAAAACGACGGTCGAAGCTGTGAAGTGCTCAGTGTTCGGGCACTCTGCCCATAATTTTCACGGAATGTGAACTACTTTTCGGGCGCGGATTTAATAGGAGCGATTCGCCCTACCAACCGCGTATCATACCGCCATGTGTACTTTTTCTGCTTCTCGAAATCTCGAAGAGTCGCTGGACGAAAATGAGGCAGGAGGTAAAACGAAGTCCGGGAGGTGCCAGTCACGGCGCTTAAGATTTGTCTCTACGAGATATGTTTGTGTTCGCTTTGGTTGTATGGCGAACTACTTTTTGTGCGCGGACTTATGCTGCGCGAACAGGCGTGCTAGCCTTGGCAGCGTTGCCTGCTATGTATGAAACGGAGTATAGAGTCATTGGAAGACTATGCTTGGCGGCTCCGACACGGCAGCTATGCGCGGCTCTCGCGTCGAGGCCCATTCACGGGGACGGCGGCGGCCGGGCCGCGCCCTCCGGCGCCCACAGCGCCGCACGACGCCACACGGCAGTCGTTACCTCTCCGGGCGTGCGTGACCGTGAATTTCCCCCGCACGTGCTCTGAATGAGCCGCGGCCGCTGTACGGGCGTCTTTACGTTACCCGTCCGCGATATCCCCCACCACCATTGTGTCTGCCTGCTTATGGTATACGTGCTCTTGTATAAATTCGCCGAAAGTTACTTTTGCAAGATCTTTAACTTCTTTTTTGCATCCAGGGCGCATTTCTTCAGATTTAATAGAAAATTGCATAAATCGTGGAATAAGAAATAGGCTGCATACATCTATTCTAGGCTGTGTGCAATGGCTGCGATGAGAACGAGATCTTTTTCTAGCCTTGCGTTATATAAATTTGACGGCCGGTGTATGAGTTGGAGCTGGCCTCAGAACACGCGCCGGTTAGTCAAATCCCATTCATGAGCGCGTGTCCGGCAGCGAGTTTTGTTTAAACACCACCTTGATTTTTCGTGCATTTGGTGGTTCCAGTTATTCTCTTTTTGTGACAGCTTGTCAAATTCAAGTGCCCAGTAACCTTCGCCGTCAATCAATGCGCGTATACTGGTTATTTATATATTCTGTGGCCCATTTTTCGGGGATGTCGCCTGCCAGATCACCCTCCTCTGCGTCGTTTCACGTCGGGAAACTGCGTGGCGAAGTTGTGCACAATGAGGAACATTCAATGTCATCTTTATCGTCTCTCCCTTGTATTGTTTCGGAATAAATGTCGGCGTCAGATGCCCGTGTAGAAAACGGTCAGCGCATTAAATGGTTTTCATAGAGCAGAAGGAATAATAAATACATGCTGTCCTCATAAAATAAATAAATAAAAGCGCCACTGAACAACAGGAAAACGAATCAGCGCCGCCTGGTGCCTGTTTCAAGAAAGCCGGAAACAGGATATACGGGAAGAGCATGTCTTCGCTACGCTTTGTTTACATCATCGTGCACCAGTTATACAGACCCCAATATTTCTCTTCAGCGTTTCATCCACCCTTAGCACAACATTGATACCTTTCGGCTAGAAAAGATTAATCTCTATCCTCTGTGCGAACTGACCATACATTGAAATTTTTTATGCCGTTTTTCAGGCCTAACCTGTTCAGATTTTAGTCTCTGCTTTCACCCATTAAGCGGTGGAATGAGCTACCACGTAACGTCGCGTCTATTAATTGTTTTTGCACATTTTAAACTTCGTTATCTCATAGCTGTGCCAGTTTTGCCATCATCATCTACCTGGATACACCCACTGCAGGGCTAATGCCTCTCCCATGTCTCTCCAATTAATCCTGTCCTTTGCCAGTTGCGGCCACCGTGTCCCCGCAGACTTCTTAATCTCATCTGCCCACCTAACTTTCTGTCGCCCCCTGCTACGCTCGCCTTCTCTTGGAATCCACTCCGTTACCCTTAAGGACCACCGGTTATCTTGCCTTCGCATTACTTGCCCTGCCCAAGGCGATTTCTTCCCCTTGATTTCGACTAGAATGTCATTAACCCGTGTTTGTTCCCTCACCCACTGTGCCCGCTTCCGATCTCTTAACGTTACACCTATCATTTTTCTTTCCGTGGCTCGCTGTGTAACCCTCTTTGTTAGCCTCCACATTTCTACCTTGTGTTTATTGTCAGTGAATCAATTGTTTCCCGCTTTATGTGGCGTTTCGCACCAAGCGTACTGTAAACAAATAAACGGTCTTCTCGAACATTGGAGTCTCAGCCGCGTGCTATTCTGGAAAGTGCATTATTGTCTGCGCAGTAAAAATTCTGAAGCTGCAAAAGATATCCATGGCGCTGGCGGATTCCCGGTGGGTGCTAAACTCGTGCTCACCGCTTGGCGTCGCCGCTACCCGCTTGCAGTGGCGCTGCAGTCGCACATGGGCGGATCCCTGTTTTCGTCGGTGCGCCTTGCGAGACGGCCAACGCTCGTTGTGGGCGCCTTCGTGTCTTTTCAGTCTGCGGTTTGCGCAGAGGTGTGCGTGCGTGCCGGGGGCCCCATTCAGCCGATCATGCGAGACAAAGGGGCAGTGTTTGCTGCTACTCGTGGCTTATTTGTGCGGGCGGGGTGGTAAGGGCTCGCCCACGTGTGTACAAATGTGGGAGGTTCCAGGATAGCCCATCCTTGGGCTGGCTGGCGCGTGCCTGGAGCCGAACTGCACGCTTTACGCGCTAGAAGAAAAGCACAGCTGAGAGGAAGGTTGTAGAAGATCAGGGGTGAAGTTGAGGGCTGCGATGACAGAGCGCATGAAGGTGTGATGGTAGAGGATTCGCTACATATGCACACTTTTCACAAAACCGGGGTGTTTATAAGTTTTTCACTGCAGTTTAGTGCCCTGAAGGACATTGAATAATTAATTCATAACTAGAACTTGGTAGTTTGCACAAGCTGGCCGCGAGACCACACTGTGTGAGGGGATCGGTATGTCATACGGTGAGAAAAAAAAAATGTGGCTAGGATTTCAGCGGTGGCCTCGGTATTGTGTTGTGTTGTGTTGTGTTGGGTTTAATGGCGCATATGCGGCTAAGGCTCTCATGCGCCAAGCACAACGCGGCTTCGGTGGACAAGTTTTTATCGATGGTGGCATGTACAAACTGAAATGAAACTGAAGGAAATGAATTCATTTCCTGGCGTGGTGCTACCCCCATCCCTAACGGAATCCCCCGTTAACGGATGTCCGTACCACGAACGAATTACGTTTCTTGAGTTAAGCAATCCATCGATCCTTGTCTTCGTTTCGAGAATCCCGATTTACACCCCGGCAACCGCTCTTCTCGTGGCTTTCGAACTCTCTGATTGGCCGCTCGCTGCTACGCTGCTCATATCGCCGGCGGTCGTCGTGGGACGTTCGTATACGTCGCTATAGGCAAACCAAGTCACGCAATCGCTCGCTTTTCCTCCGTCTTTTCCCGGGGCTGCCCATAGGGTCCGTTGGAGAAATCACTTCCTCAGCCAGCCGATCGGAGAGCCCATCCTTCAAGTGGCTCCTCCCACCGTGTGCACCCTTTTGTGTGCGTGCTTCCACGCCAGCCCCCGGCCAAGCCAATCCATCTCGGGTGTTGCGCAACGCCCCCGCCCGCTGTAGCTCGCGTGCGGCGCTGGAGGCATTCACAATGCACTGATACAATAGCCCCGTGGCAGGGAGGGGAGGGAGTGAAAGTGTAATAACTGAATTCCCCGTCGCAATCGAGAGGCGCGCCGCGACCACCTTCGAAGGCGCATTTTCTCTCGGCTGGTGGTCATGCCGTTTCGTGCCGGAGCGTATATACTGTATCCGGGGTCTTCCTGCGCCCACGCCGATTCCTTAATATGTGTATATGGAGCTGGACGCGACTTGCACGCAGGGTCATTCGCGAAATTACGAGAGGTGGGTTGGGGGTGTGGCGTGTGTGTGTGTGTGGGGGGGGGGGGGGGGAGGGGGGGGAGGGGGAGGTACTATTATATCTTTCAAGGGCCTGACTCTCATTGTGCTCGACGTTTTGTTCCGGGTGTCGTGTCCGCCGCCAGCACTGTGTTGCTTATACACCTTCTAGCCTCGCAGCATCGCAGATTGCTCCCCCTTACAGTTGTGATTTATCTCGGGGAACGAGCTGAAGTGTACTGCTGACTTACATACAGGAAATCGCAACTGAATTTCGATGGAAGGAACGAAGTTAATAAACGATGCGGTATTTGACGAAACTAGCTGTTGTGCGCTTTTTTCTTTAGCGCCGATCAACTACGCAATCAGTGGGAGCCGCTAGATGCTTGATCCGTCTCATAGCGCTAATTACTGTATGCCGCCTTATGCGCTTCTGGTTTGCGGGGACGTTGTTCACGGCCATTGCGGATGCGGCAGGCGTGTGTTCCAATCTGCTTGAAGTCTCGTAGCCCGTTTTGGACAGAGTTAACTGTCTACCTATTATTGCGTCGTATACACGTGCCTGTAGTCCAAGGCTCATGGTTAACTTGCTTTCTCTGCGACCCATCTAATTTAATGGGAATCTGTCAATGCATATTGTGTTCCTTGGCTGGCCTCGCTTCTCCTGCTAGCGACGATGAAGGCTAACAATGAAGTCGACTCCCCAAAAACAACACCCCTACCAGGCACATCAGAAACGTTTGTGGGCTTAGTGAAACCCTCAGATTATCTGGCTGGAATTTCGTTATATTATTTTTAAATCTTATTTTCGTGCCTACAATACTGACCGGTATTTTTATCGGCGTCTTTCTCCTGCGATACTTCGGTGGGATAGGCTTAGGGAACACTATATACCCCCAGTGCCATCGCACGTAGCATGGAAGCCTTCCACGGCCCAGGGTTGGCCTATATAGTTCAATTCTAGTCCTTTCGCTGTTCTTTGCCCTCTTTTGAGCGATTTCCACACCGTCCCGCTCCGATCCGCGTCTCTTCCGCGCGCTTCGACTTGCAAGGTCGAGAGCAGCCACCGCTGAGAACCCCCGGCGACTGTACAGCCCCACGCTGACGGCGGGCGAATCCCCGTTCCTCCGTGAATGCCCCCGGCTTGTCCCCGTCCAGGACTGCTGTGATGATGAGCCGTGGCTGCCTTCTTCTTCCCCGCTTTCTCCACTGCTTTCGCTGCCCTCTCCTTCTCCGCTCACCACACTCGCCGCGCGAGGGCCTGTCAGTGGGCGGCGATGTTGTTGGCGTTGTCCCCACTTCAGCGCCGGCGGCTCGCACACAGCGGCGGCCGTTTCTCTCTCCTCTTCCTTCGTCCCCCGTCCTTCTCTTGTTCCTCGCCTCTGCCCATTTCATCTCTGTACATAGTGTACTACATGGCGCGCACGCGCCTGCCACAAGTCGTCGACGTCTGTGTGATCCCCCCCCCCCCCCCCCCCCCTACTCTCCGGTCGTCGCAGGGCGCGTGGCTCGCCCCCTTCGCCTGTTCCTGCGGCGGGGGCTTGAATCGAACGGGTTGTCCCGGTCGAGAAGCGCGCTCTTAAAACGGCACGGAAGGATAAGGAGTCCCTATTCGTGCCGACCCGCACGTTCTTCTAGAAGGAGAGAGCGCCGGCGCTGGATTCACGACTGCATCCTCCGCGGCTTAGCTGTTTTGCTTTCTGCAGCGATACTCGCGTTAGCGACTTTCTTCGGAGTTAAGTGGAGTTTTCGTGTTCGTCTTATCGTGTTGTGTCTGACAACACCCGCGCTTACCTAGTTCCTGGGAACAACGCTCGGGTGGTCCTGAAACGGAGAGCTAAATATGCAGCAGAGCCAGCTCTGCTCCTCAGAGTGCGCGACTAGTATTTCATCGGGGTGGAGTTCCGTAGCGAATCCCGTGACTCTAACCGAATGCGCTCGTAGAACATTCCCGCGTCCCCTGCTGCCACTAGCCGATGGTTTTAGTTTCACAACAGTGTCGACAGGTAGAGCGTCGGCCTAACCGTGACTATCATGTACAGTACGGTCCATTGTTAAAGGGAACATGCGGTCGTGTGCTCTCTGCACTTCACGAAGCCCTGCCGCCTAGACGCGGCGAGAATAGGCGGCGTCAGGCGCTTGCACGGAATGACCAGCCGTCATTTTTACTGCGCATGCGTCTTGTGCCGACAATTCAAGTCAAGTCAAGTCAAGTCATCTTTATTTCAACATCACAAGGATGCTAGGGGCGCAGCCAAAAAGCCTATTCAAGGCTTGACGAGGGGCTGCGCCCCGTACAAAAACTTGGTAACTTCGGCGTAAGAGTGGACTATGCAATGAAAAATATTTTTAACACAAACAACAGGGCGAAATGGCACTTTCACATAATGTTTAACTAAAGACTGTAGAAAAGGTGACATAGGATTGCGGCAAAGAAGAAAAAACATACACGCAGTGTGGAAAACATAATTACAGAAATGCACACTTTCAGTGAGGTAATAAAAATAATAATAGTGTTATCTGCACACTATAACTATTGGATTGTGTTTAGAAGAAGAGGCAAGGTGTAACTAATGCTCTGCCGTCCGTAATTTGTTCGGGTTTGTGGAATGACGAAATGATTTTTTGTACGAGTGCTGTAATTGTGAGACTTGCGTTCAAGTCTGTAGAGTTCCTTGAAGAAGATAGCTGTGTTTATGGCTGTAGTCCTGTAGCGCCTTAATAAGGTTTGTTTATATTGCTGCGGGATAGGAATTATATTCATTTTACGAAAAATCGCTTCTGTTGGTGCGTCTCGAGAAACGTTGACGATGATTCTAAGGGCTCGTTTTTGTAATCTGTGAAGCTTGCTAACATTCGAAAAGGTGGTGGTCCCCCAAACCAAAAAGCAGTATCCTATAACAGAAGAAAATAGGGACTGAAAGATAATTTTTTTTACACATTGCGGTAAACAATACCGAAGCCTGGAAAGAATACCCACTACCTTAGCTATTTTGTTAATCGTAGTATCTATATGTTTATTCCATGATAAATGTTCATTGAAATACACTCCAAGACTTTTAAATTCCGAGACAAGCTCAATTTTTACCGAACCTAGCCACAGCGAATATCCCAGGAAATCAATGATCCTATTTCTGGGACAAGTTCTCGGCGGCAGCGCTACGCGAAGCGCGGAGGCCACGCGATCGCATGTTCCCTTTAACAGTGGACCCTACTTTACATGAACACTAACCGTGCATGATGACTGGTTATCACGAAATCAAAGACGCGGTAACTGTCTTGGTGGACACCTCGACCGCGCCATGAGGGAAGGGAAGATGCTGCAAGAGCTCCGCTAAATGGCTGGTAAATCCTTGGGCTCTTTACTTTCGACAAAGACTGTACACTCTAGACACACTCGGACACACACGCTCCCGCTGCTGAGTTGTCTTCGTCTTTGATTAGGTCCCCTCTTTGAGCTCTGGTTCTTCGTGACATATTAAAGACCCCATGGCGTTTCTTTGTAGACTTTTCCCGTTTATTTTAGCAGCGAGCAGCGACGCGGAAACGTCTCGCGGCGCTTACTTACAGCGCGCTGTCATCGAGTCGTTGTGGGTACGCCCTGTATCAGCCTCCACGCAGGCAAACAGACCAGGATGCGGAAACCGGCGGGCCGTACAGCGACAAGACCGTGGCCAAAGTCGTATTCCGTTACGGAGCCTCGCGGGACGCGTGTCAGGCTTGACACGCGGCGTTCTCGCCCTCGTCTTCGAAATACATCGTCCTTCCGTCCTCCCTTTCCTGACGGTCTTCTGGAAGGCCGGCCCTTCTCAATTAACAAAGTAAAATTAACTCTCGACAAGTGGGCGTCTTTTACGGGCGACCCTTCTCTTCCGCTTATCACAATAAACAAGGAAGTGGTGCGCGCTCGGAAAGCCATTAATAACATCGGGTGTCACTTCGCTGTGGCCAAGAGTCGATAGCGCCTCAACTGCGACCGCTCTCTTCGCTCGACTATTCCTTTTTTTTTTTTCTGAATGCGATCATTTTATTTATTCCGTTCCTTCCCGTTCCGCTCCTTCCCTTCGCTGCCTACGCGTCGCTGGCTTCAGATCCGAACAAGGAGGTGGTTGTATCTGGCCGGGTGAAGGGAGGGGGAGGGGGGGGATATTCCTTCTCTTGTTTGTTCGGTTTTCTTGTTCGCAGCGTGGTCGCCCAGTCTCTCTGCGGCTCGCTTCAAGGACACTGACGTCATCGCATTACGACCCTGGTTGAGCGTTAGCGAAGAGTGAGGCGGAGCGGAGAGGTTTCCCGTATGTACGATTCGAGACGTTGTGCGGAGCAAACATGGCGGCGCAGGGTGGATGGGGGCTGCCCGCTTCATTTTGTGGCGTTTTTTTTTTTTTTGCTGGGCTTAATTGTCGTGCCCTTCCGGGAGGCGCACGCGACGTCGGCCACAGGGTTGTGGTTTGGAGAGAAGGGTGACGATGTTGGCGGATGCTCAGCTCCTTGCAGCGGGTGCTCCCCAAAGCGCCGCTGTTGTTCGCAGACGGCACCGACGATGTCTTGTCGGTCGAGGTGAATGCTCTTTCGTCTGCCCGGCTGCAGACGACGAGTCGCCACGCGCAGGCGATTGCGCGAAGGCGCAGCCCGCTTTCAGTGTTAGCGCAGCAGACGGCAAGGAAAACCGGAGGTGAAAATGGCGGACAGAGGGCCATTCAAATTCGCCATTCTGACAGTAACACGACGGCTAGTTGATTGTCGCGTCACCTGCGGCATTCAGATAAACTTGTCAGCGCTGCTGGAAGCTTGGACATTATGAAGAAATGACAGCTGCAGGGCGCCGCCGGTAATTGACCGGTCACTTCATAGGGGGCGCCACCGTTTCGTCTCCTCCGGAACCGCAGCCTGTCGGAACGTCGAGTCTGGTAGGACCGGACGCACCTGATGGATGGTCCGACAGGGGCTCTTATGCCACTTTAGAAGTGCTGTGCTGCAGAGTTTTGTAGTCAGTCTTAAAGTGCTTTCTCGCAGACGGCAGGCGGAGAGCTTCTGTTGTTCTTTCGTTAACTTCTGTTGTTCCTCTATTAGCTAATCTTATTCGCTCTACCGAGGCCAAGTGACGTGGTGGACTGATGACGTCAGTCGGTCAAGGGTTTACTTCACACACACACACAAAAAAAGCCTTCCTTAATCGCGGGGTGCTGCCCAATTGCAGTGGCCGTCGATGCGGCTAATCGCGACCTCTACCTCAAGAAGCCACGCAACGGAGAATTCGACCTCGATTGGGTGACGCCAGCTGTATTTCTCCCAGCTGTGGGTGGTCCAAGTGAGAAAGTATATGCCCGAGCATATCGCTTGGGCATTTGTATGGCGGGACTGATGACGAATCCGTCACCGTCTTTGTGCGGACCGATCATTTCGCCCTTCCTGGGCGTCCGTGTTGCTCGTCGGGTGCGCTTTGGTATTTCCGCTCTGCCGCCGCTTCTCGGCAAATTATGGCCCATCGATACGCGAAGGTCGCTGGTGAGGGCACGAATGGCGATACTCAGGGGGAGACGCGTTGTTTCGTGAAAGCGGCTGGCTTCGCTCTCGATTGCAGGTTTTTCTGGATCCACAGCCTTCGCGACGCGATCCATCAGGCAGTACGCCGTGCAGATTAAAGCGCTATGTAGGCTTACCCGTTCTTTTTTTTACTTTTCGTACTTTTTTTTCACCTTCGGCATATACGCACTCAACCTCCTGACTCCTTCCGAGTTTCGTGGCAGAGCGTCTAAATACGAGATGTCGCGTCGTTTAATCCTCAATCAGTTTGCCGAAATAGCGCGACTGCCTCGTAATCCTACTTGAAGTATATTTCTTTTTTCCCGCGCTCTTCGATGTCGGTTTCATTCCTGGGGAGCATGGAGGAAGGAAAAAAAGAGGAGAGGCCCTTTCCACACAGCACCCTGGGAGAAAAGTGTGGAGGAAATCACGTGGTTTTTTCTCGATTGGGAGGCCATCTTACTCCGGCAGCTTAGCAACGGCGTCGTAGTTGCTGTTTACAAACCGGGCGATAGCAGACGGCCGCGGCGTAGCATTTGAGGTGCGGCGTAGGCGTGCTTTCCTCAACTGCTCGAGTTTGTTTTTGATCGTGCTCACGGGCTGACGTTGGCGCCGTTCACTCATATCTCAGGTGGAATTCGCTGCAAAACTCTCGTTGTTGCGTGCACTGATTTCAACGTGCTCGGCGACCACGATCGCACGGGCATTTCGTCTACTGCGTCACTGCTCGGAGCCGTCGGGAGACCGCCGCTGCATTCGCGCTGTTCGTTCGCGAGTGATTCAATACGGCGTGCGCTAGAGCGGTCGTCGGCGCATTGTGCGGACGTTTCGCGTCCTGTACGTGCAGTGTGTGTGTGCCATTCGCGCTCCCGTTTACATCGGCAGTGAAACCTCGTTGCTACCTATGCGTGTTCTTGCAACGTTCCAGCGATTGTCACTGACGTCGGTATAACTGTCATTTTCGTTTTTCGACGATTGCGCTTGTTTGAGCGGCGGGGGCCATGACACGGGCGGAGAGCGATATTGTAAAGGAAGCAGCTGCGCTCGCTTTGCTCTTAGTATACAGAAACTTTGTTACATGCCCGTTTGAAGCGTGTAACGTTTGAAGCGTCTAGCGAGCTATTTGCCTCTGGGACGTGCCGGGCTCAAGTGTATTCGTTCATATTGTAGCGTGCAACGCGAAATCGAACACCGGAGTACGAAAAACTGCGGCGGTCCCTCAGTGGTCCGAGCGCGCGAGCGAGAGCCAACTAACTTCTTTCTCTTCTAGTGCATGCACTACTTCTGTCTCATCGAATGCATGTATCAATATCGTGGCCAATTCTGTGCTTTTGGTCACGCGCTATGTTTAGACCGGTTTCCTGTAGCAGGTTTGCAATTGCTTTTCTAGCTGATGTCATGGTCAAGAAGTGCGAAAAAGGCGAAGCTCTAACTGAATTTGGAGGCCTTTTCTCACATGTGTTTATTGTGCCCATGTCCTGTGATAGTGTTATTTGTCGTAAAAAATACGTGGTGAAATGAGGATCCGCATGTGCGCTGAATTTCATTGATGCTTGTGGTGGTTATGGTGTTCAGGAAAGTAAAAACAGCGCTAAAAACAACGCCACTGCCAGGGAAGCTTATAATCTCCACCGTCAGAAAAAAAAAAACGTAGCCAAAAGTTACTGCATGTCAAGATGCGTCACCGCAGTAATTGAAAGCGGAGGTCACTTCCCGCGCTTGCAGGAGTTGAGATAAGCATTTTTCCCAGCTGCAACTAATTGTGACCAGGGCCGAGCAGTTGGAGACGGCACGAATACGACGCAGTACGGAGCAGTAACTGGAAGTAGCCGCCTGTCTCACACGGGAATTTCCGCTTTATTAACTTTTCCGCTGACGAACACCAGCATAGGGCACCCTAAACCGGCAAGCAGCCAAGCGCCACTTGCGCGGGGGCCTGCGCCCATGGGGTAGCATGCTCCTTCGTTGGCTTTGAAACGCGCGCGCAATCGGCGCGGCGGCGAAATGTAAACAGAAGCCCGCCGGAGTAAGATGGCGCCGAGCTTGTTTCCGGCTTCACAAAATGTCACGTGACGGCCTCTCCTCTTTTTTTCCTTCCTCCATGCTGGGGAGAAAGGCCGGGTTTTGCACTTGGCTCGCTACAACCTGTTTCGCGCGTTCGAGTTGACACCGCCGTCGCTTTTTTTTTTTTTTTTTCTCTGTTATGGCCCCTGCGTTATCTACGGGTAGCGTGCGCGTGTCCTGTCGTGTGGTTCGCGCGAGAGTGCTGCCCAGGTCACGTTCGCCCGACCACTGGAGGGGGGGTTGCTATAGCACATTAGGAGCGAGAAAACGGACTGCTTCTGGACGAAGAGACACGCTGTCGTATTAGCAGCATCTGCTGGTTCTACGAGGGCCTTATCCGTCTTCCAGCCGCAGCGCGGCGCGTACGGCCATTTAGTCTTTGAGGGCCCGCAGCTGTGGACTTGCGCTAACCTCTATAGCCGACAGGACTCAATAAGACTGCCACCTTCATTCGCCCTGCTGGAATTCATCATCACCACCATCATCATCAGCCTGACTACTCGCACCGCAGGGCAAATTAACCCTGCCCTCACCAGTTAACCAATTAACCCTGTCCTGTGCCAGTTGCGGCCACCCATACCCGCAAACTTCTTAATCTCACCCACCCACCTAATTTTCTGCCGCCCCCTGCTACACTTGCCTTCTCTTGGAATCCACTCTGTTACCCATTAGTACCAGCGGTTATCTTGCTGGAATTACCGGAGTACAAAAGCTGCCACGGACCACGCCCTGATTGAGATAAATAGCGAGTTCCCACTTCTCCCGTTCTATTCCATAGCCTCCTTGCGGGGACGGGGAAACTTGTGGTCCTCCTGTCCCTAAGCATATGGGGCTTATTGAACATGTCCTACATCGGGCACCATGAGTCTATTTGAACCCAAAGGGTCACTGGCTCTCTGACCTTTATCGTCCTAAGGTTTTGAAAGCGACAGCCAACAGCTTCTGTTCTTCCGCTCACGAAAGGCACCGTTGAGCAAGTCTCGTGGTATTCCGTGCACAAGTGTCTTTTTGGAATGATTTGTCTTCCCGCAACAAGTCGTGTGTGCGAGGCGGAGTTCGAGTTCGTTGAAAAACACTTATTTCTTATTACTCTACTTATCAGTGTTCCCGGCGTTGACTACACATGGTTGGCTGGAAGAGGGCTGCTTTGGCGGAGAAAAGCCGCTTCGTTCTTGAGTTGTATCCGACTGTAGCATCGGCATCGTACGCGGGCTTCCGTCTACTAGACCTTCAAGCGGGCAGAGCGGTGGAATGGCCGCTGACGGTGGTGCATGCAGTCATCAGGGCCGGCCACCGGGTATTCCGCCGGTCCCCACTCTCCCCTCTGCTGATAGGGGCCACCTAGACGATCTCGACTACGGGCCGGGACAGCGACTACGGCGAGTCCTCGCCGGTGTCGGAAGCGGCCTCATTGAGAGATGGCGAAGGGGCCGAGTCTTCTGCGGGCTAGCGCAGTCAACCCCTCATCCTGCTGAGCAAGTCGGTGGCCGCAGACTGCTTGGCGTCAGCTCCGGCAGACCTCGACCGCTTTAGGTAAAGGGGGTGGGGTGGGGGTTAGAGAGAGAGAGAGAATGAGGGTGGAGGAGGGAGTCCTTTTCACCGGACTGCTAAAAGCAGCATCTGCGTACGTCGCCGCCATGTTAGCGGCAGCGATGACTTTGACCGCGCTCCGGGCGCCGCGCTATCACCTCGCGAGGGGTCCATTTGTATGCTCGGCGACGCGGAGGTGCTCGGCACGCTTCTCGGCTGCCTGTAGGCTCGCTTTACTGGCTCCTTCTGCTGCTGTTGCTGCGGTGGACAGACGGGGCAGTGCTCTCGGCTTCGCAGTAGAGTAGGAGAGTGGAGGGTTTGGATTAACGAAGGAGTTCTGGCGCTACTGGAGGAATGAGGTTCTAAAGGCAGTCAGATTGCACTGCGGAAGTGAGTCCGCCGGGCAATAAGTGAAGTTAAGAATGATCGTGAATGAAGGGTCGCTTGCTGCGCTGTTTAAAGGGTAATCTATGAAAAGGAGTTCGATGCAGTGGAACCGACGTGCGATAAATGCTCCCATCGGCTCAAGTTAGTAAAAGGTAAGCCGCCGGAACTTGACAGTAGGGCGGGCGGAGTAAAGGAAGCATGTACGAAACGGTGAATCATCGTTTGTCTCGCGACGTTTAGTATTGGTTAATTCCCTTGGGGGCTCCAAGGTGGACAGTGAAGCGACAGGTGAACCATTCCTCAGTGGTTAACACTTGGAGAGCACGTGAATAAGTGATTTGAAAGTGAAAGATCTTGCTCTCAGTCGGTTAGCTCGGCATATTTGTTTTGTCGGTCTTAGTCTGGTGAAGGTCGTTGTCGGTGGAGGAGTGTCCAGTGCTTGTTTCTTCCCAGAGGGGACGCAAATACCGAAATCTTGTGGTGAGTTGAACGTTACGGGTGGCTGTACGCACGAATGGTACAGACATGCGATGGTGCTGTCTTCATATTTGTCTGACACTTATGCAACACTTTTGATATCAGCAGCGAAATTTCGTGGGATGAGTGTCTCGGAAAAAAAAAGTTATAACGCTCCCTTGCGACGAAGTCGCCTCGTATTTAGTTACCAGCAGACAAGGCGTGTACAGTCTTTGCCAAAAGTAACCAGGCTGCATGGTTTGCTTCCCATTCGTATACTGCAGCCATCACGGCTTCCATAAACGCCAACAGTTCTTTGAAGGTGAGGACAGGGGTTCTCCTTGCCATACAGAGATTTAGAGCTTGAGGGCTGGCATAATAGCTTTAATATACGACTATAAGCAAACCGTGCAGCCTGGTTACTTGTGGCAAACACTGTACATACCTCCGCTCGCACTTTCAGGCCATTCAGGAGATTGGGTTACGTCACTACGCCTATGAAATCTAAAGTTTGACAATCTCGTTTGGCTGGGTAGCGAATTCAAGTCGGAAGAAAGGAACGACGTGAGAAAGGCTTACGTACGAGGACGAAACGTCTTTCGGTTAGCCTTCGTTTCTTTTCTTGGGACGTGACGATCCCGTTTATTTTCTTGTTTCCCGCACACGTGCATCCAATTTACGTGTGCTACCGATAGTACCTCTGTACGTGCTCTTTCACTACTAAACTGCAAACAAACCGGCCGACAAATAACAAATTGCAGGGCATAGACCAATGATCACGAGGCAAGGGATCCGATCATCCCAGTCGCTTTCGCGAACTTGTGGCATGCGCTTGTGAGTTGCACCCTTGGTTGGCGGCGCCAGTCGGCATCGCCATGCTTGCCGTCGACTTTCAGCGCCTCCCGCGCGACCTCGGAATTGGTGTCAACGATATTGCTGCGTTCTCGGCCAGTTTTCGCTACTCCTTTGCAGTTTTCCTCATTGGATAGACCTACTGGTGACTAATTTGGAGGAGGGTTGCGATTGCGGTAGGCAAGCGAGCTTGCCCAGCTGCGGAGATGTTCGGCAGGAGAGTATAGCGCTGTGTCATTTGCATACGATGACGTTTTACCAGGCCAGGGCAGCCCATTCGGCGGGAGCCCGGCGTCACGCGCATCAGATGTAAAAGGAAGTTTGGTATCTGAAGGAAACGAGATCAAGTCACGCTTGGGGTGTGGTTCAAAATGTTTCATGAAGAAAGGCAAGGAGCGGTAATTTTCGCATGCAACGGGGTTCATCTCGACCGCGTCTTGAGGAGGGAAGGAAAGAGTGGATGGATGGATGGATGGACGGACGGACGGACGGACGGACGGACGGACGGACGGACGGACGGACGGACGGACGGACGGATGGGTGGACGGACGGACGGACGGACGGACGGGTGGGTGGACGGGTGGGTGGACGGACGGGTGGGGGGGTGGACGGACGGGTGGGTGGACGGGTGGGTGGGTGGACGGACGGACGGGTGGGTGGGTGGACGGACGGACGGACGGACGGGTGGACGGATGGGTGGGTGGATGGACGGATGGATGGAAGGATGGGTGGATGGATGGATGGACGGATGGTTGGACGGATGGGTGGATGGATGGATGGACGGATGGGTGGACGGATGGGTGGACGGATGGGTGGATGGATGGATGGACGGATGGGTGGACGGATGGATGGACGGATGGGTGGATGGATGGGTGGGTGGACGGATGGGTGGATGGGTGGGTGGGTGGGTGGACGGATGGGTGGGTGGGTGGGTGGATGGATGGGTGGGTGAGTGGGTGGGTTGGTGGGTGGATGGAAGAGGCGCTGTATAGTGGAGGGCTCCGGGTATAATTTTTGCTACCTGTGGTTCTTTAAGAGGCACTGACGTAACAGAAGGAAGTAAAGACCGAAGAGCAGGGGGACCAAAACAGCGAACGTTAGCAAAGGGCAGCTAGTTTATCACTACGCCATAGCGCCAGTGAGCTCACATGGGTTTGACACTCGTAGCAACGCGCGGGCTTGTCTTCACCGCTCTTGGAGCTTAAGTGGCGCGGTGTACCTGCCAGGGTTCGCAAGTAGACTCCCCATGGGTAATAAGTGTGCGTCATAGGGAATAGGTTAATGCCTGAAGTAAGAGGAAGGTTTCTGTGTGCACCGTAGCTGCGGCAAGGCAAAAAAAAAATTGGCAGTGGTTTAGCTGTGGTT